>NC_081362.1:44261326-44563409 GCF_030684315.1 Stegostoma tigrinum | reverse complement strand
TGGGGTCTCGGGATCTCCATGGAAAAAAAAACACTATTTTGTACGGCTGTTCCCGCTTGCCATACCTGATGCCTGGCAGGAGACTTCGGATTCCACTGGCCTTCAGTTTGTGTTGAGTCTGATGATGCGGTAGGACGTGTAGTGGATCTATCGGGTAAGTACTCAGTTTTCATTACTTTCTGGTGGTTTTGTGGGCCTGGTTTTCACCTCAGCATTTGCCTGATGCCTTGTGGTGCCAGTCAGGTCAGTGGCTTTTGGAGCTTTTCAGTTCTTGGATCTGCAGGTCATGGTTGGTTGTTGTTGTTTCCCCTGGTTTGGAACAGGCTTGTGTTGGTCGCTCTTGGAATTGCTGTTGGGATCCCCCTTCTGGAGACAGCTCTTGGAAATGGCCATTGGAATTAGCAGTTGGGATTCTTCTTTTGAGATTGTTCTTTGTTACACTGCTGGGAATAACTCCTTGAGATCCCTCTTCTGGAGACATCATCTTGGAACACTCCCAGAGATCACTGCCTTAGGTGAGGTTGGGGCCTGCAGTTATACTGATTGTGGACCCCTTATCTTTGTGCCAGATCTGTGCTCGCTCTTGTGTTACTGGTGTTCGTTGTGAAGTCAATTGGTTTGTTAAGAGTATATATGAATGGATTTTGATTGAAGTTTAATTCCCGGTATCTCTGCAAATGGATTTTGATTGAGGTTAAATGCTCGGTATCCGTCTAGGCCCCAGACTGTCTGTGCTGAGTAGCCTGAGTTGTAAAAGTTAGTCCTGCTCTAGAATGTTAGATTTGGTTGATCGTTCTCCGAGAGTGGTGGTATAACTTGGAATTCCAGGCTGAAATCATTCTGGCTGTCTTGTGTGTTTACTTGAGCCTGGGACTTTGTCCAGTATTTTAGGTGTTAGTAAAGTCCAGGGGTCTTGTCCAGTATTTTAAATGATGGGGATTTTTGTTCAATCCTACAGTAACTAACAGGAAGCAAAGAAGGTAGTTAGATGTAGTGACTTTCAATTGTGTTGTTTTCATTATGATGGGCTTTACTCTCTGATGCACAATTGACATTAAAATTTTTGTTCCTTCTTGTCCTACTCTGTATTACAACTGTAAAAATGATCAGTTGATGGAAGTCTTGTCCATTACACCAGAGACTGCTCGTAGACTAAAAATGGTTTTTAAAATTACAAATACTGACTTAAAACGGCTGCTGTTATCATTTGTACAGATTGATGTAAGTTCAGGGAACTGACATAGAATTTTTATTCATTCATGAGATATGGGTGCTGCATTTATTGTTCATTCCTAACGGCCCTTGGGAAGTTAATGGTGAGTTTTTTTTATTGAACTGCTGTCCTCCTTTTGATATAGGTACGCCTTCAATGTTGATGGGGAGGGAATTCCAGGAATTTGACCCAGCAAATTGAAGGAGCAGTAATATATTTCCGAATCAGGATGACACGTGGCCTGGAGGGGAACCTGCAGGTGGTGGTAGTCCACATATGAGATTTCCTTGCATTTTCACCAGGAACAAGGGGGAGGTAATGGCCTAATGGTGCTGTTGCTAGACTATTAATCCAGAGATCCAGGTAGTGTTCTGGGAATGTGGGTTAAAATCTTGTCACAGCAATCTGAATTCAATAAAAATCTGGAATTAGGGATCTAATGATGACCATAAAGCCACTACTGATTTTTGGAAAAACTCATCTGATGCACTAATGTCCTTCAAGGCAAGGAATTGCCATTCTTACCTGACATCATCTACATATATCTCCAGACACACAAAAATGTGATTGACTCTTAATAGTCCATTGGGCAATTATGGGTGGGTAATAAATGCTGGCCAACCAGCAATGCCCTCCATGAATGAATAAAAAAGGACCAAAGTCTTTCAATTCTCTTTTCTCCACAGGAGACAGCAAAACCCCTGACAGTTGGGGTAGCCAGCGAATTCATTCAAACTAAATCAGCAGGAGTAGCAAAGAGGCCACTCATTGAGTGAGATCCAGAAACCCAAGATGTGGCTGAAATCCAAAGTAAAGCATCAGAAATAGTCAGGGCAGATCCAAAAAAGATTAAAAATTCCAGAGCTAGGTCAATAATCCCAAAAGAGAGCCAGAAAGGGCCAGCAAAGGTGACAAGGGATGACAGGCTAGAGCCAAGGATCTGGTTATCAGATGGCTTCATGATAAAATTACAAAAGGATTAGTGGAGCTTCCAAAAATGTCATGAGGAAATGCAGGTGAAGTGGAAGAACCACTTGTGAGTTAAACACAGAATTACTCATTGAGGAATCCAAGAAACAGGACTCTGATTCACCAGTCAAATCTAATTGATGTAAAGTTAAATAGGCCATTCTGGACCGTTGAATGTTATTTATCTTCTTCCTACACTGCTGGACCTTCTTCCAGACAGCTGAGACAGCACTAAGCTGAGTGGCAACCTCAGACCAGGGTGGCGGAGTCTGGGCTTGCAGCCTTCTCTGCCAATCCATGGAAAGAGGACAGCTCTCCTGTGCACCAACATATCGACCAGGAGCTCCAGGTTGCTGTTAGTAGCATGAGGTGTCAGTTTCCCTTTATCTGCCATGTCTAGGGCAAATATCACATAATGTGTCAGGCAGCTTCAGAATAACAGGGCTTGCCCGGATGCAGAATGACTTTTTAAAGATCGTGCCAGTCCACTAAAGAATATCCCAGCAGTAGTGGGTTATTCCGGGTATGACAAGTGATAGAATCAAGTTAGCATCACATGAGAGGATCTGTATTGACACAGGGTAAGTAGTTAATGAGGTGAGCTTGAGATGTTGCTCACTCGGCCTCCTGGAGACAAAGTCTCCACAAAACTTGGTCCAGTTGACAAATTGCCAAGAAACATAAGATTCAGGTCCTATCCTTTAAAATTGACATTAGTGCCTAGCACAAAAGTAACCTGGGATAACAGACATACACTGAGTTTGCAATTAGCTTAAAATGGATCAACCTAATATTTTCTGGCTAGTTTAGGGGCTAGGTAATGACTCTATTATGCATTTTAACTTTGATGCTATCAATGAGGTACCAGAGTAACAAATTTTTGGGGGAAGCAGAAAAAAATCATGGAACAACTTCTAAGTTTCTGTGTTTAACTTCTTGTGGTGCATGGCATTGTTGTCCAATTTATTCCATAATAACAGAGAGCACTGATAACTTCACCATTACATCTACTGCAAAACCCAGGTCATTAGGCAGCATCAACACAAAGTGCAAGTTTTGAATGAGTTGAACCAGCTCAAAAACTGATATAACCCATTATTAAATCTACCTGTTTTCCAGTTCCATTTAAATCTATGGCAGTACCAACTCAGAACCTTCAAATACAGGTGGCAGATCTATAATGTCAGTTTTATGCCAAACTTTAGAATGCAACATGTATCAAGGAAAGTGCCACAGTTGCTGCACAAACAGGTGGCTGAAACAGCTATCGTTTCATCCTCATCCCAGTTTGGTTTGGAACCCAATGCATGAAGTAATGAAGATCACAGAAGGGCCTGTATTCCATTTGCCTCTCATTCTATCAGAAGGTAATGATGCAAAGATGAGTAGATTTTAAGAACTAGGCAATTGAAGGTAGTTAGGAAAAACATAACCTCTGTAAATGCTAAATATCTCTGGAACTGTCACTGACTTAATTTCTCAGATTCTGGCATTTGTACAAATGTACAACAGCCATTCCCCATGAAGAGAAACAATTTTTCATGATTAATGGATTCCAAATGTACAGTCAGTTCATCCTTAGTACCAAGTGAATACATTAACATTCTACAGTGCTTGCAATTGCCCATCTTCATCACTGAACAACCTGCTGTAGAATCCCTGTACAGTTCGGTGCTGCCTTGTTGCACTGACAAGCTTTTACATTATCTCATCATTGAGGCCAAGACTGATCAAAGGAATATTACACACTGACAGGTGCATTCATTCTGTCAATTAAATCAGACGGTTAAGTCAAAATTTGCCCCAAATCTCTCTTGTTTGTGATATCCATATTGGCATTCCTTGGCTGAAGTTCAGTGACAATTGGCAGCAGGCCCAACTCATATAGAGTTGTTTTCCTGTATTTTGCCAGCAAAATTTCCAGGAGCATGTAGTATTAAGCACAGATGTTGCAAGGGACCTTCTGTAGCAAACTCTTAAAGACCAACAACAATACATTCATGGCCTCTTTCAACAATGGTTAATGGCCTGCCCAGACATGTGTTCCTGAAAAAGGCCTAATTTGAACAAGAATTAAAGTGATTTGTTAATTTAGTTTTGTTGCCCTAAATTGAAATAGTATCTTCAATAAAGCAATTGTCCTTAAATTTGCAGCAGCAGGGTTTTACCAAGTCCATGTAGTTGCGGATAGAGTAGGATGACAAGGAAAATTAGATAAAATGCGTTCCCATCTCCTCGCATTTGCTGGAAGTGTTTTTTTCTGTGCACTGACAACATTCTATGCAACAGTGGTCAGAAGCCAATGTTCATATAACAGGCATTTTCTGAGGGCAGTGCAATATCACCAGTGTAGCATGTGGTTCCAACAGTGTTTTCAGTTTGTCAACTTACAGCAGGTGAGTGCAGAGTTGGAGATTGGAGCACTATGAAAATAATATACAATCTGTACACTGAAAGAACAAACCAGCAAGGCTGAGATTGCACTTGTAAGATCATCTCCTGGAGAATGACCTGGCAGGGGATACCATGGGCAGCACTGGTGGTGAGGAAATGTTTGCAATTTTGTGGTTATATTTAATCTCATCCTCTCATCCCTTTCAGCTCAGAAGCTCTCCCTCCATTAGCAGACATGGTGAAGGTTGCTGACTGCTCATGCCAGCCCATGGCCTGAATCACTTGCCCAACTCCTTAACCCGCCTGCCATCTCCAAATGTTCAGTCGAGATGCCCATTCAGTTGGATTACTCCTGGAAGATTGTATTGGGAGTTCTGTTGTTGCAACAAAAGGGTTTACACCTCAAATCTGGTTGGCTATTTCAAAAATATCTAACATGGGAAAGTGAGCTCTTTATCTCTTTTAAAAAAAAGCTTGTAATATTGTGAAACAAAATTTCAGCTAGAATATAGAACTGTTGTCCTAATAAAAAGAAAGCCAAACAATCACTGTCTGCTTAATTCTCATCAAGTGGCAGCAAATGTTTTTACATTCTCATGGCCTTGAAGTGCTTTCTGAATGTTGCACTTTGTCTTTTTTCCTGTAACTATTCATAAATGTTTCATTTTTCTTAAGTTTTTAACATTTTTTTTTGTTTCTACAAAGTGTATGCAATGCATCTGCACAACCTTTTGCACCCAGGGTATGTATTACACAGTGAGTTTTAATAATTGTGCAATTGAATGAAGAGTTATGTTTCCTTTACTCCAGAAACACACCTCTACAAAATGTCAAAAGAACACTATACATGATAGTATTGGGAATGCCTCCATTTACAATGCTAGCCACTTCTACGGCCTCTCCACGTACAACTTCCCATTTAGTAGTTTCTGGGTCAGGTTATGGGCATTTTTATGTTGTGTATTCTAAAAATCCTTTTTATGTCCACCCTTTATAAATGAAGTATCTGTTCTATTATGTTTCACCTCGCACTTCATCCGTTTCTCAGGATTCTTTTCGAATTGTGTGTGTTTAATTCAGAAAGTGCCATTCGGATATAAAATTCTATTCTTAAAAGAGGCTGGCAGTGATACAGATTATTGCATGCTTACATTAATAAATACAATGGAATTATTTCTGTTTTATACGCATCCTTGAAAGATTTAAATACTTATAACTGCCACTAATGAAATAAACAACTAAGGTTAGATTTTCCCGAAATGGGGAAGGAGGGATAGTGATGGCTGTGGAAAGTGGGATTACCTTTGTCTCTTGAATTTATTCTGAAGGGCAAAGCAGTTACACATATAATTTTCCATACAGACAGCCAATTGATGATCAGAGAGCTGGTTCACTGTTTAAGTAAGCATTCTAGGAAGACTGTTAAAACTAAATGGAGCAGTAGGCTGTAGATAAGTAATACAGAGGGTGCTTTAAAGTGGGGTAGCACCTCTCCAATATTTATAACTTGTTCATTGAAAATTGGTTTCAGAACCAGGCCACTAGTATAGGGGAGGGGATGGGAAAGTGTCGGAGGTGAGGAGTCCCTCTACAGGGTCACATGCAGCTGCTCCTGCACACATGCAGGTGGGGGGAGGGGTCTTTAGTCCAGTTTGGAGCGCCAGCCTCCTGGCTTATCACTGGATACTCCAGGCACCTAACCTGCTGGGAAACTGGAAGCAGACTGGAAAATTCCAATTGGCATCTTTTACTTGGCCTCAGTTGTGCTACTAACATAATCATAAATCATATCAGAAACCAGCCTACGTTTTACAGGCATTGAGACCCCGGTCCAATGTTGCAGATATGACCTGGGGATGGGATGCATGGTACTCCCTGGAAGACCAATATTAGCCTTATGTGTTTTTTGCCACATAGGGTATGGAAGGTTTGAGTTAGGCTGGAGAGGCTAGGACTTTTTTAACTGGAGCATAGGATGTTGAGAGGTGACTTTATAGAAGTTTATAAAATAATGAGGGGTATAGATAGCGTTAACAGTTTTTGTCTTTTTCCTAAGATGGAGAATTGCAAAACTAAGGGGCAGATTTATAAAGGTGAAAGAAAAGAGATTTAAAAGAGACATGAGGGGCAACTTTTTTTACACTAAGTGTGGTTCATATGTGGAATGAACTTCCCATGGAAGTGGTGGATATCAGTACAATTACAGCTTGAAAATACATTTGGATAAGTAC
Source organism: Stegostoma tigrinum (assembly GCF_030684315.1). NCBI lineage: Eukaryota > Metazoa > Chordata > Chondrichthyes > Orectolobiformes > Stegostomatidae > Stegostoma > Stegostoma tigrinum. The sequence continues at coordinate 44,556,602 of NC_081362.1, read as the reverse complement.
ATGAATTAAGAAAGGATTAGAAGGATATGGGCTAGGAGCAGGCACATGGGACTTGTTTAGTTTGGGATTATGTTCCACATGGACTGGTTAGACCAAAGAGTCTGCATCTGTGGTGTATGACTCTATGACTGTATATGCCAGTACATGGTAGTGTTTAAGAGTTGATTGAACTAGTTTGCATCCACCAATCTCCCTTTGTGTGTGCTTTGTCTTTGGTCTATCTAGTGATTAGTATTGAAGGATACACAGACTATGCATTGTCTTTAGGTAACAAAAAAGGTTTACTGCATGAGAGCAGTAAGTACCACTACATTAAGAAAGCATAAGTACTAGCAGGTTAGGGAGAAGTGGTACATCTGCTCTCTTTAGAGGTAAAAATAGAACTTACCACCAGCTGCAGATTGTGTGTGGCATCTGGAGAACAGGGAAGAACCAATGTAACATGAACATTAACCCTTTCAGGACCATTATGTTAAAAACCAAATGGAGTTAGGGAACTGAACTGTTAGTTGGTGGAAATGATTTTCAATTTCACCCTTCTTGTGTCCTAGTTTTGGCTAAGGCAAATATAAACTTTTTTTTTAAAATCAGAGACTGCCATGCATAAATTGATGTTTTGGCATTCAGTAATACTGTGTAAAGAACCCCAACTGACAGCACCACAATAAAAGAATGATTTATATTTATACAGTGCTCTTGACAACACTTAAAGTCCCCGAATACTTTACAGCCAATGAAGTGTCAGTGCTGTGGTTAAGTGGGATATCTAATTGCCAGGGCATTGTCTGTAAACAGCGACATGATTATGACAAACAATTTGTTTTCAGTGATGTTATCTGACAAATAAATATTGGCAAGAAATCTGAGGAGAAATTCTCAATTTTTCCAAGAATAGCACCATGGAATTTTTTATTTCCGTCAGAGATAGCAAACAATTCCAGCTTCAATGTCAGACTTTCCAGCCACAAGTCTTGCTGAAACTAGTTGAATTTGTAACCATCTGTATCATTGCATCTGATATCCATGCCATGTCTTGCATGATCACAACATGTGGTGACATGATTAAATGTTTACTTACAGTGGAGCTATAGCATAGTTTTGAACCACTCTGATGAATGTTTTGATTTAGAATAACATAGAACGAAATAGAATGTAGATTCAATCCCAATGTTTGACAATTCAATATTTAACTGCATGTTATCTAACTCATTGCTTTTATTAAAGTACCTCATTTTTTTCTCCACATCTCTCTTCTCTCCTGTCAAGTGTATCTTCTTATCCTGAAAGGATTTATATTAAAACATAATAAAGAAATTCAGTGATATCACATATGATACAATAAACAGATACTCTGACTTCAAAGATTCCTGTAAAGGTTAGGCAAACCAGTTTGTATTCTATGAATTCCTTGAAAAACACTCTTGAATTTTTTAGCTCCAATTTTAATAAAGCCCTTCTGACAGGAAGGTTTTTGTTCACAGTGCAGTTTCCTGTTAATATCTTAACTGATCAGTTTTACATTACATCCTAGACTGGCAAGGACATCATGAGTATTTTAAAATCAGGCCTCCATAAGACTAAAATGGCATTTGACCACAATGCCATTTTAGCTGTAAATCTCAGAAGCCTTGCCGAGTATTTGATATGCCCCTAATATTAAAAAGCGATGCACTTGATCGTTACAGAGACAGTGTTTAAAAGGCTGTTCAATCACAAGTAAATAGATCGTAGGAGCTTTTGCCTGGTTTCCAGGAATAATTCCAGTTTCTTTGTTGCTCCTTTTGTCCTTTGGTTTTGACATGACGCAATCTGTTGTCTGCTTATTATTATAGGTTACTTTATTACTGATTTCAGTCGGTTGGTGAAACACTCGAAGATGAAGGAGCCCAGACATTGACTGCACCTTTCACAAGGTAGAAGGCACTTTCTAAAGTGACTACAATACAAGTAATTCGCTCACCTTCTGCTCTGAAGACAAGTATGGGATGAGGAGCCGTGGCAACAAAGTGAAAGGATAATATTTGTTTGTGTGAAAAGATGTAGAATTTTTTGTTGGATATATAGTTTTTAGATTTTCAAGCACAATGCAGCATGGTCATTGACCTCATGGAGAAGACAGGAAAGGAACATTTGGAGGCTTTAACGACTGGTGACAAGATGTATGACACATCAGATTCTAATGACCACATTTTTTAAGTGATTGAGGCTGAAGAGATACATCCGCACATTAAATAGGTTTTTGCGGAGAATTGGCAAAACGTGTGTGCGTCTGGGTGAGTTACGAGGATCTGGGGCAATTGGAAAAGCAGCCTGTCACTCAAGTGGAAATGAATATCAGGAATTTAAAATAGCATAGAATTCACATCTTGGGTCTTTAATTATGGCGTCCACTTCATCTTTTACAAATTGCCCATTTACTGTTTGCTCTGAGGAAGACAATCTATTCATTTCCTCATATAATATCTCAATTCTATTCAATTTTGCATTGACACAAATAGGTTATTTCAATATTGCCTGAAATAACGGTAGAAACGTTAGTCAATTTCTAGAGAAAGTCAGCAGCATCTGTGAAGAGAAAACATGTTAATGTTTTGAGCCTAGTGACCTTTCTTCAGAACTGACAGCAGCAAGGAAAAAGGTGGTATTTATGTTGTGCTGAAAGCAACCCATTTCATGACAGGACCTGAGGTATGGGGGTGAATAATGCCCATGAGATACGTGACAACAACAAAGATAGGGTCCCTCTGGTCCTCACTTTCCACCTCACCAGTCTCTACTTTCAAAGGATTGTAAGCTGCTATTTCTGCCACCTCCAAATGGTAGATATATTCCCCTCCCCTTCTTTGTCAACATTCTGCAGGAACTGTTCCATTCAGGACACCTTGGTCCACTCCCTCTCTATTCCCAAACTTCCCACCGGCATCTTCCTGTGCAATTGCAGGTTAATCCTTACCTGGTTACTTCCTCCCTCCACACTATCCAAGGCTCCAGACATATCAGCTAGGTAAAGTAGTAATTTACCTGCACTCTCACAATCTAGTTTACTGTATTTGCTGCTCACAGTGCAGTCTCCTCTGCACTGGGGAGATGTAACAAAGACTGAGTGACTGCTTTGTTGGACACATACACTCTGTCTGTAATAATGACCCTGAGCTACCAATGCTCTGCCACCTCAACACACCACCTTGATCCCTGGCCAAAATTTCTATCTCAGATGTGCTGCTGTGCTCCAATGAAAGCAGGAAGAACAGCACCTCGTCTTCCGTTTGTCTTATTACAATCTTTATAACTCAGTATCAGCTTAATCATTTTAAGTTCTGATCACCTCCTTTCATGATGATTACCCAACCTCAAAATCCAGAGTGCTATCATGAAACGGGTTTCTTTCAGCACAATGAACTCATTTTACATTTACTCATAACTCCCATTATCACCTATCTAGCTTCTCCTTCCTCAGCTTACTATCAACAATCCTTTTGTCTGTCCACTTTGCTGTCTCTCTTTCCCCCTCTCACTCTCTATCTCTCTGGACTCCCTCTCCAACTATCCCCTGACACTTCCACCAATCCTCCTCAATCCTTCACCATCACCCTGTCATCAGCTTAAATATCACCTTTTCCTGGCTGCTGTCGGTTCCGAAGAATGGTCACTAGACTCAAAGCAGTAATGCTTTTTTCTTCACAAGCACTACCAGACCAGCTCTGTTTCTCCAGCAATTGCAGCTTTTGTTTGTTTCAGATCTTCAACATCCACAGTTTTTGTTTTATTTTAAGTCAAATTCACAGGTTATAGTGCATTATTTATGGCTAGATCAGTGCTGTGATTCCAGTTGTACAAAATTGTACAAAACCTTTTGACTTTCCTAACGAGTGATCCTCAGTATTCAAAGTAGACAGCAGGTAAATGAAGCCCTCAGTTACATTTGGAAATCATTCAGTGCAAGTTCTATACAAAGTATCTGGATGTGGAAATGAGCTCCATCCAAAGCATAAGCCTTACCAATAGAATCTGGCCATTGTAAATGCAGATCTTCAGAACCAAGTGATAGAGTCTTCAATTGTTTATTTTGAGATGATAAATGTGTCACTGAGTCTTTAGAAGGTGTACTAAGCGTGTATGCAGCAAATTTTGTGTCTCTCCACAGATGAATAGAGGGTTTGCACTATAGCCCCAGTGCTGGAAGTTGGCTGCAAAAAGGCTGTGGCTTGTCCTTCATTTGAATAAAAAGGACCATTGTTGCTGTGGTAGATCAAAACCTGCATTCAATAGATGGGGCTTGTCAAAAGAAACTCATGTCTTGTAGATCTTGCTCAAGAAAATTTCTCCAAATAGGATGATAATATGAATGTAGGTGGATTGAACAAGCTAGTCTTAGTAGTAATTGAATGAAGGATGGAGTCAATCGCACAAGAAGGAAAAGAATGGGAAATGAATCCAGAGTTTCCTGTGTGACCAAAAACATTGTTATGAAAATGTCTCATCCTGAATAATAATTCAGAGGATAATTGATTGGATATATACATATATCTCAGACTTTCTGGAAAGAATGCTTTGCAAAACAAAGCAGACTGGCTAATGCAAGGAAAATGTTGCAGTTGTGAAAAAAAACACAAGATATTCAACTGATATCGCTATGTCTATAGTACTTTCAGAGCGAGGTCCCATGACCCAGTTTGAGCGTGTAATAGAGGAGACATTGAAGGGAGCGTTCCAGATGGCCACTATATTTAAATGGAATTCTGATGAAGAAGTAGAGACCTCTTCACAGACCTGCAGATGAAGAGTCGGATGGTGGTTCACCAGATAGTGTGCTATCTAAAACATCATCAGGAGAGATGAATGATGGCCTATGAAATATGTACAGCATGGCATGTATGGATCTGGAAGAGTTACACATGTGTAAGTCAAAGTTTTTACTGGCCAGGTCTTCACAACAATATGGTACAGTTTTGTAAAATGTGCCATAGCTGCCAAATCGTGAGAAAGCCTGTCAAACTGACACCTCCAATTCCCATACCATCTTTGAGGAACTATTTGGTAGATTATTGGTAGGCTGTGTGCAATCATTACCATCTCAAAATATGACACCACTCTTATGAATATGGTTACTTGACCTCCCAAAGGTCAATCCCTTGAGAACAATTTCTGCCAAGGTAGTGGTAGGGAATTTAAACTGGTGTGGATTATCATTTGGGATCCAGTTAGAGTAACGTTCCAATTTTGTACATAAAAGTTTGCAGGATGTGTTCAGATGTGTGTGTGCAACATAATTAAAACTCTTAGCGTACGATTCAAAAGTCCAAGGGTCTTTGGAACAGTATAATCAAACCTTCAAGATGATGCTCAGCACAAACTGTCATGAATATCCCCATGATTAGACCAAATGTTGGAATTGCTTTTGTTTGCCACTCAGGATGCACTGAATGAGTTGAGCACTTTCAGTCCTTTTGAATTAATTTATAGACATGTTGTAAGAGGCCCTCTGAAATTAATGGCAAGTATTTGGAACAGAGCAACAAACTTTCTTTCAAAATGAAAGCAAAATGATCTGGATACTAGAAACCTGAAATTTAAAAAAAACACAAAAAAATGCTGGTGAAAGTCAAATATGGCAGCATCTGTGGAGACAGAAGCAGAGTTAATGTTACAAGTCAATACGGCATCTTCAGAACTTCAGATGAATCTTCCACATTAGATTACAAATCCATGTTCTGGGAGCTGCTCACCAAGAGCCTGAAAAGTTATTCTGGAACCTCTTCAAGCTTCACAAATAACCATAAAGAAATGGGCACACACGCATTGATAAGAACCATTCATTTCAACACAGGTGGTGATGTATTTGTATTACTGCCTTTACAGGCTGAAAGTACAGTTCAAAAGAAAAATATAGAGTGGTCAAAAGGTTTAGCAAAGTAAATTATTTAATTGACACCCTAGAAAAATAATCAGCTGTGACACAAAACAATGTCACTACTGAGTGAGATATTGATGATGAGGCAGAAGGAAGCCTGTAGAATTCCCAAATTGAACCTCCTGTAGTTTTGTTAACTAACACAGAACTGTTAGGAAAGTTAAACACCCTGCTGTCATATTTAGATTAGGACAGTGAGTAAACTTAACGTGGTTACCCACAATAAGGAATCTGTCAAGACAAAGCGGAAAGCCTAACATGAAGTGGATGCAGCATAAAAGAGCATAACCACCTAGCCGAACCCAGTCAAAACAACTGGAGTTTCCCGGTCATGTTAGTGTTTAAGCCTTCAACCAGATTCTGCATAGATGACAACGGTGAATGCAGTAACAAATGTAGATTCTATAGAATTTCTTGCTTGAAAGATTATGTTGACAGAGTTGGTAGTGTCATATTTTTTACCATAATAGGTTTTTTTTAAAAAAAGATATTGGCAGATTCCTTTAACATCCCAAGGTAGAGAAGTATCTACTGCAAAACCTTATAGAGAAGTATCAGCTTTTGTCCCATCAGAGAATCTTTTCCAATGCTGAATGATGTCATTTAGGCTAATAAAAATATCCTGGCAATTTTCTAGATACTGATGAACCAAATAGTAACCAGTGTTCCTGATGGTTTGGTTAACCTTGATGATATGGCAATATCCAATGATGTTTGGAAGGATGCTCCTGAATAACTAGAGACTCTGCTTAGACAATTACAGTGGGTTGATTTGGTGACAAATCTTGCCAAACGTGAGTCTGCAAAAAGTGAAGAACTGACCAAGGCAGATTGTAGGGTAAGGACAAGTGCAGCCACAACTACAAAAGTACACACATTGGAGTTCATTGTCCCTAAGACCAAACCAGAAATATTGAGGTCTTGGAAATTTGTGGTTTCTACAAGTTTTTACTGAATTTCCTCAGTATAACTGTTCCATTGACATATTTGCTGTAAAAGGAATTAAAGGCAGCATAGCCAGAGAGTGCAAAGACTTGTTTGAGAGATTAAGATCAACTTTAAATCAATAAATCAGTGTTCACTGCCCCAAATTTCAATGTCAGTCTGTCCTCCTAGGTAGGAACTGATGCTGGTGTAGAACATTCCGAGTGGTGTAGAACATTATCCCTCTACCCACAGATGTGTCTATGATCAAAAGAATAAATGGCGCTTAACATAGTGTGAACATTAACTCCTTCAGAATCATTATCTTATATAAGACATACCCCAAAGTTAACACTTCAGGCAAACATGCATGTAAGTATTTTACTTTTATCATTGCCCCATTTTGCTGCTAGTCTCTGACTTCACAAATGCAAGCCACCTGGACAGAACGTATTCTCTTCAGATTTGTGAGTGTGACACATCTCTCACTTGAGGATCTTTAACTTTGGATCTAATTTGTGAATTATTTCACCACTAGGTGTCCTTATATGTCTTGAATCTTCTTTGCATAGGATATGGTCCTTTGTAGACCTTGTCGTTCATCCATTTCCTTATCTTAAGGATCCTTAAGCTTCAGAATTCCCATCACAGATGAACTCCTTTGTTTATTCAGATATTTGCCACATAGCATTATCTGGGGTAACTTAAAGTGATGAACATCCATCATGGAAGACAGCTGCTCTGCTGAAACAAGTCTTTTCTTCCTTGCCAAATGCCATATTTCTGGACCAGGTAATACATAGAACATTACAGCACAGTACAGGCCCTTCGGCCCTCAATGTTGTGCCAACCTGTCATTCCGATCTGAAGCCCATCTAACCTACACTATTCCATGTACGTCCATATGCTTATCCAATGACGACTTAAATGTACCTAAAGTTGGCGAATCTACTACCGTTGCAGGCAAAGCGTTCCATTCCCTTACTACTCTCTGAGTAAAGAAACCACCTCTGACATCTGTCCTTTATCTTTCACCCCTGAATTTAAAGCTATGCCCCCTCGTGCTCGCCGTCACCATCCTAGGAAAAAGGCTCTCCCTATCCACTCTATCTAACCCTCTGATTATTTTATATGTTTCAATTAAGTCACCCCTCAACCTGCTTCTCTCTAATGAAAACAGCATCAAGTCCCTCAGCCTTTCCTCATAAGACCTTCCCTCCATACCAGGCAACATCCTAGTAAATCTCTTCTGCACCCTTTCCAAAGCTTCCACATCCTTCTTATAATGCGGTGACCAGAACTGTACGCAATACTCCAAGTGCGGCCGCACCAGAGTTTTGTACAGCTGCAGCATAACCTCTTGGTTCCGGAACTCGATCCCTCTATTAATAAAAGCTAAAACATTGTATGCCTTCTTATCAGCCCTGTCAACCTGGGTGGCAACTTTCAAGGATCTGTGTACATGGACACCGAAATCTCTCTACTCATCTACACTACCAAGAATCTTACCATTAGCCCAGTACTTTGCCTTCCGGTTACTCCTACCAAAGTGTATCACCTCACACTTGTCTGCATTAAACTCCACTTGCCACCTCTCAGCCCAGTTCTGCAGCTTATCTTTGTCTCTCTGCAACCTACAGCATCCTTCGTCACTATCCACAACTCCACTGACCTTAGTGTCGTTTGCAAATTTACTAACCCATCCTTCTACGCCCTCATCCAGGTCATTTACAAAAATGACAAACAGCTGTGGACCCAACACCGACCCTTGCGGTACACCACTAGTAACTGGATTCCAGGATGAACATTTCCCATCAACTACCACCCTCTGTCTTCTTTCAGCAAGCCAATTTCCGATCCAAACTGCTATATCTCCCACAATCCCATTCCTCCACGTTTTGTACAATAGCCTACTGTGGGGAACCTTATCGAGCGCCTTGCTGAAATCCAGGTACACCACATCTACCGGTTTACTCTCATCTGCTTGTTTGGTCACCTTCTCAAAGAACTCAATAAGATTTGTGAGGCACGACCTTCCCTTCACAAAACCGTGCTGACTATCCCTAATCAATTTATTCTTTATGTTTGGAATAATTACTGTCTTTTCACAGTCCCCATGTGGATAAATCAGATTGTTTTTTTCATCTTCGTCATACCCTAAATCTGTAGGATGTTGGTCTGGCTCTCATGGAGTCAGATGTAATTGATGTTCTTTAGTCTGTTGATCAGGTTTGGTGTTTAATCATCTCCTGCAGTTACTTGATTGTGAGCTGGACTTTCTCACAACCTCAGTTGTCTTAGTGCAGAGAGCACAGCAATCTTGCAGTATCTTTGACACTGGTATTGAAGATTCTGGTATAGCAGTTTGTTCACCTACTTTTTGTTGTCTGAACCATCAAAGGGTCTTGAATGAGATCAAGTGTTTTGTACTGCCCATTCTTAATCTCAATATGTGTTTCTTCCTGCAGACCTTACTGAGTTTCATCTACTGATATGTCTTCACTGGTGACAGGCATATTTTCCAAAGGAGATAATCCTGTACAACTGTAAATTTCACAATGAGTTGTGAGATCTTCAATGTCTTTTGAGATCCCTGCCCACCACATCACAGTTTAACCCCTGGCATACATGCCTGGCAATATTGAAATGTTATTTTGAATACATTTTCCTAAAGGGAAAATAGAATAACTATTGTTTTCTCTGTGCCCATCCAGAAGTGGCTATGAAATGGCATGAGGTGAATCAAGGATCCACAGCCTCCTGGAGTAAGGGAGGAGGGATGGAACTGAAGAACAGTCACATTGAGAAGATCAAAGTTTCTATATTTTCAACAATAGCCTCTTCCTCCTAAAGGGGGAGGCTTAATAGACTGGGAGTTATTTTCCCAGGAGCGTCGGAGGCTGAGGGGTGACCTTGCAGAGGTTTATAAAATCATGAGGAGCATGGATAGGGAAAATAGACATGGTCTTTTCCCCAGGGTGGGGTAATCCAAACCTAGATGCAATAAGTTAAAGGTGAAAGGGGAAAGATTTAAAAATGACCCAAGGGGCAATTTTTTCACACAGAGAGTGCTGCATGTATAGAACGAGTTGCCAAAGGAAGTGGAGGAGACTGGTACATTTACTTCATTTAAAAGGCATCTGGATGGGTGCATGAATAGGAAGGGTTTAGAGGGATTTGGGCCAAATGTTGGCAAATGGGACTAGATTTATTTAGGATATTTGGTCGGCACGGACAAGTTGTATGTATATCTCTATGACTCTATTATTCTAATTCATTGTGGTTGTGCTTTGAAAGAAGCCCCAAGGGCAGGACATTGCTCCATCGCTCTGAACTTGCTGTGCCCTCTTTCTGCTCTGTACCAGCTATTTCAACCTTGTCAACAAACTATGAGCAAAAAAGAAGTAATAGAAAGGATATTGATTCTTCTGTGCTATCTACATTGTTGTGGGTGCTGTAATTTCTATTCCACTTGCAGAGCTATCATTCTCTTTAGTGTTTCTTGCAATGAAAAGCTCCTCAGGATAAAATTAATGCTTACATGGCCTGAATTTCTGTGATGAGCATAGACACAATTCAGCCAAAACATGATTAGTTGTGCCTCCTGACATTCTGCAGAGCTGATTGAAACACTCTATTTGCATATCCATTAGAGGATTTATCGGTGCAAATCCCGTGTAAATTGGGAGTGGTCTGCTGGGATGTTTGGAAATTACAGTGTAGCTTTTAATATGTCACTTCTGGCTGAAAATTGCAGCCACAGACTTGGAGAGCAACAAATAAGTGATAAGTGATAATGTTCTTAGCTCACTGAATTCATTCTGTTAGCTTTGCTTAGATGCCTCATGAGAGTTTTGGTGTCACTTTCAAGAATGCCTTTCACGGATTTATATGTCAAAGGATGTAAAAATAAAAGAAAATAGCATGGTGCAAAGTTATAAAAGAACAGCCCATAATTTCAACAAGACAAGATTACAAGTTTTCTGCTCTGTGTTTTTGTGATTGAACTGTGCTTGGTCTCTCAAAGCAGCGCTACTTGAGCCCATGGACCTTTCTGCAAGTCTTCGATTACAATTTGATCTATATGCACACATTATCTCACATGAGTCAGAGCTTCTGCTCCCCTAACCTACTCTACTTAATCATGTGACTCTGACAGTATCATTATCATTATGTATACTTTTGGTGAGAGTCCCATTACACTGCACTTTACTCACTGAAACACTGTAGGCGACAGTCAAACTGTCATCCGAAGGATTCGAAAAAGGCAAATGTTGGCTTTGCTTTGCCAGCAATACAAACATCTCATAAAAGAGTAAATAGTAAAAATACTCCCACAAAGGCACAAACAAAGCTTGAAGCATTTGGGCCACTCAAGGCATGTCCATCCAGTAGAGATTATGAAGTAGCCTGAGATGTATGCAGGATCTACCACTTGCTCGGAGGAAGGGCCGCACAGATTGAGCTGATAAACAGTCCTGTTGAGTAGGTCAAACTTCTCTACTTTCCACAATAGTTACTTGCTCCCTGTACTCAGTTGCATCTCAGCAAAGCTAACAGAATGAATTCAGTGAGCTAAGAATATTATCACTTATTTGTTGCTTTCCAAGTTTGTAGCTGCAATTTTCGTAATAAGATTGACATAATAAAAGCTGCACAGTATTTTCCAAACATCCCAGCACCACTCCCAATTTACACAGGATTTGCACCAATAAATCATCAAATGAAAACGCAAATATAGTGTTTCAATCAGCTCATCAGACCCTCGAGGACTGTAATTTTAAAGAAAATAAACTGTAGGCCCCAAGAGCAGGTCATGGCCCCATCACTTTCAACTTTCACGAGGAATCCTCACAAACTGTCTACCACACTGTGAAACTGGAGATGGCACTTGCAGTAATGTCTGGTGCCATTTGAACAATCAGATTCCTTATCAGTGCCATAAAATGTTCAGGGTAAGCAAGACAATATTGAATCCATTATCTGCCAACTTTAAAATCCTGACACCAGCATATTTTGTCCCATTCAACAATTGCTTAAGTTAGCGCTTAAGCAAACACTAACTCGCGATCCTATAATGTGAACACCCATTTCCACCAATGGGAATTGTTTCAATACATAATATTTAAAAGCCCTCCCTCAATCATTTCTTACTTCAGCCATTCAACAAGTACACATCCCCCAGTTGCTAGCCTCCCTCCAAGTCACTTAATCATATTTTGGGAAATACTTGCACACAATTCCCATAAGATGCAGACTACTGGATGAAATTATCTCCAATGCAGACCATGGAGCAGATGAGGAGAAACTCTGACCCAGTCCTGGAACATGATGAGATTTGGAGCACAGTCTGCAAGATACATTGTTGCACAACCTTATGAGCACATCACCACAAACTTCTATCACCTTTTCTGTCACTGTATTCCAAATCGGTAATGTCCTCTAACTTTACACTTCCTTTCTGGATATTTATCAAACAGATGTGAAGATAATGTAAACAGTTAAAAAAAGCACAGAAATTTATAGGGAAGCTGAGTGACATGAGCTATGGTGAGATTTGAGGAAGAATTGTATAAGAAGTCTGATGAGGCCTCTCTCAATGTTGGGAGCATCTTGCTCCATCTTTTATGCTTTTTTACAAGAGGCAAGGCAAGATTCTTGCTGGGCAGCAGCAAGTTGCCGATTAAGCTGGATTATTGTTTGTTTTGTGCCTTGTTGACAGCCCAACTTTCGTATTAATATTCAGCTTGCTATCTTTCCAAACCCATCTAACAAGCTAGATGTCAAAAAAAAACTTGACATAGAAACCAGAGCACATACTTGGCAGTTTCAGCTTATTACTTGTTCTGATTGCCTTGCAGCTCAGGGCATAATCCACAAGCACCAGCCACATGTGACCCAAATTCATTGATATCAGCATGTGGTTTTTGCCAACTCTTTACAGGTGTCATGGCACCATACTGATAAATTTGTAGGTAACTTAGGAAACAGAAAGTCATACTGCAGGGCACACCAGAAATGAGAATTGAAACAGTGAAAGTGGGAAAGTGTGTGTGCATGGATAGGCTCAAGCTCAAGGATTGGACCATGTTGCGTCTCAGGGCTGTTCACTTGTTCTCTTCATGTTTGGTCATGTAGCATCGATCCGCATGTTCGCAGCATCCCTGCCTTGAATGGCCCTGCCTTCATGTTGATGTATTGATGTTTTAGTCACAACCCAAGATTATCACAACTTCTGATTTAAAGCAGATTCCCAAACGTATTTGGTGCAAGATCTAAGAACCTGCTTTACTCCTGTTTCCATTTTAGGTCATTTCCTTTAGGTCCTCAACCCTGCCAATTAGGGCATGCTGGTCACTGTGGCTGCCTACCAAAGGTGGGAAAAGATGGATGCAGGAGGACCAGGAGTGATGGCAAATTCAGGAGCAGCAGAAGACCCCCTTGGAGGATTAGGTGCCTCCAGCTTAGGGAGAGGTCAGAGCTACAGGGTCCATCAAGATGTCTTGCAGTGCTGACATGCCAATGCTGTTCTGGGTGCACAGTTGCCTTTTTAAGATTCTACAGGCACAACAGATGCTAGTCCTTAGTCAAATATCTGCTGAGTGGTACATTGTTCTGGGCACCACTGATGGTAGAACGGGCCCGAAATGGACATGAGCAACTCCATTAGGACAGTATATGTTGTTATGTGGTGAATGTGGTAACATATGGTGTGAAAACGCATGCGACCTCTCAACAGAAATCCTCCATAAAGCTCAATGCAACTGGGACTGTTCCAAAGATGATAAAAGGGTAATGACTTCATCATCCAATTTTGTATTACTACCTGAGCTAAATCTCTACTACTCTCCAATGTAGTAACATCAGGAAAACTTTCTCTTTACCGCACCAATCAATAGAACACACAACAGCTTCATCGTCAGCTACAAGTTCATTCCCTTAAATGCACTTAAGGACTAATCTCTGCCTTTGCCTCAGAACCTCATACTACAGTTCTTGTGGCAATAAAGGAGAGGCAATTTTGTCCCTATCAGGCTGCAAGATCTGACAGTTGCCATTAAATCTAGATGTGAATGAAACCTCTGGCCCACCAATAAATAAGCGGTCATGCACTGTGTGCTCCAGGAAGATGATCTCCTATCATTGGATGCTAAAGGTTTTGATGGTGCCATTTACTGTGCTCACAAGAGGCCTCCATTTGGAGCTTGCTTTCTCAGAAATTTGTGGCTCCTTTGCAGATGATGGTATCTTGCCACTTTCTGCAGGTCAGAAAGTCTCTCGCATATCACTGCGGTGATGTCAGATGGGTAATACTGCCTATTCTTTGACAATAACTGTAATCAACTCAAAGTCACTTGCAACTGCTTTTTTCTCCTGCATTATTGTCACCTAAACATAACACTGGTAGATCCTGATACTTACTCACACTTTTAGAAAGTGGCAGGGCTCGAAGCTTTCCCAATTCTTAAGATTCCACACCTGTCACTTTCATGTGCTCCTCCTCCTGTAATTTGCATTTCACCCCATGCTATTGCTTCAGACTCATTAGCTGAAAGCTCTAGGGTGCTAATAATGGTGTTTCAGCATGGGACAAATGAAATGATTTTGCAGGTTTTTATATCTCAGAAATAATGTACAAAATCAAAAGCGCGGCATTTTAAAATGTATTCATAAGCAAGGGCTTCCAAAACAAGAGAAATATGACTATGTTAGTGCAGAAAGATATGAGTAACCTTAGGTTCTGTTGCCATAATTTCAGTATCTACTAAAAACATAAAGAATCTGAGCAACTGAAGGCTGCTTTATTGGTAGCAATACAACAAGGTGTCCTTGTCAATTGCCTTTACAATTTCTATCCTCATCTCTTCAGAGTTGGTAAGTTGTTTCAGTAATACTGGGTCATCTCCTGTCCTGGTTCCCTTCGTTAATCTTGTGGACACGATCTCTTGCCGCTAAGTTATGCTCTTTCGGTGTATTCTGTTATAATGTGTTGTTTTTGGTATCTTTTTCCAGTTCTCTTTTAAATGGCATAACAATCCATGCCTCAGCAACTATTTGTCATGAAACAGAAGGGCATGGTCGCACAGTGCTTAGTACTGCTGCCTTACAGTGCTAGGGACCTGAGTTCAATTTCACTCCTGGGTGACTATCTGTGTGGAGTTTGCATGTTCTCCTTATATCCAATGTAGTCATAGCATTAAGTGCCTGTCATTATTGACAGTTTCAGGATTTATTTTAATAGAGATCTTGATTTTTTTTTCTTTTGTTTTTACCAGTCATTTTAGAGAATATTTTTGCTGTAGTAATAACAGAGTCATCACAGAAATGGAAAATACCAAATTATTAAAAGATTGAGTTTTGCAGTCATCACAGTACTTTGTGACAATTGCAATACTGACGGTTAATTGGACGATATTCTAAAAAGAGATCTGAGAAATATTGAGAAAATAAGCACAGGAACATACTTAATGAACAAAGTGGAATTGTTACAAATAATCAATTACCAGCTTATGCATTTCAAACATATTGCGTAAATATGAGTGTAATGGAACATTTTAACAAATCTTGAGTTGGTTTCAGAACAATGTAAAGTTACAAGTTGACCAAATACCTCATATATTTCTAAAACATTATGGTGAAATCTCAATAAATCTACTTGTCATAGTACTAGAAAATATCCATTCACTAGGAAATTTTAGAAATCAATGATATTTCATTGGAATTGCTGTTTATTTAAAGTGGGGTTAACAGTTATTAATGAAAGGAAGAACTAGTATCCAAAACCCAAACATTTTTAAAAGGCAATTCTGTTCCTAAATGTGACTTCATAATACAGCAGTTTATCCTTTGCCACCAATAGTTTAATTGCTGGTTTAGAAAGCAATTTGTTTTGAATGTAAGACAGTCGGGTCAGAAGGGCGGAAGGTTAACTGTTATATATGCTATGAATCCGGTAATTTCAGTTTTGACCTTAGCAAGGTCTGCAATTTGCCTTTGATTCAGTCAGACTGGATTATGTCTCAGTTTCTGTTGTCTACCCTGTAAACTAACTTGAAAGAAGCTCTAATTCTGCCTTTGCTCACCATTGCTGAAAGAAAAGCAAAGCTAAAGAGCTGCACCAACTTCTAATCATTAAATGTCAATTATATACTTCAAAATTACTAACCACTGGTGCTTATATGTGACTACAAAAGAAGACAATGTCATAGAATCAAACAGGGGAGTTTTAACAGGCAAGAATGGGTGGGCTAAGGTCAACTGTTGCCCATGATCTTTCCGTCCATTTGTGTTGCTCCCTGTAGATGTAGGAAGCTCACCAGCACCTTCTCCAGGGTAACCAGGGATGGTCAATAAATGTCCACATCCTGTGAATGTTTAAAAGCAGGACTGGCACATTGCATATTTCTATTTAGCCCAAGAAATAGCTGTTCATCTCTATTCATTTTTTTAACATTTCTTGGCAAATGTTGTATAATTGTACCTCTTGTCCTTTTAAACTTATTCTTCAAATTTGCTGGAAAGCCTATTTTGTAACACTTTATCAAACACTTTTTGAAAGTTCATATGCACAACATCATTTGCAACAGCTTCAATAATGTACTACTTCAAATAATTCAATCAAGTTAGTTAACACAATTTGCATTTAACAAATCTATGCTGGCTTTCATTTATTAAATCATATCATCTGAATGCCAATTAATTTTGTCCTAGCTTATTGTCTCTAAAGGTTTTTCTGTTACTGAGAGTGGGCTCACTGTAGCTATAGTATCTGAAATTTCCACCTCTATTTCCCTTGGCAACCACGGATGCATCCTGACCAGATCTCTCTACTTTGAATACAGCCAAACTTTTAAGTGCCTCCTTTTTGTTTTTAACCTTTTAAATTTTTCTATTATGTCATCTTTCCCAGTGGCATTAGCAGTATCATTTTTGTCCTTGCAAATTTCATAGCAATGACTGTAACAACGCTTGTCTATCTTCTCATCTATCAAATCCACCAGGACAACTTCATTTCTACACTCCATTGTGTCATCTGTATCCTGTTCTCCAATGGGATCATGAAAGTAGTCAAATCATCAGTGTCCTGAATTGTTGCCTCTCTCATTGATATTTACAGTACTGAAAAGTGGCAGTCCTGGAGCATTCTCGCATTAACTAATTGCAAGATGGTTACCACTTATTATTGTTACCAAGAAGCTTCATATTGAATTTTGCTTGGCATCTTACGTTTTGAATTATTGTGGCAAATATTGATTTATTTCATGTTTTGTAGACATACCTGGTGTGATTTCTTTGAAAGAAGTCATTGAAATTTCACTGTAGGCATGGCTGTATTTTTTAAAATCGAGGTTTCCTATAAATCATATTACTGGTAATAATTCTTCATTTTGCTGTAGAACCCTGCTGGGGCTATTTATAAATAGTGACCGGCTTGGAAAGCTTCTTGTTTTGTGTGGTTCAGTCAAAGGCAAGTTTACTAAAAACAAGTGTATTTAGAGGAAATCCTGCAAAGAACAAGCTGCCCAGTTGATTGTTCTCATTTCTGTGAAGAAAACCCACTTATTGAATTCAGTGAGAAAGAGTGATTGGAAAAAAAAAGTTTCAAGATTGTATTTCCTAAGCAAGCTGTGTTTAAAAAGATTTCTGACGCAGCCATGCAAGATTAATGACTTGACCAGAATACTACAACAACAGACTCTGGAACATTCTAGACTATTGGGCAGAGTCGATAAAATGTGCAGCTGGAAGGGCAAAGCAGGTCAGACAGCAGAGGAGCAGGAAAAATGATGTTTCAGGTCCGGACCCCATTACTTTTGTCAGAAAGAATGTCTCTGCAGAAAAATCTGGACTTTGTTTTTCCTCTTTTGCTGAAGTGTTTGTGTGTATTTAGGATATTCGAGGCATAGGCATATCGACTTCCATAATAGTGACTTTAAATGACAACCAATTATTCAATCTCCATTGAATAAATTTTATTTTGATAATAGACCAATAATTGTGTTCATTGAGAACCATGGTTGATAGCTCTGACTGTTTGGAACCTGAGATAGTAAGATATTTAATTAGGTAACTTAATAACTGGAAGTAAAGTTATTTATTTTTCATGCCCCATGGTGTAATGAAATTAGAACTATTAAAACACTCCTCCAGCCTTACTCATAAGACTACCATCCTGAATTCTCTGTGGCTGCAGGGTGACAATTGTTCTTTGATGAGTGGCAAATGACCAAATCAAATTTCAGTATCATGCTAGTTGGTATGTTTGAGTGATTTGATGTTCGTGTCTCATCAGATATTTATGGGGCATGTAGGGGACTACCATATACACACCTTTCTCAGCATGAAGTGCTACATGGGACAGACTGGGAGCTGCTGGAGGTGCAGCACTTCCCCCTAAAGATCATACAGCTTCCATAGCCGTACCTCCTGTGCCCATACAGATTTGAGTTATGTGCCCAGTGGGTCCATTGGGTCCACTAGGAAATATAGACCATTGAAAGATTTGGTCATCCATCTAACTAGTTTCATCTAATACTTGTCAATCATATACTTGCTCAAATATTTATCCAAACCTCTCTTAACATTTTCCACACCATTGGTCTTTTAGCTCTGTACACTCCAATGTCCTGTTGTTCTAGAATGTGCCTTTCACAAATATATTTCTGCTGATTTAATTTTAGCAAGCACTTTAAATCAACCTGGACTTAGACTGTTCTTGAAAATGCCTCACTTTGCCCTGTGTGAGATCCTCTTAAATTACTGTGCGACATTGCACGATGAATCACCTTTGGTAAACGGTCTCCTCCTTTTGACTTGAATGCTGCTTGATGTATTTGAAATGAGAATCCAAATATGATGAGGACCTGTGATCTGATATGCTACATTGTGTCATTGATGTTGCTTTTCATTTATTAAATGAAGATGGAGCTCACTAAAGAGGAAGCTGGGAAATAATCAGATAGTCCAGGGCACAAGAGAGGGCTCAGTGCTTAACAGCTGTAATAACTTGCAGCATGCACTAATCACATCGATTCTGCCAGGGATCAGGTGTGGAACTTCAGCAATAACAAGAGTAGAATAATTATACCGCCATATCTTTATAACCTAAATCCCAGAGTAACTTCTATATATGGCATGTTGTTGTGTGTTTCAGAGATTTCCTGAAATGTTAAATCGTTGAACTGGGAAAATTCTCAGCTTTATAGTGCTGGCCAGTTAGAAAGAAATAAAGCCTGAAAACCTCCAGTGACAGTTCTAATGTCTTTGTTAATTATGAATTATATGTAAATGTTCAGGCACACAGAAAGGTTACTAGGGTGCTAAAGGACATAATTAATAATTCTCAAAAAGTCTAAAAT
Source organism: Stegostoma tigrinum (assembly GCF_030684315.1). Lineage (NCBI taxonomy): Eukaryota > Metazoa > Chordata > Chondrichthyes > Orectolobiformes > Stegostomatidae > Stegostoma > Stegostoma tigrinum. Next base: position 44,537,408 of record NC_081362.1, on the reverse strand, counting down.
AATTATGGAGATTGTATGTTCACATTATGGAATAAAAAATGGATTGCACAGCCGATTACTTATGGATATATCTCATCTCTTACAAACTTTTATCCTTTCCTTTTAGGATACAAATTTTGCTTTAATTTATCTTACTTAACTATTTTCTGTGAATAAATGCAACAACAAAATAAGTAGGTAGTGGGGTTGATCAAGAACATGTTTTTTGTCTCTCTGTAACAGTACCATCATATAACTGTTTCTCTTCTTCCGTGGAACACATATTTAAATGACTGACTACGATCTTATTGCAGCATTACTGAGAAGGCAGGCTTGCTCTTTACTTATCTTGTCCTTTTACATTCCAAGAAAATCTAAACTCACATTTGGAGCAGTGATGAGAACCTTTACGAAATATTTTCAAAGAGTTAGGCTCCTAGAACCAGGTGTGTAATTAGTTCAGGTATTCACTCCACTGACACATCGGTCTCTGTTGACTGAACATTTCATCACTTTGAATTGCAGCAGCTTTGTGAACACTATTTTCGAAGGACTGTCATAAATACATTACCTGTGTATAAACTGCAGGGATGTTGTGGTGTTATTAGAGTCAATACTGACTTTTTGTGGCGGATTAGGGGCACATAAATGATGAAAGCCACTTTGTAATTCTTTTTTCTTTCAAAGTGTTTCTCACAAATTTTCACTTCTCCTATTTACAGGATTCTGTCTCCCTGCAGCTATATTTTCTGCATTCCTCAGATCCTGTCCTTATCACAAGATATCCCAGTCATAGAGTTGATAAAGCCTCTCATACATATCTAAGTAAAATGCAGCAGTGAGACTTCAATCTACCTCCATAGACCTAAATTTCACAGTGACTCACAATCAAATGGTGCCATTGAAAAAGAACAATGTTCCCTGTTTGGTTTGTCCAAAGACTGAGCGCAGGTTTACATAATGCAAAAATAAACAGAATAGCAGATGCTAAAAATCAGAAATAAAAACAGAAATTGCTGGAGGAACTCAACAGGTTTGGCAGCATATGTGCTGAGGAAGCAGAGTTAACCTTTCAAATCAAGTGACTGTTCTTCATAAGAAATTTCTGGTTTTATTTAACATATACCTGCAATGCTGCTTCATAAGTCCAGCACTTTGAGACCTACTGCACAAACATATCAGAAGACAAATGGTGAGAACATGTATCACCTTAAGGGAATAGTATTAACGCTTTGCAACAGAACTAAAAGTTTACTAGAAATTTCATTAAACTTTTATTTCATTATTGAAACACTGCCACAGAATGGTTGAGGCAAATATGGCTAGCGGGACCTCATAGAATAGGAGTTCCCTGACTGGGGATATGAACCTGGTTCAATCAGGGGCCGCTGGCCGACAATAAAAGGGGGAGTGTCAAAGATATTGCCACTCTGATTGCAGACTTGGATTGAGTCAAGGACTGTTCATGCGTAAATAAAGAGTCACTCAGTGATGGGATACTGGCTTCTATAGAGTTAATTCAGATGGATAAATATTTGAAGCAGAAAATAATGTTAAAGCCAGAGAGAGTATTATTTATTGCAAGAGGAATTGAATGTATAAGTAGTGAGGTTACACCTCAGTTATACAGGGCAATGGTGAGACCACATCAAGAGAGAGCTGTGTCAAGTACAAGTGTCTGTATTTGCAGAATAGCATAAGCAGTTGCAAGCATTTCAAAGAAGGCTTACTAGATTAATACCTAGAACTAGTAGATTGCTTCATGAAAAAACCTAGACTTGGATTTGTTGGTGTTTAGAATAGTAAGGGGTGGTTTAATTGAAATATATAAGATGCTGAGGGGTTTTGATAGAGGAACACAGTAAGAATGTTTTCACTTCAGGGAGACTGTGAAATGATCAGTCACTGTTTAAAACGAAGGGATCACTCACTGAAAACAAGTGAGGTGAAATTGTATCTCTCATACTTACAAGCCTTTAGAACTGTCTGCCTCAAAAGACAAAGGAAACTGATTCCTTGAATAGTTTTTAAGGCAAGGATGGATTGATTACTGATAAGCATGAATGTGAAAAGCTATCACAGGACAGGCAGTAGTGTAGATCTGAGGTTATAATCAGATCTGCTGTGGTCTTATTAAATGGGAGAGCAGCCACGAGGGGCCAAATTGCCAACTCCTTCTCATAACTGATTTGCTTATATCAGAGTATGCATAGATCCAAAAGATTTTGACAAAGCTTTAAAGAGGATTCAGTACCCCAGGGAAATCACTGAGAGATTTTGCCGCAACTTGCCAAGGCAAATATATTCACCACCTTCCCATGTGAAGTTTGGTTTCTGGCAAGTGAAATGAAATGAAAGCAGCTACTTTGTAACTACATTTTCGACACCATTTGAGAGATTGAGATGGTTTTACAAGCCATTTATCATTTCCATTCCTGCTGAAGTGTATCAATAAAGACATTACAAGATAGTGATATTCCTGGAGTGAAAGCTATTGTGGATGATCTGCTCATATCTGCGTGTGGCAACAGAATGGAAGAAGCCATCGTAGACCACAATCAGAACCTAGCAAGATTAGAGAAATATTTCCAGATAATACTGAAGCTGAGCAAAGAGATGCAATTGAATTTACATAAAACAAACCACAGAGGTTGTATGCGAGCGAAGGGACTTCACCCAACTCTGACACCGTGAGAGTTGTAGCACAAATGCAGTTAATAGTGTAATGGTTTGCTGGATTCATGAAATATTTAGCAAAGTTCTTGTCTAATTTGTCATCAGTGTGTGAATCTCAATGCAAGCTTACATTGGTATTAGGGCACAGAACAAGAAGCAGTTTTTACTAGAATCAAACAATTAGTGATGACAACAATTGTACTGGTGGGCTACAATATCAAAGTTGAAGTCAGCTTGCAATGTGACATCAGTACGAAAGGACTTGGAGCTACCCTGATGAAGTAAGGACAAGCAGTTGTATTCGCACCTGGGGACCATTAATGCAATCTGAATGATGCTATGTTCAGTGTGAAAAAGACTATCTGGTAGCAGTCTCCATTTGTGAGCATTTTAGTCAAAAGCTATTTTGTAAAAACAAATTGACATGGAATCCAAAACACTAGCCATTTCATAGTATCTTCCTCAAACCACTCTGACTTGCTGCAAAACATTTGCAAAGAATCTTACTTAATTTACAGACATAACATGTGGATGTGATATACGAGTAGAAGGAGCAGATGTATGTTTCTGACACATTCTCAAGAGAAGCATTTGCTATAACAAAGACTGGGGAAACTGAGTCACAGTGTGAAATCTTCCAAATTCATAAAGAAGAAATAGCCCAATATGCCTGGGAATTCATCAACCTAACAGATCCAACAGAGACAGAGACATTGAAACTGTCTTCCTCAAATCAAGCATACTACGCTACAAGATGCAACTCTCAGGATTCTAAATACCAGCATAATACTTAAAGTCCAGCTAGATATCAGGTCAAACACTAATAGTCAGATGCTGCCTTAAACTGTACATGCAGTCAAAGGGATTCAAAACGGAATGCTTCTCAGTCCGCATAGGTGGCACGCCTGATACTTCATTACAAATGCAAATACATATTCATAAATCTACTGCTATTTTAGAAACAAATTGCAGCATTTACTCATCATTAGCCTCAACCTGTCGTAGGTCTGTCGAAGGGCATGCTTCGCTTTCCCAAAGCCCAGTGTAACTTATCACTTTCTCATTGATCACTATTTGACCATCACATACAGGGAGCCATCAAATAGTTGAAAAATATTCATTTATATACAGTAACAGCAAAGAATCAAAAGAAGAGTGGAAGCTCCAATTCCTTCTGGGAACAGATAGTGACTGATTACATCTCAAGCACCACCAAATTCACAGTCAATGAACGATCACTGCACCAGGCTCCCACCTCCTGGAACTAGGTGCCACTTAAGTAATTTCTGGCTTGTTGTGCTTGACATTACAGCACTTTATCATGCATGAAGTAATGTTCCTCCTGTTCACTATCGCCATTCTCCTCAGAAAACTGTTGCCACTCTCTCAGCTCTTCAGGGTCCATCACATCACCTTTCTGCCTGTTCTAGTTCTGTAGAATACAGCATTCTAGGTCTCTGCATTGTATTCTGTCTGGCTTGTCCTACAAGACACCCTCAGACCAATCCAAGTGTCAGAACATGACCTTCAGCAGACCTATCATTGGCTCCAATGACAGCCTTGGTCAAAGACTGGGCTGCACTGTATCCGTGCTTGGCCTCAGTTGGAGCTGGCATAACAGAGACATCTACCACAATTGGAAAGAGAACCCTTTTCTCCCAGTAACCATTTTTTGGTTGGAATCGAACTTGGGTCCCTGGTGCTATGAGGCAGCAGTGCTAAGCACTGAGCAAGGTGCCGCCCTTTGTGGTTTGCTGACCAGATATCCTAAATAAATCTAGTAACAAATTTGAAATCAACCCATTCAGGTGTGCTATATTATATGTCTCTGGAACAGATGGGACTTGAACCCAAGCTTTCTAGTCCAAACGTAGGGACACTAGCTATTCACTATTCCAATATTTGTAATCAAACTGTTCAGAAATGTTTTTACTCACCTCTGGAGAAGGTGGGACTTGAGCCCAGGCCTCCTTGTCCAAGGGTAGAGATGCTACCACTGTGCCACAAGACGGGCCCTAATATTCAGTCTTACAGCTCTTTCCACACACTGAAGCCACCTGGTTCCCCCTATTTATCTACTCAGTCAATTAATGAACAAATTGACAAATCAACCAACTGTTGAGCTTCTTGCAATATTAACAGCTGCAGCCACCATCTTGACCACCAGCCTCTGCCAATGTGAAAATGGGGACCAGTAAATGAGAAATGATTACAAAAAAAGTCTTAGTTTTAAACGATGGTTTTTGAGAATTTCTTTTTCGATGTGGCATTGCAGAAGTGTTTATAAAAAGTGCAGGTCTAAGCATCTGAAACCTCTGTGATCAATTGTATGACCAAGGAAAGGGGAGGCTGGCAAGGTCACAGGCAGCTGAATGGAACCTGGAGGATTGGGATTTAGAACGGGAGAAACATAAACAGTGGTGGGGGAAAGCCTTGAAGGGTCTTGCAGACAAGAATTATAAATGTAATTAGCCAAACCCTCAATATTGGTTGTGGAGTGCTTAGCAAATGGGGGGATTTTGATTAAAAATATCAGATGAGTATAAACAGGTTGCATAATCGGAGACTGCTTATTTTACATCCCTGCTAACGTTGAAGGTTCTGCCTAATATGTTGAGGAATGGAGTAATATAAATCAATGCAATACAGTGATTAAAAATACAGAAATTAAAGCCTATTTTAATACAATATAATGCAAGCTTTCTCTTTGATGCTAATACTTACAATAATAAACTAATGACTCAACTACAAATGGTTGAGTGCTGTTCAATCATAAATTATGTCAATGGACCAGTCTTGACATAACTATAAAGAACATGTACTTGTAAAAATAAATGGTATACATGACAGAGTTGTAGTCAGAGGTAGAGAATAGAACTTATAAAGTGAGGGTATAATCTAGATGAGTAAATGAATCGGCTAATTCTGGAAATGCCACAAATTATGAGGAAAATGTCATCTCAGGGTTATATCTAGTCAAGATGTAAAAATGTCACTTTTATGTGCTGTTACAATTTTGTCACATTTGTACAAATGTAGCGTTGTAATCCCCAATTAATCAGAGCTCCTGTGTTAATTCTATATAAAATGTAAAAAGAAATACCAACATGCAAAAGTTACACAGGATTAAAAAAAGTGATTGATAGAAACTTATTCCAAACAACAGAGAAAATTTATGGGCCTTGAAATTGCACTGTGGGATACAGGCATGCAAATCCTTCGTACACACATATGAGTTTCCTTGCTGTTCTGTTATAGAGCTGTTAAACCATTTATCTTAAATAGATTAACACCTCTATTTATCTTAAATGTGTTAAATGCTTCTATTAAAACAGTAGAAGGAGGAATGTCCTGCACATACATTAATAGTTCATGCACAATAAACCACAGTGTAATTTCAAGGCCATAGTAATTAAAAGAAAACACCAATCTGGGCTGTAAATTGATTAAAAGTTAAGTGACACTACACTTGCTGCACAACTATAGCCTTAACACATCATTAATATCAATAAGAGCCCAGGAACACCAAAGATGCTGTTTGAAATAGTACATAACCAAGGTATACTACCAGCCTTGTGTGTCCTCCAATCAGGGAAAGCTACGTTATGAAGAAGGATTACTGGTCCAAAAATGCTGCCAGACCTGGTGAGTTTTTCCAGCAACTTCTGTTTAGTTTCTGCTTTTCAGCATTACAGTTCTTTTGGAATTTTTTTCTGAGATTGCTGTTTGCATTTTAATTTTAAGATGATCCATTTTTGTATATTAGAAGTAAGGAACTTCTTAATTTTCATTTCAAAAAAGTCTACAAAGCAAATATGGTTACTTCTCTTGGCCTTTTCGATCCAAAATAACCTGCTTTACTACCTCGATTATTCTTCCAGATTATAATCACAGATTCATAGTCATTAGAATATTTACACTGATGATGCTGTCTAAATTGGCTTTTGGAAATGTGTCAGAAATAAAGAAAAGAAATGTTTTTCTCAATTATTTAAATTATTGATAAAATTGTAAACAATTATTTGGTATCAAATTAATAGTCACATGGGAAAAGGTGGGTTGATTAGAATGAGCGAGAATGGACTTCTAAAAACTAATAATGTTTACTGGAAGTTTTTGAAGAGGTAACCGAAAGGATCAATGATGATAATGTTAGATGAAGTGGTCAAGAGGACAGACAGCATGCTTGCTTTAATCGGCGAGGACATCAAATATAAAAGTTGGCAAGTTATGTTATAGCTGTAAAACTATAGTCAGGCCACATTTGGAATACTGGGTGCAGTTTTCGTTGCCACACTACCAAAAGGATGTGGATGCTTTGGACAGGGCGCAGAAAAGGTTTACCAAGATGTTGCCTGGTCTGGAAGGGTTTAGTAATGAGGAAAGGTTGGATAAACTCAGATTGTTTTCACTGGAAAGACAGTGGCTGAGGAACAACTTGATAGAGTTCTACAAAATTATGAAAGGCATAGATAGGGTGCATAGTCGGAGACATTTTCCCAGGGTGGAAAGGTCAACTACCAGAGGGCACAGATTCAAGGTGAGGCGGGGAGGAGTTTATGGGAGAAGTGCAAAGAACATTTTTCACAGACGGTGGTGGGTGCCTGGAATGTGCTGCCAGTGGAGGTGGTAGAAGCAGGCACAGTGCCAATGCTTAAGACATATCCTGATAGAGACATGAATGGAAGTCAAACAGAGGGATAGAAACCATGGATGGGCAATAAGTTGTGGGTCTAAATAAGGATTAGAATAAGCACAGACTTGGGTGGTGCCAAAGGGCCTGTTCCTGTGAGGTACTATATTGCAATATATTGTTGTATTGTGGTATACCTGGACATCCAGAAGTGTCCAAAATTGATACAGTACCACACAGCAGACCCAAGAGTAACGTTACAGCTTATGGAATATAATAGATACAAAATTAGCTGAGTGATCAGAATCGGACAGTAACGTTAATTGGATAATTTTCATGCTGGAGGGAAGTTTGTAGTGGAGTTCCTCAGTGTTCGGTATTGGGATCCTTGCTTTTCCTGCACTATATTAATGAGCTAGATCTTGGCGCACAGAAGACAATTTCAAAGTTTGCAGATGGTACAAAACTTTGAAGGATGTAAACTGTGAGGGGGATAGTGTGGAACTTTAAAAGAACATAGGCAAATTGATAGATCAGCAAATAGGTGGCAGACAAAATTCAAAGTGGAGAAATGTAAGATATATTTGGTAGGAACAATATGGGCAGGCAATTAAAAAAAAATCAAGGGTACAATTCAAAAGGTTGTGCAGGAGCAGACAGACCTTAGCGCATAAGCCATTAAAGATGACAGGGCAAGGAAGGAGCAATTAGTAAAGAACATAGTATCATGGGCTTTATTAATAGGGTCATAGAGTACAAGTGTAAAGATAATGAACTTGTATGAGATATTGGTTAGACCTCAGCTCGAGTATTTGGTATAGATCAGGGTGCCATGCTGTTGGACAAATGTGAGCATGTAGGATAGAGTGCAAGAGAGATTTACAAGAGTAGTTTGAGTGATAAGAAATTTTACTTATGAACATGAAGAGGAGAAGTTGGGCCTATTCACTTTGGAGAGAAAAAGGCTAGGGGAGATCTGATAGAAGTTTTTAAAATCATGGGGTGTCTGGATAGAGTAGTTAGGGAGAAACTGTTCCTGATTTTTAATAAAATCAACAATGAGAGAGGAGAGTTTGAAAGTGATTTGCAAAAGAAGCAAAAATGGTGAGAGTGAAACCTTTTTCACATAACCGGTGTGGATCTAGAAAGTACTGCCTGGATGTATGGTGGAGGTAGGTTCAATTGAAACATTCAAGAGGGCATTTGCTCTATTTCAGGAGGCAAGAGTGGGGACAGACCACGTTTCAGGCACTGGTGGCTTAGGGAGGCAGTGCGTCCATTCGAGTCAGAGGTTTGCATCTCTCACGTGCGAAACCTAATGTGTGCAGAGTACACTTGGTCCAAGCAGTTTTGAATTTTGTGTATTTGCAGGAAAAGTCAGGATATTCCTTTGGAAAGCCAAGGCACCACTGTGGAATTAACAGTACACTTGTATTCACTGACCCAAAGTGGCACAAACTTAATTCGACCTGTCTGCCTTTAATCAAAGAGACCATGGGTGTTCTCAAAGGGAAATTATTTTCAGGCCCTATATACTCTTATGGCTGTGTGCTAAGAACTTTGACCTTGTGAAGGGCTCATTATGTCCTGTGGGAAAGAAGAAACAAGATGGGCAAGACACATCCTGACAGAGATGCCACACAAAGTCAACATGCGCAGGCAGAGGCCGGAGGAGAGCAGAGGACAGGAAGAAGAGAATGCACAACAAATATCAGGAAGGAGGAGAGGAAGAGATGAATGGCATCTAGACAAGTGGATAGGTAGAGATGGAGATGGAGCCCAGAGAGATATGAAAGGGTAGGTAAACAAGGAGATAACTGATAGCTGGCCAGGAAATAAGAAAAGCTGAGTAAATGATAAAAAGTGACAAGAGTAGGAGAAAATGGGTGAGCTGTGCTGTATGCGACCCTAATGATGTCATAATGGACCTAGGAGTTAAAATATCATTGGGGATGGGCATATTCATAGATCCTCTTGCTCCAGTGAGTTGCTTAAATTCCACCATCATTCGCAACTGGATGTGGCAGGACTGCAGAACTTAGATCAGATCCATTGTTTGTGGAATATCTTATATTCCTGAACACCACATGGATGCTCAGTCTTGAGCTGCAAATGTATTCAAAATCTAGGGGGAAGGGTCACCGAACCCGAAATGTTAACTTTGATTTCTCTTCACAGAGGATGCCAGACTGGCTGAGATTTTCCAGCAACTTCTGTTGTTGTGTTCAAAATTTATCCCATACAGCATGGTGGTAATGCCTCACAATACTGAAGGACAGCATTCTTAATGTGAGGACAAGACTATTTCTCCACAATGACTGTGGAGGTCACTCCTGTTGATATCCCATCCTTTCCTCGCTGCTCTTGTGTTCGACATTTTGTAAATGACAAAGTTAAGCTACATTAGTCATGTATAAACCACATTACACTGCTCTCATTCATACGTGTGTGCTTACATGCACAAAATGCTTCATCAGTGAACACTGCAAATGATGGAATGGAGAGAATAGCTCTGTTGCTGTTGCTGTTTGCCATGTATGGTGGGACTGTGGATGCTAGGTGGCCTGTTGTCCTCAGTGTCCACAAACAACCCAACTGCTTTCCTCCCTCTAAGTCAGACCTATGTCATTATATAGACATGGGGGACTTGGACATGGGTCCACAGTAATGGGGACATTCTAATAGATAAGAGACAGTGAATGGGATCAATCATCTATTGAGTCTAGACAGCATAATGTCTTTACCAGGTAGTGGAGAAAAGGTGATTTCATTTCTGTGGCTGTGTTTTGAGAAAGATCTCAGTGGATCAGGGCAGCAGACCTTGATTTGGCAGCTGGAATGACACAGAGAATGACACAAGCAATACACAGAGAAAAAATGAGCTATGAAGGAAAACTTGCCAAAAATATAAAGGAGGATAGTAAAAACTTTTTTTAGGTATGTGAAAAGAAAAAAAATGGTTAAGACTAAAATTGGGCCCTTGAAGACAGAAACGGGTGAATTTATTATGGGGAACAAGGAAATGGCAGAGAGTTGAATAGGTACTTTGGATCTGTCTTCACTAGGGAAGACACAAGCAATCTCCCAGATGCAATAGTGGCTGAAGGACCGAGGGTAATGGATGAACTGAAGGGAATTTATATTAGGCAGGAAATGGTGTTGGATAGACTGTTAGGTCTGAAGGCCGATATGTCCCTGGGACCTGATGGTCTACATCCCAGGGTACTTAAGGAGGTGGCTCTAGAAATTGTGGACACGTTGGTAATTATTTTCCAAGGTTCTATAAATTCAGGATCAGTTCCTGCGGATTGGACGGTGGCTAATGTTGTCCCACTTTTCAAGAAAGGAGGGAGAGAGAAAACAGGAAATTATAGACTGGTTAGCCTGACATCAGTGGTGGGAAAGATGCTGGCGTCAATTATAAAAGATGAAATTATGACTCATTTGGATAGCAGTAATAGAATAGGTCAGAGTCAGCATGGATTTACGAAGGGGAAATCGTGCTTGACTAATCTTCTGGAATTTTTTGAGGGTGTATCTATGAAGATGGATAAGGGAGAACCAGTGGATGTAGTGCACCTGGGCTTTCAGAAAGCCTTTGATAAAGACCTGCATAGGAGATTGGTGAACAAGGTTAGGGCACATGGTATTGGGGGCAAAATACTGAGTTGGATTGAAAATTGGCTGGCTGACAGGAAGCAAAGAGTAGTGATAAACGGGTCCCTTTCGGAATGGCAGGCAGTGACCAGTGGGGTACCACAAGGTTCGGTGCTGGGACCGCAGCTATTTACAATATGCATTAATGATATAGATGAAGGCATTAAAAGTAATATTAGCAAATTTGCTGATGACACAAAGTTAGGTGGCAATGTGAAATGTGAGGAGGATGTTATGAGAATACAGGGTGACTTGGACAGGCTAGGTGAGTGGACGGATGCATGGCAGATGTAGTTTAATGTGGGTAAATATGTAGTTATCCACTTTGGTGGCAAGAACAGGAAGGCAGATTACTATCTCAATGGAGTCAAGTTAGGTAAAGGGGAAGCACAACGAGATCTAGGTGTTTTTGTACATCAGTCAACGAAAGCAAGCATGCAGGTACAGCAGGCAGTGAAGAAAGCTAATAGCATGCTGGCTTTCATCACAAGAGGAATTGAATATAGGAGCAAAGAGGTCCTTCTGCAGCTGTACAGGGCCCTGATGAGACCACACCTGGAGTATTGTGTGCAGTTTTGGTCTCCAAATTTGAGGAAGGACATTCTTGCTATTGAGGGAGTGCAGCGTAGGTTCACGAGGTCAATTCCCAGAATGGCCGGACTATCGTATGTTGAAAGATTGGAGCGACTGGGCTTGTATACTCTTGAGTTTAGAAGGATGAGAGGGGATCTGATTGAGGCATATAAGATTATTAAGGGATTGGACACTCTGGAGGCAGGAAGCATGATTCCGCTGATGGGTGAGTCCAGGACCAGAGGACACAGTTTAAAAATAAGGGGTAGGCCATTTAGAACAGAGTTGAGGAAAAACTTCTTCACCCAGACAGTGGTGGATATATGGAATGCTCTACCCAGAAGGCAGTGGAGGCCAACTCTCTGGATAGTTTCAAGAAAGAGATAGTTAGAGCTCTTAAAGATAGTGGAATCAAGGGTTATGGGGATAAGACAGGAATAGGATACTAATTGTGGATGATCAGCCGTGATCATAATGAATGGTGGTGCTGGCTCGAAGGGCCGAATGGCCTACTCCAGCACCTATTGTCTATTGTCTATTTCCCTCAGGGAAACCCCATGATGGACCATCTATTCCAGAGATGGATATTCAATTTACAGCTGCAGATTTATGTTATTTACACATATTTGCAGCTTTGACATTCACCTAATGACTCAAAGTTTTATCCCACAAGGCACAGGCAGTCTATCATTGAAGAACAACCTCTCAAACAGGCCTTTCAAAAGGGCAACATTTTCTGTTTGTGTCCAAGTTGTCCTGCCCATGCCATATCCACCTCCAACTCAAGACTATTTCTGGATCACCCAGCCTGATTTCAAATCCAAGTGACCCACCAGAGTCTAAAATCAGAAGTTCAAATAGATATTTATAAAGGAAATCTCCTAACCCTGCACATGAATATCATTCATGCTGGTTCCATCTCCCTTTCAAAAAGTGCATTCCAGATAATAGATACTTGCCGAATTTTTTAAAAATCCCCTTGTCACCTTTGGTTGTTTTGTCAATAAACTTTAAACCTGTACCCTCTAGTTTGTAATAGTTTGACTGTTAGAACAATGAAATGGAAATATATGCTAAGCCACTATCTTGTAGTAAATCTTTGTTTAAGTGGCATTCTTTGAGTCTTTTCCAAATGTAGAATTAGATAAACTTGTCTTTCACTTAACATTACAATCAGCTCAACTCAAGTCAATTATGTGAACCGTTCAATATATCTATACAGCATTTGAACAATTGCTGGGACTTAGTAAACATAATCAGCCAGATTTAAAAGTAACAAATTTGTTCAGTTATTTGAATTACTTTGAATTACTTGCTATAATGTTGATTTTATTTACATTGTAAAAATTAAAAAATGCACAAAACCATTGCTTTCAATGCAACATGGTTTTACCATCATTAGTTGTTAAGCTATTCTTGTTAATTGAGTAAATATTGCTATACTATTGTGTTTTTGGGGTTTTCCCATGTCACCATAGAATCTTCAAGCAGTGACCAATCCTTGGAGCTATTGATAGTCTGAGGCTTGGAAGTGCCAAAATACTCTAGTGTAAACTAGTACAACACAACTTTTGAAAATATTAGCTTATTTAGCTATGAAGTACTAACAATCACCATTAGTGTGAAAGGTGGATTTGAAAGGATTTTTAGGATGATTCTGAAATGTATCTCCTCTGCTTATGTTATCCTCTGCTCCATTACCACAAGAGGTAAAGACCCAAATTTCTCCTCAAGACAGCATCCTGCACAATAGCAGAAGTGCTGAAGCCTCAAGCGTGATTCAAAAGTCCCTCCTTTACCCAAACAACAATGAGAATGTGATAAACTGGGATTTTTTCATTGAAGCAAAGGAGGTTGAGATAAACCTTATAAAGGTTTATAAAATCATGATGGGCATAGATAAGGTGAATAGTAAAGATTATTTCCCTAGAGTAGGAGAATTCAAATCAGGGTATAATTTTAAGGTGAAAGGAGAAAGATTTAAAAGGGACCTGAGGGGCAATCTTTTCACACCCAAGCTGGTTCATATGTGGAATGAACTGCCAGAGGAAGTGGTAGATGTGAGTATAATTACACCTTTTAAGAAACATTTGGACAGGTATGTGAGTAGGAAAGGTTTAGACGGATATGGGCCAAGCGCAGGCAAATGGGACCAGTGTTTAATTTGGAAAACTTGATTGACATGGACAAATTGGACTGAAGAACTTGTTTCTGTGCTGTATGACTCTATGAGTAACAACTAAAGCAGCCATCCTGTCACAGTCAGGAACAGAAATATTGCACATCATTTTTACAGAGTGCAACACTTGTAGGAATCGAAAAAATAAGAGCCGCACACAATGTAGCCGCTAGGCTTGCTTTGCTATTCAATAATATTATAACTGTTTGTCTACCTTCTACTTGCCTTATCCCATATCTTTTGATTCATTTCTGTTCCTCTGTACATTGTCGTACCCAGTTGCATATTTGTGACTTTCAGTTATTAATGAGTAAGATTAGCATTTCTGTCCTGGTGCATTTGGGGACTATGACAGGGAAGATGGAAAGGCAGCATCTGTGAAATCATTTCTATAAATATTCTTCAATTCAACATGGCGAATTAAAAATGTCACTCTGGGTCTTGTGTGGATGCCAATTTATACTTATAATTGCCAATGCGGAAAAAGTTATTTCCATAGGTCAAATGGTTTACTTAATACTAATGAAGATGATAATTCAAAGATGTAACAAAGTCATAGAAATGTTGATGTTAACATAATTTGACAATTTTCAGTCAGAAATTGACAGATTACTTAAAAAAAATAGTAAAACAATGTAAAGTTATATTTTAAGTTATAGCATCGGAGAAAGACTGGGATCATGTGAAGAATAGGAAAGTGGAGGAGAGTGAAAATGAAATAAGAAAAAAACCCTCCCTTAGCATACAATTCCAAACGCTCAGAATTACTTGCACTCTTTCAATTCTGGTATCTTTAGTATCCTCAATTTTAAACATTGCATTCTTAAAGCTGCGTTTATAGGCTGCAAATCATAAGCTCTGTCATCCTCACCCTAAATCTCTTCACCTCTCTTTCCAATTGATTTTCCTCCCTTGGGCTACTCCTTAAAATCTGCTTCTTTTGTTGAACTTTTGTTAATTTGACATTGTACAACAGAGGATCATGAAAAAAATTATGAAAAAGAAGGAAATTGTTTGTTCAATGAGCCTACACCAGCTATTGTGGAGAAAACAGTCATCCTCCTTCTCCATCCATACAGTCCTGAACATTTACGTCCATGAACTGCCGGTCTAATTTTCTTACAAAGTCATTGGTCGACTTTGCTTCCACCACCTTTGTGAGCAAAAAGTTACAAATCTTTACCACCCACTGTATTAGGAAGTCTTTTCCCCACATCCACTGCAACTCTTGCCCAGAATTATATACATGCCACTCTGTCCTTGGACCATCAATTATTGGGAACAACTTTCCTGTATAACTTATCAGGTATAATCCTGTAAAGCTCAATCAAATTTTCTCTCAATTTGCTTTGCTGCAAGGAGAATAAATATAACTTCTCCAACTTAATATCCTAAAATCCTCCCATTCCTGAAATCATTTTATTGAATTTTCTTCACATCCTTTAAAATCTCCTCACGTCCTTCCTCAAGTATGATGATCAGACTGGACACAGTATTCTAGATATTCCCCAATCAGAGCTTAATTCAGGTTCAGCATAAATTCCCTGATTTTTCCTCAGTGCCTTTATTTTATAAAAGCCAAGATTCCACATTCTTTGCTAAAACACTTTCAAGGTGCTTGCCACCTTCAAAGATCTGTGGGCATGCAACCTACTGGATTTGGCCTGGTGCACACTTGAAAATTTCACCTGATATGCATTGTACATCTCTTTTATTTCGTTTTAATATAATTTCTCTGTTCCTTGTCATCTAAGTTGCTCGAGTTTTAATTCGCCTACCTTTTACTTTTTTTGGCTGTAACTCGCCTGTACCTGAGAATTCTGTTTTTTTCAGATTGACCATTATTCAGTAACAGTCTTTCCTGTCTGCTTTGAATTCAATATTTCCCTGGCTAGGTCACTTCTAGACCTATTAAAATTATGCCTATTTCAATTCACACAGTGAACTTTGGGTGCTCTCTTGTTTTAATTACTCATGAAAACTTACGATAAGACAACCACTCTTATCCAAATGGTTTCCCATTGACCCTTGGTCAATTTAGCTCACCTCATCGCTAAGCACCAGATCCAGGGGGGCCTCCTTTCTACTTAAACAGCAAACATTCAATTGAACATTCTTGACTCGAATGTCTTTTTTCAATTCTTCCTCCTTAACACTATTTACTTTAACATTATCCCAACTGATCTTTGGGTAGTTGAGGTCCCCAAGTATCACACTACTCCTCAGTTCTTGCTCATCTGTGATTTTCAACAGATTTGCTCATTTATATTATTCTCCCACTATCTGGAGACCTATAGTATACACTTAATTGCATGATCATACTGTCTTTGAATCTCAACTTGAACCAAATAGAATTTGTCTTTGCTGTCATAAGAGCAACCCCTCTTTTCAATGTTATAATGTCTTCTCTAAGCAGTACTGCAATCTCAACATTGTTTTTTTCTTCTCTCTCTTTATCTTTTCAGAAGACTTCATATGCTTCAATGCATTCATTCCCCACCATTTTAGACCAAATTTCCATTATTGCTATTATATCGTCACACTAAATAATGAGTTTTGAGAAGATTTGTAGCTCAGGTTGAGGTTCTGGATTTGAGTTTGCTCGCTGAGCTGCAAGGATCGTTTTCAGACGTTTCGTCACCTTTTTTTTATTTGAAAAAAATATACTTTATTCGTAAGATGTACAAAAAATAAAACATATTTATACACCTACCCAGTCATGCAAGCCGCTCCGGGTTACCCAGGGGGTACATACACCAACTAAAGGAAAAAAACAAAGAAGGAAAAAAAAACAAAGCAAAGAAACCACCCCGGCAGTCGTCACCCCGCACAGTCCCCGTTGGCCCCCTGACCAGTTGGGGAAGGCGCCAGCTGGGCCCGGTTACCAAATAGGGTTCTTTTTTCTATTCTGGACGAGGGGTTTCATACGGTGGTCTTTCCCCACCGTGCCTTGGCGGCGGCTGCCCCAAGCTTTAGCGCGTCCCTCAGCACGTAGTCCTGGATCTTGGGGTGTGCCAGTCTGCAACACTCGGTCGGGGTCAGTTCTTTCAGCTGGCAGACCAGCAAGTTGCGGGCAGACCAAAGAGCGTCTTTCACCGCATTGATGGTCCTCCAGGCGCAGTTGATGTTGGTCTCAGTGTGCGTCCCGTGAAACAGCCTGTAGAGCACCGAGTCCCGTGTCACGGAGCTGCTCGGGACGAACCTCGACAAATACCACTGTATCCCCCTCCAGACCTCCTGCGCATAGGCACACTCCAGAAGGAGGTGATCGACAGTCTCGTCCCCCCCGCAGCCACCTCGAGGGCAGCGTGCAGTGGTGCAGAGATTCCGGGCATGCATAAAGGATCTCACTGGCAGAGCCCCTCTCACCGCCAGCCAAGCAATGTCCTTGTGCTTGTTTCAAACTTCTGGCGATGAGGCATTCTGCCAA
Source organism: Stegostoma tigrinum (assembly GCF_030684315.1). Lineage (NCBI taxonomy): Eukaryota > Metazoa > Chordata > Chondrichthyes > Orectolobiformes > Stegostomatidae > Stegostoma > Stegostoma tigrinum. The sequence goes on along the minus strand of NC_081362.1, from coordinate 44,520,281 downwards.
ACGACTTTGGCAGTCTGCGTGGGGAACCACACGACGGGATCCACCCTCTCCTTTTCCCGAAGGGTCCGGAGGATACTACGTGCTGACCACTGCCTGACGGCCTTGTGGTCAAAGGTGTTTCCTTTCAAAAATTTCTCCACGAAGGACAGGTGGTACGGAACGGTCCAACTACTCGGAGCGTTCCGCGGCAACGAGGCCAGGCCCATCCTTCGCAACACCGGGGACAGGTAGAACCTCAGTAAGTAGTGACACTTGGTGTTTGCATACTAAGGATCTACGCACAGCTTGATGCAGCCGCACACAAAGGTAGCCGCCAGGGCGAGGGTAGCGTTTGGTACGTCCTTTCCCCCATTTCCCAGGTCTTTGTACATGGTGTTCCTGTGGACCCGGTCCATCCTCGACCCCCAAATGAAGTGGAAGATGGCCCAGGTGACTACAGCGGCGCAGGTCCAGAGAATAGGCCAGGCCTGCGCCACATACAACAGTACCGAAAGCCCCTCGCACCTGACAACCAGGTTCTTACCCGCGATGGAGAGGGACTGGAGCGTCCAGCTGCGCAGCTTCTGCTTCAATTTGGTGATACGCTCCTCCCAAGTCTTAGTGCACGCCCCAGCTCCACCAAACCAAACACCCAGCACCTTCAGGTAGTCTGTCCTGACGGTGAAGGAGCGGTCGTCCCAGTTCCCGAAGAACATGACCTCGCTCTTACCCCTATTGACTTTGGCACCCGAGGCCAGTTCAAACTGGCCGCAGATGTCCAATAGTCTACTCACCGACCGACGATCGGTGCAGAAGACAGCGACATCGTCCATGTACAGGGAGGTCTTGACCTGAAGGCCTCCGCTGCCTGGGATAGTCACGCCCTTCAGGCTCACGTCCTTCCTGATGGATGCGGCAAAGGGCTCCACACAGCACACGAACAAGGCAGGAGAGAGTGGGCAGCCCTGCCTGACTCCAGATCTAACAGGAAAACTGTCTGATTCCCACCCGTTGATCGAGACTGCGCTAACGATGTTGGCGTAGAGCAGCCGGATCCAATTGCGGATGCCCTCACTGAACCCCAATTTGGAGAGGACGTCCCTCATGTAAGCATGAGAGACCCTGTCGAAGGCCTTCTCCTGGTCCAGGCTGACAAGGCAGGTGTCCACCCGCCTGTCCTGTACGTAGGCGATCGTGTCCCTGATGAGCGCAAGGCTCTCAGCAATCTTCCTGCCCGGCACAGCACAGGTTTGGTCAGGGTGAATCACTGACTCCAGGACAGACCTGACCCGTTTGGCTATGACCTTGGCCAGGATTTTGTAGTCCACGTTCAATAGTGAAATGGGACGCCAATTCTTAATTTCTTCCCTCTTCCCCTTCCTCCTGTAAATGAGGGTGATGATGCCCTTCCTCATGGACTTGCACATTTCCCCTGCCCGAAGCGCACTATCATACACCTCCAGCAGGTCCTGGCCGACCAGGCCCCACAGAGCGGAATACAGCTCGACCGGTAAGCCGTCGCTTCCGGAGTCCTATTCCTCTCCGAGGACTTGGGGGCTCTGGTCAGCTCGTCCAGGGATATCAGCCGGTCCAGCCACTCCCTCGTGCCGTCGCCTAAGACCTCCGTCATAGACGACAAGAACGACTCGGAGGCCGTGCTGTCCGTGGGCTTCGTGTCGTACAGTCCGGCATAGAAGGATCTGCTGATCCTCAAAATGTCGGGCCGAGACGACGTCACCGAGCCGTCGGCCTCCTTCAGCCAGCTAAGCAGAGAGCTCTCTTTGTGCACCTTCTGAAAGAAGAAACGCGAGCACGTCTCGGCCTGCTCCACGGAGCGGACCCTGGACCGGAAGATTATCCGGGACGCCTCCGCGGCGAAGAGTGAGGCTTGCTGGCCCCTCACCTCACGGAGGTCCTCCGTGACATCAACCCCCATCAACTGCAGAAGGAGCAGGTTCTGCACCCTTTTCTGGACTCGTGGCAGCTTTCCCCGCCTCTCTCTTGCCTTCTGAACACCCTTGAGGACAAAGAACATCTTGATGTTCTCCTTCACCGTCTCCAACCAGTCGCCAAGAGACTCAAAGAGGGGTTTCACGGTTCTCCAACCGGCGTACTCCCTCTTAAGTTCCTCGACGTTCTCTGGGGTCAACAGAGTCGTGTTGAGCTTCCACGTTCCCTTGCCGGCCTTCTGGTCGTCCTGTAAGTGACAGTCGGCCTGCAGGAGGCAGTGGTCAGAGAAGAACACCGGCTCGACACCGGTGGACCTGACCGAGAACGCCTGTGACACAAACAGGAAGTCTATCCTTGAGTGGATAGACCCATCTGGCCGCGACCCAGTGTACCTCTGCTGCGCTCTGTCTGCAGGGGTGCTGAAGACATCGAGCAGCTTGGCGTCCTTCACCATGCCCATCAGGAATCTGGATGTGACGTCCAGTTGACTCCCCCAAGCCGCTGTCCCCACGCCGGATCTTCCATCTGCATTGATGATGCAGTTGAAGTCTCCGCCTAGGATGACCGGCCTGGACGTAGCCAGCAGGGGTGGAAGCCGCTGCAGGACGGCCAACCGCTCACTCCGTACCGCTGGGGCGTACACGTTGATCAGCCTCAGGGGAGCGTTCCTGTAGGTGACGTCAGCCACTAGGAGGCGCCCCCACCCCCCACCACCTCCTGAACTTGAGAGATGGTGAAGTTGCGCCCCCGCAGCAGAATAGCCAGGCCCGAGGAGCGACAGTCGTTACCCCCAGACCAGATTGAAGGCCCACAGATCCAGGCGCCGGACCATTTCCCGTACCTGCCGTGGTGCGGTATCCCGCACTCCTGCAGAAACAGGAGGTCCGCCTCGAGGGTGGTCAGGTAGGCCAACGTGGATACACATCTTGCGGTGGGCCTGACACTGCGCACATTAATGCTCGCAACTCGTACCCCATTGTGGGCAGTGACCGCAGTACCCTCCCCAAGTCCAAGGTCCAGCCCCTCCATCTGTCCCTTCATGCCTATTGCCTGGGCTAACTGCTGGACGCTCTCCGGGCTCAGGAAACCGTCCGTGCTGCCTTCCGGGTGGCATCCCCCTGTCAGGGGTGCGGAGGCAGGAGGGTCCAGCTCCGGGTCAGGCAGGGGACGCGCTGTTTCCTCCTTCCCACCTGGAAGTTCCGGGGGGCCCTCCAGTGCCCCAGCGGCACTTGACTGGGTGTCGGAGGGAGCCTCAGGACCCTCCCGTCACCTGGAAGCGGGGTGCTGTTTTCCTTCTCCCTCGAGATCTTTAACGTCTGCTTCGGGTGGGCCCTCTCCGAATCCCCCTCGTCAGAGGAGCTCTTATAGCCCCCCTGTAGCTGCCTAATCCCGCCTGATGGTTGCGGTTCCTGGGCCCGTCGACGCACCTTCCTCCTCGCTTTCCGGACTGTTGTCCACTCCCCTGGGTTGCCTGTCGCTGCCTCCATCGACTCCGGGTTGTCGGGGGGGAGCGGAGCCTGCAGGGGTGCTTTGCTGGCCTCGGGCCCATCCTGCGGGACTGGGCCCTCCTGCTCATTAGTGGGGTCCTTGCTGGGCCCTGGTGCCTTCCTCTCCTCCGGGGACGCTGGCCCCGCATTGACCCTGCCGGCGACCTGGGCGTAGGTGGTCCCCCGCTGCGGGCATGCCCTATAGAGGTGGCCCGCTTCCGCACAAAGGTTGCAGCTTTTCTCTTGTGGGCAATCCTTTGCAAGGTGCCCCTCTTCCCTGCAGATGGTGGCTTTGTAGTCGGCCGCCACGTGACCTGACCTACCACAGGCATGGCAGACTTTAGGTTGCCCTGCATAGGTCAGGTAGCCCTTGCTCCCGCCGATCGCGAAGCTGGACGGTGGGTGTACGACATTCCCGTCCGCGCCCATCCTCAGCGTCACCTTGACCTGCCTCTTACTCGTTCAGATGCCAAAGGGGTCCATGATGTCAGTTAGGTCCCCTTCCACCTTCACGTACCTTCCGAGGAAGGTCAGGACATCAACTGCTGGCACATGCGGGTTGTACATATGTACAGTCACCATACGGCTCCTCTGCGCTGGCATCACAAACAGTGGGACAGCGGTCAATACAGAGAGGGGGCACTCACCTCCTTTCTCCTTGAAAACCTCCAGGAAGCACTCGCAAAGCTTGGCACTCCGGAAGATCACGTCGTAAAAACCTCCTCCGGGGAAATCCTGCAGGCAGTAAATGTCCGCAGCAGCGAACCCACAACAGTCCAACAGGACCCTCTTCACGAAGAAGGTGCGGTCCACAGGTGCACCTTCATCCACCTTCTTTACAGAAACACGGATGGTGTTCCGGACCCCCTGACCTGGGGCACGAGCACTTGCCGCAGCCATCGTTGCAGGTTGGCTGCTCCCCTGAACCAGCGTTAGGCCGAAGCCAGCATTAAGATCCACTGGTCGCAAGGGTGCACAGCCAACCCGACGTCCTCCTTTCACCTCCAAGACAGCACTCTCGTCCTCTCAGTCCACAAGAGAGTGGGTCTTTATTGTGTTCGAGATGTAAGCTGGTTCACTGAGCTTGCCGGTTTGTTCCCAGATGTTTCGTCACATTTTTTTTTTATTTGAAAAAATATACTTTATTCATAGAATGTACAAAAAAAAACACCTACCCAGTCATGCAAGCCACTCCGGGTTACCCGGGGGTACATACACCAACTGAAGGAAAAAAAACAAAACAGAGAAAAAAAAACAAAGCAAAGAAACCGCCCCGGCAGTCGTCACCCCGCACAGTCCCATATGGCCCCCTGACTTGTTGGGGAAGGCGCCAGCTGGGCCCAGTTACCAGATAGGGTTCTTTTCCCTTTTCTGGACGAGGGAGCTCATAGGGTGGTCTTGCCCACCGCGCCTTGGCGGCGGCTGCCCCAAGCTTTAGCGCGTCCCTCAGCACGTAGCCCTGGACCTTGGAGTGCGCCAGTCTGCAACACTCGGTCGGGGTCAGTTCTTTCAGCTGGCAGACCAGCAAGTTGCGGGCAGACCAAAGAGCGTCTTTCACCGCATTGATGGTCCTCCAGGCGCAGTTGATGTTGGTCTCGGTGTGCGTCCCCGGAAACAGCCCGTAGAGCACGGAGTCCCGCGTGACGGAACTGCTCGGGACGAACCTCGACAAATACCACTGTATCCCCCTCCAGACCTCCTGTGCATAGGCACACTCCAGAAGGAGGTGATCGACAGTCTCGTCCCCCCCGCAGCCACCTCGCGGGCAGCGTGCAGTGGTGCAGAGATTCCGGGCATGCATAAAGGATCTCATTGGCAGAGCCCCTCTCACCGCCAGCCAAGCAATGTCCTTGTGCTTGTTTCAAACTTCTGGCGATGAGGCATTCTGCCAAACGACTTTGGCAGTCTGCGTGGGGAACCACACGACGGGATCCACCCTCTCCCTTTCCCGAAGGCTCCGGAGGATACTACGTGCTGACCACTGCCTGACGGCCTTGTGGTCAAAGGTGTTTCCTTTCAACAATTTCTCCACGAAGGACAGGTGGTACGGAACGGTCCAACTACTCGGAGCGTTCCGCGGCAACGAGGCCAGGCCCATCCTTCGCAACACCGGGGACAGGTAGAACCTCAGTAAGTAGTGACACTTGGTGTTTGCGTACTGAGGATCTACGCACAGCTTGATGCAGCCACACACAAAGGTAGCCGTCAGGGTGAGGGTGGCGTTCGGTACGTCCTTTCCCCCATTTCCCAGGTCTTTGTACATGGTGTTCCTGTGGACCCGGTCCATCCTCGACCCCCAAATGAAGTGGAAGATGGCCCGGGTGACTGCAGCGGCGCAGGTCCAGGTAATAGGCCAGGCCTGCGCCACATACAACAGTACCGAAAGCCCCTCGCACCTGACAACCAGGTTCTTACCCGCGATGGAGAGGGACCGGAGCGTCCACCTGCCCAGCTTCTGCTTAAATTTGGCGATACGCTCCTCCCAAGTCTTAGTGCATGCCGCAGCTCCACCAAACCAAACACCCAGCACCTTCAGGTAGTCTGTCCTGACGGTGAAGGGGATGAAGGAGCGGTCGTCCCAGTTCCCGAAGAACATGACCTCGCTCTTACCCCTATTGACTTTGGCACCCGAGGCCAGTTCAAACTGGCCGCAGATGTCCAACAGCCTACTCACCGACCGACGATCGGTGCAGAAGACGGCGACATCGTCCATGTACAGGGAGGTCTTGACCTGAAGGCCTCCGCTGCCTGGGATAGTCACGCCCTTCAGGCTCACGTCCTTCCTGATGGAGGCAGCGAAGGGCTCCACACAGCACACGAATAAGGCAGGAGAGAGCGGGCAGCCCTGCCTGACTCCAGATCTAACAGGAAAACTGTCTGATTCCCACCCGTTGATCGAGACTGCGCTAACGATGTTGGCGTAGAGCAGCCGGATCCAATTGCGGATGCCCTCCCCGAACCCCAATTTGGAGAGGACGTCCCTCGTGTAAGCATGAGAGACCCTGTCGAAGGCCTTCTCCTGGTCCAGGCTGACAAGGCAGGTGTCCACCCGCCTGTCCTGTACGTAGGCGATCGTATCCCTGATGAGCGCAAGGCTCTCAGCGATCTTCCTGCCCGGCACAGCACAGGTTTGGTCAGGGTGAATCACTGACTCCAGGACAGACCTGACCCGGTTGGCAATGACCTTGGCAAGGATTTTGTAGTCCACGTTCAAAAGTGAAATGGGACGCCAATTCTTAATTTCTTCCCTCTCCCCCTTCCTCTTGTAAATGAGAGTGATGATGCCCTTCCTCATGGACTTGCACATTTCCCCTGCCCGAAGCGCACTATCGTACACCTCCAGCAGGTCCTGGCCGACCAGGCCCCACAGAGCGGAATACAGCTCGACCGGTAAGCCGTCGCTTCCGGGAGTCCTATTCCTCTGCAAGGACTTGAGGGCTCTGGCCAGCTCGTCCAGGGATATCGGCCGGTCCAGCCACTCCCTCGTGCCGTCGTCTAAGACCTCCGTGATAGACGACAGGAACGACTCGGAGGCCGTGCTGTCCGTGGGCTTCGTGTCGTACAGTCCGGCACAGAAGGATCAAAACGTCGGGCCGAGACGACGTCACCGAGCCGTCGTCCTCCTTCAGCCGGCTAAGCACAGAGCTCTCTTTGTGCACCTTCTGAAAGAAGAAACGCGAGCATGTCTCGTCCTGCTCCACGGAGCGGACCCTGGACCGGAAGATTATCGTGGAGGCCTCCGCGGTGAAGAGTGAGGCTTGCTGGCCCCTCACCTCGCGGAGGTCCTCCGTGACATCGACCCCCATCAACTGCAGAAGGAGCAGGTTCTGCACCCTTTTCTGGAGTCGCGACAGCCTTCCCCGCCAGTCTCTCGCCTTCTGAACACCCTTGAGGACAAAGAACCTCTTGATGTTCTCCTTCACCGTCTCCCACCAGTCGCCTGGAGACTCAAAGAGGGGTTTCACGGTTCTCCAACCGGCGTACTCCCTCTTAAGTTCCTCGACGTTCTCTGGGGTCAACAGAGTCGTCTTGAGCTTCCACATCCCCTTGCCGGCCGGCTGGTCGTCCTGTAAGTGACAGTCGGCCAACAGGAGGCAGTGGTCAGAGAAGAACACCGGCTCGACACCGGTGGACCTGACCGAGAACGTCCGTGACACAAACAGCAAGTCTATCCTTGAGCGGATCGACCCGTCTGGCCGTGACCCAGTGTCCCTCTGCTGCGCTCCGTCTGCAGGGGTGCTGACGACGTCGAGCAGCTTGGCGTCCTTCACCGTGCCCATCAGGAATCTGGACGTGACGTCCAGTTGAATCCCCCCACCCGCTGTCCCCACGCCGGATCTTCCATCTGCAACAATGATGCAGTTGAAGTCTCCGCCTAGGATGACCGGCCTGGACGTAGCCAGCAGGGGTGGAAGCCGCTGCAGGACGGCCAACCGCTCACTCCGTACCGCTGGGGCGTACACGTTGATCAGCCTCAGGGGAGCATTCCTGTAGGTGATGTCAGCCACTAGGAGGCGCCCCCCCACCACCTCCTGAACTTGAGAGATGGTGAAGTTGCGCCCCTGCAGCAGAATAGCCAGGCCCAAGGAGCGACAGTCGTTACTCCCCGACCAGATCGAAGGCCCACAGGTCCAGGCGCCGGACCATTTCCCATACCTGCCGAGGTGCCGTATCCCGCACTCCTGCAGAAACAGGAGGTCCGCCTTGATGGTGGTCAGGTAGGCCAACGTGGACACACATCTCGCGGTTGACTTGACGCTGCACACATTAATGCTCGCAATTCGTACCCCATTGTGAGGCAGGAGGGTCCGGCTCCGGGTCAGGCTGGGGACGCGCTGTTTCCTCCTTCCCACCTGGAAGTTCCGGGGGGCCCTCCAGTGCTCCAGCGGCACTTGACTGGGTGTCGGAGTGAGCCTCAGGATGCCTCCCGTCACCTGGAAGCGGGGTGCTGCTTTCCTTCCCCCTCGAGACCTTTAACTTCTGCTTCGGGTGGGCCCTCTCCGAATCCTCCTCGTCAGAGGAGCTCTTATAGCCCGCCTGTAGCTGCCTCCTCCCGCCTGATTGTTGCGGTTCCTGGGCCCGTCGACGCACCTTCCTCCTCGCTTTCCGGACTGTTGTCCACTCCCCTGGGTCGCCTGTCGCCGCCTCCATTGGCTCCGGGCTGTCGGGGGGGAGCGGAGCCTGCAGGGGCACTTTGCTGGCCTCGGGCCCATCCTGCAGGGCTGGGCCCTCCTGCACATTAGTGGGGTCCTTGCTGGGCCCTGGTGCCTTCCTCTCCTCCGGGGGGGCTAGCCCCGCATTTCCCCTGCCGGCGACCTGGGCGTAGGTGGTACCCCACTGCGGGCATGCCCTATAGAAGTGGCCCGCTCCCCCGCAAAGGTTGCAGTTTCTCTCTCGTGGGCAATCCTTTGCAAGCTGTCCCTCCTCCCCGCAGTTCCTGCAGATGGTGGCTTTGCAGTCGGCCGCCATGTGACCTGACCTACCACAGGCATGGCAGACTTTAGGTTGCCCTGCATAGGTCAGGTAGCCCCTGCTCCCGCCGATCGCGAAGCTGGAAGGTGGGTGTGCGACATTCCCGTCTGCGCCCATCCTCAGCGTCACCTTGACCTGCCTCTTACTCGTCCAGATGCCAAAGGGGTCAACGATGTCAGTTAGGTCCCCTTCCACGTTCACGTACCTTCCAAGGAAGGTCAGGACATCAACTGCTGGCACATGCGGGTTGTACATATGTACAGTCACCATACAGCTCCTCTGCGCTGGCATCACAAATAGTGGGACAGCGGTCAATACAGAGAGGGGGGCCTCACCTCCTTTCTCCTTGAAAACCTCCAGGAAGCGCTCGCAAAGCTTGGCACTCCGGAAGATCACATCGTAAAAACCTCCTCCGGGGAAATCCTGCAGGCAGTAAATGTCCGCAGCAGCGAGCCCACAACAGTCCAACAGGACCCTCTTCACGAAGAAGGTGCGGTCCACAGGTGCACCTTCATCCACCTTCTTTACAGAAACACGGATGGTGTTCCGGACCCCCTGACTTGGGGCACGAGCACTTGCCGCAGCCATCGTTGCAGGTTGGCTGCTCCCCTGAACCAGCGTTAGGCCGAAGCCAGCATTAAGATCCACTGGTCGCAAGGGTGCACAGCCAACCCGACGTCCTCCTTTCACCTCCAAGATAGCACTCTCGTCCTCTCGGTCCACAAGAGAGTGGGTCTTTATTGTGTTCGAAATGTAAGCTAGTTCACTGAGCTTGCCGGTTTGTTTCCAGATGTTTCGTCACCATTCTAGGTAACATCAACAGTGAGCCTCCGACGAAGCACTGGTGTTATGTCCCACTTTCTATTTATCTGTTTAGGTTTCCTTGGGTTGGTGATGTCATTTCCTGTGTTGGTGATGTCATTTCCTGTTCTTTTTCTCAGGGGATGGTAGATTGGCTCCAAATCAATGTGTTTGTTGATGGAGTTCCGGTTGGAATGCCATGCCTCTAGGAATTCTCGTGCGTGTCTCTGTTTGGCTTGTCCTAGGATGGATGTGTTGTCCCAATCAAAGTGGTGTCCTTCCTCATCTGTATGTAAGGATACTAGTGTTAGTGGGTCATGTCGTTTTGTGGCTAGTTGATGTTCATGTATTCTGGTGGCTAGCTTTCTGCCAGTTTGTCCAATGTAGTGTTTGTCACAGTTCTTGCAAGGTGTTTTGTAGATGTTTTCTTGATTAACCACTGCTATTTTGTTGTAGCTGGCACTGAATCAAGATTTGATTTCCTTTTACAAGCGCATAAGAGGAAAAGCAACAGCTCAACACCTAGCAGACCAAAATGCTAATTACTAATTTCTTTTGTCTTCACTATATTTGATGCAGACTGACATTTATGAAAACTAGTATAGTGGATTCACGTACTCCACAGCAGTCAGGGTTGACCATTACTGAGCTCATAAAATGGCTGACAACTGCCCCTGACAAATCTGCAGAACATGGCTGACTGTAGGTAGAAAGCCTTGAATAAAATATTTTCTTTATTTAGTCTCAGCCAGTCAAACAATAGCAAAGAGATAATGGGAACTGCAGATGCTGGAGAATCAGAGATAACAAAGTGCTGAGCTGGATGAACACAGCAGGCCAAGCAGCATCGTAGGAGCACAAGATGTCTAATCAAGGTTACTGACTGGGATGGAATGTACAGCTGCAATTTTTTTACATAGGTTACAAAATTTTATTATAAGTAGTTGTTTTTCTTGAATTATTTGATGAACCTGTTAAAATACTAACAGTAGGTTTTAGTTAAGATTCTTTAGATACTCATAGATATAGATTCCATAATAGCTGTAGATCCTCATATATTTTTCAAAAAAAAATCAAAAAAGATTCAGGAAGTAGAAGTGCCCCACTTCCCTGCTTCCACCCTCTCCCCCCTCCATTATTATTAAAATCTGTGAAAACACCATGACCATGGGTGCATCACCAGCCTGTCCATCTCTCTAAAGATACCGTACCAGAGAACCAATCACAGAAGATAGCCCAGCACCACTGACCAAATGTATCAAAAGTGGGACACATGCGCTCTAAGTTTTAATTGTATACAATCTGAAGTTTTTGTGTGCCTTACTGTGAAGGAGATCTGAAGCTGTCACAAAGTTGTACCAAAAATGAAGTTGCATCTGAATCTGTCACCAAACTCCGACTTTCATTGGAAAATATGAGATCTAACAACAGCTTTTCATTCAGACCATCTTTACATTGGCTAATAGGAAAATATGCTTCACACTACAGTTTGGGTGCTAACACCTAATACAGGACAACTGTTATGTGGCAAGGTCTCCATAGCATGTGTTAGACCCTCTCGGCACAGTGCTGCACCCATCACATTCACAAATAATTATTTTAAGAACACCTATAAACACAGTAACAGGACACTACTGAGAAAAAAAAGATGCTGGAGTGTGTGATTCACAGGTGCTGCAATACAGTAAACTTCCTCTTTGTTGTTTTGGCAATCTTCATTTAATGAAATGTCTTTAATGTGGTGCAACATCTCCTTTGTAAAAAGGGTATTTTTAGAAGTATTCAAATGATTGAATACATTAACCACTGAGGATTAGATAGTTTAAATTCAATTATTTGGAACTTGTCAGTAAATCAGTGAATGTCAGCTAACTCCTGTTTTAACAATACTAATCAATCTGGAAAGATAGCATGGCGCTACACCGGAGAAATGCATACAGTGAAGAGCAGGCTGCTCTTTTCTTACTGCGTGCAGTACTTTATATTTAACCATGCTAACTTCCTTCTGCCATTGCTCTGCTCACTCACACAATTTATCCAATTTATTTGTTAGATCCTTAACTATTTCCACAGTTACAAGTGGTCCCATCTAGTTTGGTATCATCTGTGATTTAACCCCATCCACAGAGCTTGTGAAACCAAGTAGCTAATGTAAAATAGAAACAGTAAAGGTTGTGCAATAAGTCTCAAGGCAGCACCACCTCTTCATCAACATTCTCTTAACTAACCATTGCATCAAAATAATCAGTTAATCCTCTTTTCCATCCAACATTTTTGTTTGAATCCCGTTATTCTAAACTTAAGTAGTAACATTTCATGTAGAATGACTGCTGTGCAAATTCTCATGCTGCCTGGTGTAGAATACTCTCAAATAATTTTTGTAAGCCTAGAAACTCCAAATTGTTAGATTTGCCATACTGCATTTGGAAAATTGTTTCTTTAAAAACATAGACAAATCTTGCAAGACAAATCCTCTTTCAAAGCTCTTGCTGCCTAATTTCTAATATTTTGCCACCATACTGACATAATTGTCTTTAGCAATTTTGATCACTGACGTAAACAAAATACCACATTGTTATTTAAATGAAAATTTATCAAGACAGATTGACACTGAACTCTTCTGAGTTCAGTCACCTTGCCAAACTTGCAACAATTTTATTTTCAGAAAAATTGAGCTCTCAGTTCTAGCAGAGTTTGGAACTGTTTATGTTATCTATTTGTCAGTCATGAGTTAACCCTTTGCCCCAGAAATAAAAAAAACTACGAGCTTGTTGTGATCTTGCCACTGAGGCACACATGCTAAGTCATATTTTTTATCATGTACTTCTCTACATGGAACATACATTATCTGTGACATTTATATTTACAGTGACATTGCATCCTGTTTGGGAGAATGTCGCCTCAATTTGCACAGCTCTTCACTTTTATTTTCAAATGGACTAGCTGATATCTCTAGGTTCCCCAAGATTCACTCAGATAAAGCAAACTCACTGGATTGCTGGCCCTTTTTAAAAAAAATTCGCTTGTGGAACATGGGTGTCACTGGCTGGCCAGCATTTCTTGCCCATTCCTAGTTGCCCTTGAGAAGGTGATGGTGAGCCTCCTTCTTGAACCACTACAGTCCATGTGACATGAGTCAGTTTCGGTACTTGGCTGGATGGCTGCTTTGCGATGTCATTTATAACTTAAACTCATTCCTTCATCCAAATGGCAAAACTGTGGTTCCCCCATTTTCTTTTGGGCCCACAATCCTAATGTGTAGCTCATGCTTTTACACATTAAAGAATGCAGTCGATTAAAACAGACCTGCAAATCGGCAACCGGTTACACTACTTAAGTACAAAAGTGTACTGGCATGTACGCTTTTCCACAGAATACGAACAAAGTAAAATTAATTGAGGAACAAACTTTCGATCTGATCCCATCAGCTTCCCACCGGGCAAGTTAGGTTTAAATGAGGCTAATGTTTCTCTTCTGATATGTATGTCTGGAGACATTGAAAGAAAGAGTCTCAAACAGTCTCTCATATTAGTTCTACTTCCAGCCTATCTATCCCCCTAAGGATGCTTCAGAAGATGCTGAAACAGTAGAGATTCATTTTCAATCAAATTTCTGATGTCAAAACAAAAGCTGTGATTACTACACAGGGGAGGACCTATTACTGACTATTTGGAGGTGCATGATATTCCTTTCACGTCAAGCCAAAAGAATTTACATCCTTGGTCTGAAAATAAGTTGCAGATTGCAAAGGCCCCACAGGAGTTTCTTGTACGAACGTTAAAAATCGCAAGGGTTGTTACTCTTAAAAGTCAGCACTTTGTTTGATGAAAATCCCACATTGAGAGATTTAAGTGAAAGGTATATTCAGAGGATAAGAATTCAAATTCAAGAAAATGTCTTCCATCAAACTAGCCAAAGTAATAGTCTGTAGAAAGAGTTCATAGAATGGAACAGCACAGAATGAGGCCTTTTAGCTCATTTGTTTTTTGAAGAGTTTACTCCCTTGCTTGTTCCACGTAGCCTTCTGAGTTATTACTTTTCAAATATATACTATACCATATTAGTAAATTTTGTTTGGAGCCTGGGACAGCTTCAACATGCTTCCTGAAGTGTGGCCCCCAGAAAGTAATACAATACTCTGACTTAGACCTACAGAATGATTTTTAGGTGTTTATCAGCACCCTTCTGTGTCTCTATTTATTAAGCAAAGGACCTTGTGTTTTTTATAAAGGTGTTACCAACTCACTCCACCACCTTAAAAGATCTGTGCCTGCGAACTCCCAGCTTCTCTGTTCCTATAATCCTCAAAATTATACCACTTAATTTATATTTTCTCCTTATTTACCCCATTTCTTTATACTCCTTTACATTACATTTCATCTGCAGTTAAACAGTTGAGCATTTTGAAAAGTATCAAATTTTGGATTTCCAGCAGCCAAAGACTAGCTCCAACTTTGAATTTAAGAAGTCCAATTACTTTTGAATGAATGATTTACTGTAGTTTTTAGCAGTTTTACATCCAGATGTCTATTGCCCTTACAAATGTTCATGTTCTAAATGAGCTCAAAGTGGTTTAATTGAATCTATTCCAATTCCAATCTCTTTCCTACTTACTTCTCCTTCATTCTCCAGAGACTGTGGCATTTTCAATTGTGGGCAAACATGAAACCAAAGTAAATTTTTGAGCAAAACAAATGGCACTGGAAGAGCAAAGTGAAAGGATGAGCTATTACATGGATGTTGTAATCACAAAACTGGTGGAGAAAGCAATGCAATTTTAAAATGCCATCTAATTTAAAGGGCTAAATTTTAACTGAGTAAATTAGATGTGTTTGAGCAGAATTGGAGTGTTAACTTCTCAAAAAATGTGGTTGTTAACTCAAATCATGAGATCTCCAACCTCTTCACATGCTAGGATTGACAAACTGTTCCATTGCCCCACTCCTCAATTACTCCCTTCCCTTTATTTCCCCCAATCTATGGCACTCCCTTTACCAATTATGCCTCTAAATCCTGGTTAGCATGCCCATTCAAGCTGAACTCTTGCTCCAGACTTGGACTAAACCTGCTGCTCTGGCTGTTAATCATGGGCACCTAATTGTAGGCCTGGACCTCACTGTCAGATTGGGCCTCTCGGCTGGGTTTCAGACACGAGAGCATAATTCCTTCCCTAATAGTATTGTGGGTCAACCAACAGCAGGAGGACTGCAGTGATTCAAGAAGGCAGCTCACTAACACCTTATTAAGGGCAAATAGGAACAGGCAAATAAAAAAAAACAAAAGAACTGTGGATGCTGTAAATAAGGAACAAAAACAAAGTTACTGGAAAAGCTCAGCAGGGCTGGCAGCACCTGTGGAGGAGTTAACGTTTCGGGTCCGGTGACCCTTCCTCAGAACAGGCAAATAAACGCTGGTCAGCCGGTGATGCCCGCATCCCACAAATTATTGTTTAGAAGTAAGGAATTCCCAAAAGATGAGCTGTTCCCCACCGCCATGCCCCCTCGATTTTCCGACTGCTTCCTGTGGGTCAAGTCAGTGTAAGTTCTGTACACAGCCTTCCAACCCCAGCGAACATGCCTCCTCAGAAGCAGAAGCTCGCTTGATGTTATATTGACATTTCAAAACAGGTATTATTAATGGAGTAAGGGACAGAATGAAGGTCCTTCTTCCAGGGGACGGCGGCAGGAGGCCATTCCATGAAACCGTCTGGCCTGGACCAAGATAACAGTGAATTGTGCCAATGCCCCTCATGAACACACCTGGCATTGGTGCCACAAGAAGGTGAATAGTCTCCTGTACTTTTAGCCTAACTGGCACCATCTTCTCTGTGCAAGCCTCACATTCACATAGGCATCACTGAGTCTACTGCACAGGGGTATCACACTGGAACAAAAACAGAAGTTGCTGGAAGAGCTCAGCAGGTCTGGCAGCATTAGTGAAGACAAAATCAGAGTTAACATTTTGGGTCTGGTGACCCTTCCTCAGAGCTGACATGGGTTATGCCTTTTTATTTTCATAAATGTTGCCAGATCTGCTGATTCTTCCCTGCAACTTCTGTTTTTGTTCCTGATTTACAGCATCTGTAGTTTGTTTTGTTTATTACTCAGGGTACTCAGCTTGAAAGCCTCAGCATCATACATATGATACACACTCAAATCATCGTTCTCAAACTATTAACCCTTCCTGGGTATTGCATCTCCTACTCATGGGATGGTTCACCATCTCATATGGTTATGCTTTCTCCCAAATTAGGCTAGCACCCAATGCCATCATATTCAATCCTCTTTATCTTATTGCAGAAAAAGCTGGTGTAGAAACACACAGAGAGGACCAAAACTGGTGGCAAGGAGCTGGACGTAACTATCCTCAACCCTCTGAGCTAAGGCCAAGACCAGGATTATTCCTGTGGGAATGAGAAGACAGGAATGGACCAGGAACCAAAAAAATTACATTCTGCTCTTGTTGGATGGGCCAAAAATACATACATTGATCTGCGTAAGTCTTTGTGCTTCTTCACAACCTGATACTTGCTCTTTTCTTCTGTAGGCCCTAATGGCACACAGGAGACAGCTGAGCAAAAGAGGCTACAGCCTGACCCCTCTGAGGAGGAAGCCTGTAAACCCCTAGAGGATGCCTGCCCCTTCCACCAGTACTGTGACAATCACCTTGCTGGGTACCCTGGTTAGATTAGACTCAAGGACACAATCTGATGAGCAACACATCAGTGATACATGTCCACAGCCAGTGGAGGAAGAAACAGCTGAGGTCTCTGACACTCCGAAGACTGCCAGAGACCAGGCACCTGCTCAGCTCCATTCAAAAGACATGCCCCATGTCAGCTCTAGAAGGCCTCCTTCCAACCTTAAAGCCAGCTAACTGTCCTCAACTGGCTGATACTGCTGGGTGGGAGAGTCAGGAACCTGGCATGAAGAGTCAAGTGCTTATGTTGGGTTCCTGTCCTTGGACAGAAAATACAATCCACTATTCTATTATGGAAATGCTTGCAGATTGAGCCTGCAGTAGTTACTATCCATTGATCAATTAAGTGCAAGGAAGTCCTTGTTTCAAGCATTGTTAATGTATAACTTGTGCTGCGTAGGTTATGCACAAAGTTTGACAATATTGTAATAGGGTAGTATATATCAAATAATCACTAAACCAGACCTAAAATGCTACAGATTTTGAAGTTAACAGTTCAGTGTCAATATGGAAAAAATGGCCACAGAAGCAAAGCACGACATCTGCTGCACATCAGTAACAAGCGCAGGAAGTCAAAAAATACTGAAGTTTAAAGTTTAAAAAATACAGAAGCTCCAAATGTTTAACCTTGAGGTTTCAAATTGGCTATTTTTTAAAAAAATGTTAACAAGTCTTCTGCAAGTCAGAAGCCAGGAAACAGTCCAGCCTTCATACTTTCCAATGTAGACTCACCATGTCCCTCAATCCTTGGAGAACAGCAAATGCAGCCGTGTTTCCTCATTCACATATCTCTCTCAGAAATTCTTCCAAGCTGGTAGATCTAAATGGATCATTGGAAAATTGACATTTCTCTCTACAAACTGCTGCTTTTTCAAGAGTTCATAACTAAGGTTTGTTTGCATCTCGCCGCGCAAGCTGAGACCCTTATTACCATAATGGCTTAATTTGTACAGTGAGGAAAAAAAGGAACATTTTAACCATGATGTTTTCAAAATATTGGCAGAGAAGGTACTGTGATTGAAAGGCTACTTCTGAATGTTTGTGAAATTCTCTCTACATATGATTCTATTATCCAGAGACAGTTTCTACCAATTCCTCTCTGATGAAGGGTCTAGGCCCGAAACAGCAGCTTTTGTGCTCCTGAGATGCTGCTTGGCCTGCTGTGTTCATCCAGCTCCACACTTTATTATCTTGGATTCTCCAGCATCTGCAGTTCCCATTATCACTTCTACCAATTCCTGTTTGGTTGTGAGTACAGGCTTGACTACAGACAGTAACTTGCTTTTTCGTTGAAATCCTGTGAAATTTGGGGAGGCAGTGGCCTAGTGGTATAATTGCTGGACTGTTAGTCCAGAGATCCAGGTAATATTCCAGGGACCCATGTTCAAATCTGACTAAGCAATTTGAATTCCAGATTTTTAGTGAATTAGGAGTCTAGTAAGGACGGTGGATCTATTGCCAATTGTCAGAAAAAACTCACTTGGTTCACTAATGTCATTTAGGGAAGGAAAATGCTATCCTTTCCTGGTCTGGCCTACATATAACTCTAGATCCTCAGCAACGTGGATGACACTTAACTGCCTGCTGGACTGTTAGGGATGGTCAATAAATACTGGCCTAGCCAACAACACCCTCATCCCCTGAATTAATTTTTTAAAAATGAAGAGAGCACAAAACATAGTTATTCCATCATAAATTCAAATGTATAGTCAATAGTCCAAGATTATTATATCCACTTTGTATTATTATAATAGGTTGTTATCCCAGTGACTATAATTTCAAACAGCTACTCTCATATTATTGTCAAACTTGAGGTTAATAAAATTTTATTGTTTAAATATATCTGTCAATCATTTGGAACCAGATCAATATTTCATTATATAAATAATTGTTAAATCAAACCAATAATCAAGCAAAGCAAGAATACAAAGTAAAGTGCAGACCTTGGCTCCGTACAGCAAGCAAACAAACCCAACTTTTTTCCTCAATTATTCATACATTGCATCCCAATTTTGACAGTCATAGACCTCTGGCTGAAATCAATAACCCACAATTTGTAGTACTGGAACATAAGGTGTCAATGAAAAATGAAATACTCATCATAAAAGTATGAGAAAAACTATAAATGCTCAAGCACAAACTTTTTCTTAACAGGTAGAAAAATGTTGGAAATGGTCAGCAGTTTGATTGACAACTAAAAAAGATGGACAGATGAATGAGGGATTCTCAATCAGACTGACTGTTAATCATAAGAAATGAAATGCTCTGGTTTGTTATAGATTGTGTCATGCAATGACTGATTTACTTTGTTTTAAACTAGCCAGACATATGGTGCTACCACATTGTCAATTTAATGTAAAGATAACAATGCAGTATAACAATGCTGTAAATCTTTATATATAATGAGCAATAGTAAACAATACATATAAAGGAAATTCACAAGGCTAATTGAACTGTTAGAGAAAATAACTGCTCCATATAGTCTTGCCTTATAAGGTAAGATGTCATGGCTAAGAGCCTAACCTCACAGCTGTTCAGTCTGTATACTGTTCTGGAGGTCAAAGTATGTCAAAATCCCTGTACAAGGTAACTTGTTTCCAGTAACCTCCAGAGCTGCTACTGTCCACACAGTCAGAACAGATCAGTTTTCTGACACTCTCCAAAAATCCCCTGCTATGTGCTGTCATACACCTTATGATCCTTTCTAACAGGTGCATTCATATCAGTGGGAAATATTGCACCAGACCACAACCCAACATGTCATTATTTTATCCAGGAATTAATCAAATTGGTCAAACTTTGAAAACAACGTAGATTTTTCTCAAGCATTATTTCAGTTAAATCTAGCAAATTGCAAGAGCAATATTTTGCATTGAAAAAATCATTGTGGTTAAAAATCTATGAAAATGATTAATTTCGATGGAAAAATCTCATCTTAGGAAACCTTATATTTGCCCCCTTTGAGTGTTCCCAAATCTGTCTTTGTTAAGCATTAGGAGAGGTTTCTGGAATTCAGCATTGTTAGACATGTTTAGGACTGCAAGCGGCATTTCATATCTATTCTTTTTTAATTTTTAATGCTGTGAAATATTGATGGCAAGAATAGAGACACTAACAGTGGTATCACTGAGAAAAAGACACCAAACATTTGCAGAATTCAATGCAACTGTTTTACACGGAAACTTTGTCTAATATACTTGCTTAATGTAAGTGCTAAATTATACATCATTATTAGATACTGTTTTATTTGTTCATAATCTTTGACCATGTACTATATTGCTGTGTTTTTCATGTAAAAATCAAAAATAGTTAGTAAAAACAGACCAATCACAACACACACTGTTCAAGCAATACTGTTATTGCAATATAAATGATCATTATAGTAATTTGAAATAATTTTTCAGAAGCAGAACAGCATAATTAATGCTGTAATGGCCATATATTGGATTATCCTGACATATTTTGCTGTCTAAGAGTTAGATTTAATATCAGCGAATATTATTTAATCTTAGTGAACTATTAAAAAGGAAGGTCTTTACTCAAAGAAGGATCATTTGTCTGAAACAACCATCCAGATGGGTTAATAGAGGTTAGAATACTTAAAGGCTATTAAAAAAAATTGTTGAATGTCATGATGAAAGATTTAGAATAAAAGAGGAATGAACTTTAATAGGTTTAAGAGGCATTCTGACATTTTTGCACTTTCAAGAAAATAAATAAATATTAGTGTGTGTTACCCCATGTAGTTTCGACACAGCTAGATCCATTAAAGATGCCAGCTGCCACTGTCCACATTGGCACATTTCAGACCTCTCTGACTAATTGGTCTGCAATCAGTCAATGATATCCAATGTGATTTTTCAAGTCAGATTTGCTTTGATCAGAATGACACCTCATTTATTGGGTTTCCAATCAAGCAACAGAGAAGAACAAGAGAGTTATAATGAATATTGTTGCCATTGTCGCATTCCCTGTATCTGGTAATCTGTAGACTGTATAAATGTATTCAATTGCTGAAACTGTGCAGGACAACATTATTAAGGAAAGATTCCCATCTATTCATACACAGGTGACAAAAAAAAGTGATATATGTGCCAGTTAACCTGGCACCTCCCATGGCTCAATTATCCTTGCCAATTCTGAACTGAGCAGGAGGTTATAGATGGAAAACTAATTGATGAGCCTCTTTGGTCTTTCCTCTCATGGCATTCTTTATGACAGATTACGGAGGCTGCAGTATGTCACTGTGGCACCTGACACCAATTCCAAATCTGTAATACCAAAGACAAGAGAGGCATAATTGTCCATGTTTTACTGCAGAGCATAGCGAAAGACTGTACATTTGGCCTGTGAAAGATAAAATTCAGCTGTTTTGATTTTACAGGGGCAGATGGCATACAGTAAGAGAAAATTATTGCCAGTTGCATTCTGCACAGAATGCTAATTTTCTGAGGTACTATTGCTGACCCAGAGATGGGAAAAGGTGTGTGCATAGCAAAGATAGACAATAGATATAATGCACTTAACTGCACACACATTTTTTAATAGCAAGATTTATGCAGTTTTAAAATATTAAACCTTGCAAGGGAACAAGGACAGAGTATGTGCACATCCATTTAGCTACAGAGAGGGAAAAATGGGTATTCTTAAGAATGAAAAGCAGTATAAAGGGAAAGAAAAAGTGTTATTGTCACCTAGAAATTGATTTTGCACACAACTGTATAAGAAACAGCTGGACAAGCCCAAATATTGCTAACATCAGCAGCAGTATATTTTGTATGCAACAACTGTACAGCATCATCATCATTGGCCATTCCTTGTAGACAAGGATGACTCTTTTCCACTCTCAGGGTGAGTCTGTAGGTAACTGTACAGTCCGATGCAGCTTCCCCAGACTCTGCCAAACTTGGGACAGGTAGTGGTCATGGGAGAGGGTGGGTGGGGCATTGGTGTGGCAGTACGCTCCTTATGCTATTTTCACCTGGTTTTGGTTTCTCCCCGATGGAAAGTCTCAAGATGCTCAACAGCTTCCCAATTGCTCCTCCTCCACTTTGGCTGGTCTTGGGACAGTGATTCCCAGGTATCTGTTGGAATGCTGCACTTTGCCAGAAAGGCCTTGGGGGTATCACTGGCGTGCTTCCTCTGCCCCACCTGGAGCTCGCCTGCCTTATCAAAACTGGGATTAGAATGCCTGCTTGTGGAGTCTCCTGTTGGTATATGGATAACATGCCCACCCCATCGTAGCCAATCGAGGGTGGTCAGTGACTCAGTGCTGGGGATATTGGCCTGGTTGAGGATGTTGGTGTTGGTGCATCTGTCTTCCCAGCAGATTCCAAGGGTCATGAGCCAGCCTGCGGTGGTGGTACAGTTCCAGCACCTTGAGATATCTGCTAATAAATAGTACAGCAAACTGACCATTGGACCTATACATACAAGATCAATCAGAGCTCTGATGAAAGATCAAAGAACTGTTACATTAACTTTTGCTACTTTTTGCACAGATTGTGCCTGATTAGATGAGCATTTCCAGCATTTACTGCTTTTATTTCAGATTTCCAGTGTCTCCAGTATTTTATTTTAGCAACAAGTCAGATACATTTTCACCAGAAACTTGTGCAAAAGACAGTGTTTTTAAGATAATGGTTCTGAAAGGGTTAACGTGTATATTGTTCTACCCATTCTCCTAATGCTGCGCACGGTCTGTGGGCAGAGACAAGGGTCACTGGACCGGAAACATTAACTCTGATTTTTTATTCTCAGATGCTGTCAGATCTCCTGAGCTTTTCCAGCAACTTCTGTTTTTATTGTTGATAGAGATAAGGAGTTGTACTCTAGTTTTCACAGGAAGCAGGTGTATTTTTACCAACTCCAAAAAAGGTCCCAATAGTATGTCTGACCAAATATAGCTGTATTTATTGGTATCAATGAAAAAAAAACCTTATTATCTAAAAATAGTGCCTCTTCTGTAGATTGACTATGGTGGTTATCATCTGCCAAAAATTACTGTATAGGTCAAAGACAAAGATTAAGGAACGACTTCAAACAGCCTTCAACTAGTAATGCAGATGGATGGAGATGGTAAATAGCACAAGGTGCCAGCAGTGGCCATTTGACATAATACAACAGACAGTAGGCTATAGGTTTACGTTGTAATTTTGCTGGGAAATGCAAGTGGATCTTTGCATTCATTCGATGTGAAAGCTTTAAGGCAGTATATGAACTAGAATTGCATTATAAATAAAGGTGCAAAAGGTGCTCCTATGGGAGCCATAAATAACTTGCCACATTTTTGAAAATCCAATAGTCAATGTATTAATCATGGTTAATTGTATGCAAATAGTGTGATTCAACAAAATAGACTGGACTGAAACCGTGGTGGCTAGGAGGGGGTGGGGGGGCATGTGTTTATAATATGTATCCTCGTAAACAAAAGTTTAAAGACACTTTGAAAGATTGGATCCAGTTCTGAACTTCGGCAGCTAACCTTGGGATTTAACAAATTAGAAACCAGGAAGCAATGTTATAATTTTTTTTGCTAGTTACTTAAAGGGATGAAGGATTGGGTAATCACAAATAAATATTCAGCCATTTATAGATAGCTATCTAACTGCTACAGCTGACACTATCGCACTATCTTTGAAAAAAGACAGAAGCTTACCTGCTCTGTATTAAAAGTTAATTCCAAGGGTTACTTCATCAGCCTTCGCTAGTTAGTCATGTTTTACTATGAAACTGTGCAAACAGCATAGCACTGACTATGGACTGTGCACCTTTCGTTTCATTTAACATTCTTTCTCTGTTCATGTTCATGTAGCTCCACTTGATAAAGGGACTGGAATGGCTGAAACAATCCTGACCATTCTGTCAATTTAAAAATGGCACTTACAACATGATGAGTTGATAAAGATGGATATTTTAAGGAGTTGGTTAGTTAGTGAAATCTGCAGTGGGAAAGGCCTTGTGTGTGATTGCAGATATCTAGACACACCACTTGCTCCCAATTGTGGGTGTTATAATTGCAACTGAGCACAAGTAATAAGCAAAAGGACAAGCTGCTGGCATGGCGGGGGGGGGGGGGGGGGGGGTGGTAAAGAGTAGTCAGCATGAAGTCTATGTAATGAAGATCTTCTAGAAGAACTTCTCTTAGCTCCACCTAAGTTGTCTGTGCATCATCTGGTTTTTTGCAAATGAAGTCCTCACAGTACTCTGCCACTTCTTGCAGTGAGAGCTGAATGAGGATCACACTGCAGTGGTTGTAAAGTTGACAATGGTCCTGAATTGCTTTGGTGTCATGATATTTAAAAGCTGCAGCAAGTGCCATAACAGGCATCTCCCAGTTCACCATCCATTGCTACAATGGAGAGATGACAGACATTCTATGTTAGGATAGGAGAACTCGTTGTATTCCCTCGGAATTGAAAACAAACCAACGGAGCACACATATATTAAACACTGTTTCAACAGCCTGTTCATGGTGGAAGTAAAAAAAAACTCCATGGTACCAAACCAAGAATAGCTCTCCTGATAACCGGGCCAACTATTAAACCTCACTCAATGTGATTTAAATACATTTATCTCATTGCTATTTCTGGAGTTTTGCTAAGTACAAATTGAGTACTGCATTTTCACATATCATAACACTGACTATATTTGCAAGGTCATTAATTAGTTCTGAGATTATGAAAAGCAAAGTTTAAACACTGATTCAAACCTTTGAAATGGACTTGTATGTTTTTCGTTTAATGGTATGCTTAGTTCAATTCAGTCTTTCACCAGAATCTGCATCCTTTTTGTGTAATCCTCACTGAGTGTTATCCTCTGAAGAATCTAAATTACACCATTTAGAGCCATTTTGAAATGCTGTGATGATGGCAACTGGAAATCATCCAAGGAATGTTTGTAAGGAAAATAGAAGTGAAGGTTAAGACCTTTCTTCATCGCTACCATCTTTTAATTAAGAACATAATTTCAGGTCTATACCGCAACTGCATCATGCCAAACACGTGCGATCAGTGATTTTACCTGAACTGTTTTAAATCACATTATTTCAGATTTTTACACATTCTTGAGAAACAGAACGTCTTAAAATGCATATGTTTTTACTTGATTTAGAAAATATTTACAAACATATTAGCATATGAGCTTAGAGATGGCTTTTAAAATTTAGGCTGATTTCCAACACTTTGTCTCATGTTCACAGATAAGAATTATATACAGTAATGTGCCTTAGGTTAATAACTACTTTTTAATTACAGTACAACCATTGTAGGGGATCACACGAATGTTCATTAAACTTTGTCTCTTTTGACTGACAGAAAATATCATGACCTGGATTTTGCAGTAACAATTACGATGAAATTGTCAGCATTTGCAACTTACAATCTCTGAAAATGACAACAATTTCAAGAATCCATACATGTGCAGTTGAAAGGTATTTCATTAATTCTGTGCTTCTCCACAAGGAGCTCAGTTTAAGACTTGACATTTTTTTCTCCTGAACCCAAGTAAACCCATGTTAGAAGCTCCAAACTGATAGAATGTGGGACCACAATTTTAAACTTAATAGGCCATTCACGACAGATATCATTTCCCCCTGAATAGGAAGTGTGGGGCAGGTGAAGTGATGCTGAGGATTGTTAAACAAGATAATGGTTCTTAAAGAGTCAGATCTGAAGATGTCATTAAGCTCCATCCAATCCAATTTATGCATAAGAACTTAGGTGGGGAAAGTCAGAATAGTTTGGAAGTTTGAACAAGGAAACCCTACCATCTAGGTTTCCTTGGAGTCTCTGTAATCTGTGTAAAAATGTCCATTATAGCAAAGCAACTTGCATCTGATTGCTATCATGCAATCAAGTGATAAAGCAAACAGCCTCTTTTTGTTACAATACCTAGTGTTTCTCCTCTACCCATTTGACAAAGCAAGCATTGTAGATACCCACTTAAGAGAAGGTTAGTGGTAACAAATCTACCTTGTGGTGACAGAGTCTAGCAACCTCATGCAACATGGTGGGAATGAGGGTCTTCTGAAGATTTGATTTAGAAGAAGCATCACAACACCGTATGCAAAGGTATGGATTGTCATTGGATTTAGCTGTAACAGAATGAATTCCAATAAACCCAGAAGAAATTTCCAACGGTAGCTTTAAACGTGACCTGGGGAGACAATGAGTCATAATAGGAGCTGACTAATCAAGCAGCTACCAGAGAAACCTCTGCCAAAATTTGCCAGGGGAAAATTTACAGTTAATTCTAAAAATACTTCAGATCCTGTAAGAGAAGCACAAAAGCCAATGTAGATACTACATGGAGCTGCCACAGTCTACTTGAGCAGTTACAGATTGCATTGGGTGCTGATTGACTTTAAGTTGAGATTCAAGAGCAAATCACAGTGAGCATTGCCACGACAGCAGCCAGATACTACAAACCATGTCCACAGAAGGAAATTCAAGGGCCATAGAAGTAATTTAAATCAAGCCTACAGCTCTGGGAGTGTGATAATTAAAATGATAATGGAGCAATTTAAAAGCCTAAGCAGAGAATGTCTAACATAAGAATAAAGTAAGGAGACGATTAAGGCCACAATAAGAGCAACAGATCCATAATTGGAGCCATGGCTAAAGCAGGAAGAATTTATGAAGGCCTCAGAAAAAGTAAATTCATTTGGGAGCTGCTGCTGTGAGACAACAGGCATTATTAGGAACACTACAGATAGCATAAATCATCTAGGTAAAGCTGTTCAACAAATGGGATTCATCTTTAAGGCTACAGGGTTTATTTAATCAAGCCATTAAAGAGGATGGAAATCATTTACTAGGCCACAAAAGTGGGAGTCCTTCATTTTTTCCACAAAATTTAGGGAAGCCCTCCAGTACAGCTGTGCAACAAAGCAATTTGGGAATACTGCACAGTTAAAAGACTTAAAAGCCTGGTAGAAGTGTGACACTACCAAATTGCATGCTTTGTGAAGTCAGAAACTTGGGCGAGAGTGGGATAATGGGGTAGTGGTACGTGTAATTGTAAGCATGCAATTATTAATATAAACAATTGGAGGGATATCATTGTACAATATAGTTCTGAAAGTATTAAAGCTGAAGGCTGCATTAAGATCCACCCAATCTTATTATGCCATAAAGATTTTGGTGGGAAAAGGTGGAACAGCTCTAGATCCTGAAGGAGGCACACCTCCCATTTGGGACTTGCTATAAACTTTGTTACAATGTAACTTGTATCCATTTGCTATCATGCAATAAACTACATTTTGTCTAAGATGAGAGCTTCTTCTTGTTAAACCATCTAGTAATTATCCTCTATCAGAAGAGACAAATCAGGCCCTGTAAATCCAAAAATAAAAGAACAATGGTGACAGAAAATCTACTCTTCAGTAACCAAGATTCCATCTAGCTTATACTAATGGTGTTAGCAGTGAGCATTCAAAATTCAGTTTAACTGTACCATTATGACAGAACTTGTTGCTTAAATACCTGCTATATTTCATTTTTTTTTTCTTGCCACTGGTATCTTCGTTGGCAATGGAATTCAAAGTCAGTAAGAACCATGCCTGGGAAAACAATTTTGAAATGCAGAGATGACCTGCAGTGGAGACAGGATACATATGACAAGTTGTTCTTAAAATATTACCCATTACAAGTGGTACAATCGTGATTGATGACTTTAATATGCCTTCATTGCAATAATTGATTATAGGAGTCTATCATTAAAAGATAAATGACTATTAAATTGGCCAGCATTCTTCCTATGCATTACAATATTTTATGAAGTGGATTAAATGCTCTTATGCATTTGATAGTTTGATGAATCGGATTTAAGTGGATCATATTGACATTCTGGTTTGGGGTATACATGCAGTTAATGTCCAAACATCTCACGCGTCTTTTCCAAAATCTGAACAAACGGTAAATACATTTGATTGAAAATCCATTAAGCCATTGAAAAAGAGAGAAGATGGCTGGAGATCTGATCAGACAACTTCAAAGATTCCAATGTATTGTGTTGTGTAGGATCTGTTTATTCAGTCATACAATACAATTCAATTTAGAACATATGGCTGAGTTATAAACATCACAAATTAATTCAATTCATTAAAAGTTGTCTACACAACTGTTGGGATGATTGAATGCTGTGCTTGGCTAAGTTTCATGATCAGATTGTGGGATTAAATATTTTGAAGAGGATTTTTAGTGACTGTTTTGGCTACTTTGACAGATTGAAGAACACCTGAGATGAAAGGGGACATTCACAAAGAATATTTCAATGGCTGTTGCGAGATTGACGGTTTTCCAAGCTTCTAAAATGTATGTGTTTTTTTCCATTGGTGCATGAATGACTTTTTTTTGTTATTTCCTGGAATTTTAAATAATTTTGACTGTCATTATATGGACCACCTGTTCACTATGTAGCATATACTGGACGACAGAACAACAGAAACAACACAATTAGATAGAAGGGTTGTGGATGATATTGCTAATGCTGGGGCATGGAGGATTATGAGGATATAGGGAGACAGAATATAGGATACAGCAGGGAACATATAAAATTCATGGAGATCAATGGCAATTGGGTGGAAGAGGTAAGTGCTCCAGAGCAATAACAACCATTGTTGGTTGTTGGTTATACCAGTGTTCCAATAAATGAATGTAAGCCTCCTAACTTTGCCAGCCTCAACTTTTACTCACCTCATTTCTACCTTAGTCATGTGTTAGGAGACGCCGGTCATGACTCCAGCCCAACCCTCAATCTGGAAAACAAAGCTTCCCAGTAAACAGGCTGACAATCAGAATGCAATATTGGGAAATTTCCTGACTTATGTTTCTGACTCAAAGGGGAGGTCTTGCCCTAAATCTCCCTCAGTATTGCACTAAGAGTTTTATTTTGTGCTATTAATCTTGCTATAAAAGCCCTTGAAAAAGTTATACTTTGTTGATTGAGGTACCTTTGGATATTTAAACGTGTATTTAGCCTTAGTCACTGCTGAACAGCCTCATTCGTTCTAAGGAGATCATTTATAGTTGTAGTGCGTTAAATTTCTCATTATGGTAAAAGCATTCAGATACTTTTTTCTGAAAAAAAGGGAGAATTTCCCCATTTTCAGTTGAAATGTTTTTGAGTTGCTGAGGTTCATGACACCTATTCTGCCCATGGCTTAGAGCAATATTGAACATTTCTTCCACCCCTCACCTAATTCATTATGGAAAAGGCTTTCATGTGCCTTTCTCAGGAATTCAGTGGCAGAAGAGGCAGAAGCGCTTGTCACTGTCAGGCTCCTCCAAGATGGACACCTGTGGCACACCACTTCAGTTTCTGCTGCAAGCCAGGAACTAGCCTTTAAACTGTTGCACTTGACTGTTATCACTGAAAACATGGCTCAGAGGAAAGAATCATAGAAGCACAGACGATAGCAGCAGGAATTGGCCATTTGAACCCTCAAGCCTGCTCTGTCATTCAATATGACCATGGCTGAAAGTCAAGTTCAACACCCTCCCCGTATATCCTTTGATTCCTTCAGCCACAACAGCTATATCTACCTCCTTCTTGAAAACACACAATGTTTTGGCCTCAACCCCAAATTAATTCCATGGGCTCACCACTCTCCGGGTGAAGAAATTCCTCCTCATCTCAGTCCGTTATCCTTAAATAATGACCCTTGCTTCTGGACTCCCATCTTCTGATGTCTAAACTGTCTAGTCAGAATTTTATAGGTTTCCCTGAGATTCCTCGCGCACCCCCCCCCCCCCCCGCCACCCCCACCACAGTATTCTAAAGTCCAGTGAATATAATCCTAACTGAACCAATCTCTTCTCATACATCAGTCCTGCCATCCTGGAATTAATGTGATAAACCCTTAATGCAGTCCCTATGTAGCAGGAATATCCTTCTTGAAATAAGGGGAACAAAACTGTACACAATATTTCAGGTGTAGCCTGACCAAAATGCATGTATAATTGCAGTAGGACACCCTTGTTCTTGTACCCTAATCCTCTCACTATGAAGGCCAACATACAATTTGCCACCTTTACTGTCTGCTATACCCTAAAACCAAAGAGCCATAGAACTAAAACTGAAACTAAATAAACAGGAAGAAAGGAGGAGAACACACTCCCATCTACATCAATGGAACTGAGGTTGAGAGAGTGAAGAGCATCAAGTTCTTCAGAGTGACAATAACCGACGACCTGCCCTGGACTTCCCACATAGATGTGACAGTCACAAAGGCACAACAGTGCCCCTTTTTCCTCAGGCGGCTCAGGAAATTTGGCATGTCCCGAAGGACCCTCACCTATTTCTATAGATACACCACTGAACGTGTACTGTCCAGGTGCATAATGGCCTGGTTTGGCAACTACTCTACCCAGAACTGTTAAGAAGCTACGGAAGATGGTGTCCATAGGCCAGAAGATCATGGAAGCCAACTTTCCATTTATGGACTCTATTTACACCGCTCACTGCTGTGGAAAGGCGGCCAACCTCAAAGACTCATCACACCCTGGTAATGATCTCCTACAACCTCTTATGTCAGGCAGGAGATACAAAACCCTGAACACACAGCCGAGCAGGTTCAGGAACAGCTTCTTTCTGGCTGTTACGTTCAATGGACTTCAGCTTCAAACAATGTAACCTGTACGCCTCTAAATCTTTTTGATCTGTACATCCTTTGTTTGCTGTGACCTGCCTGTACTGCTCGTTAACAAAGCTTTTCACTGTATTTCGGTACATGTGACAATAAATCAATCCGCACATTTACTTTCAGTAACCGGTGCATGAGAACACCCCAGTCTCACTAAACATATCCCTCTTGCAATTTACAGCTATCCAAATCATAACTTGCCTTTGTATTTTTGCTACCAAAGTGGATAACCTCCCTCATTATACTGCATCTGCCATGCATTTGCCCACTCACTCAGGCTGTCCAAATGGCACTGCAACATTCTGCATCCTCCTCACAGCTTATCCTTCTATCCATTTTTGTGTTTTTTGTAAATTTTGAAATATTACTTTTAGCCCCTTCATCTAAATGAATAACATATATGTTGTGAATAGCTGGGATCTTAGTACATATCTCTGCATCACCGCCTGCCTTTCAGAAAAAGACCCATTTATTCCCACTCTGTTTCCAGCCTGCTAACCAACCCCCTTCCATCTCAATACACCATCTAATCCCATGAGCTTTAAATTTACTCATTAATCTCTGAAGTGGGACTATGTTAGAAAACCTTCCAAATGTCCAAATAAACCAATTCACTAGCTCCACTGATTCATACTATTAGTTACAAACTCAAAGAAGTTCATTAGATTTGTCAAGCTTGATTTCCCTTCTTTAAATCTTTTTGAATATGTTTGATTCTCAGTTTTCTAAACCCTCTGCTATAAAATCCTTGATAATGGATCCCAGCATCTTCCCCAATGCCAATGTCAGACTCATGTGTCTAATTCCCTGAGGGAAGTTCAGTCCCTGGAGATGCTAATGGACGGACGGTTCAAGAGGAATCCTTTTTCCCCCACTGGTCACCACCAGATCAAGTGACTCAGAAGCCAAACCGCAGCCTGCATCAGTCTGTATCGAGTGGAACTGGATATTCCAACAAATCAGGAAGTAATTCAATGATTTTCTGTGCTCCATCTGGATAACTGCCAATATCATCTCAACTGCTAGCTCATACTCATAGAACCACCATTCATTCAAACTCTGTCACTAACACACAAATCTCACCAAGGCTTATGGATTACTACATTCACTACTGCACCACTCATGACTCTCATTCACCACAGGATTCCAAACTACTAACCCTTCTGGGCCTCTAATTCCTACTCACTCTCTGGGGTCTCTTCACACTTCTCCTATATCCACAATAACTACTAACTGCTCTTCCATCCACTTCAGATGGATTCAATCCCTCTGTCACTTTTTCCTGCAATGAGGCATACAAAGGACCAGACTAAGAGGGCCAAGACCAATACTCGGGGCTTAGGTTCAGACTCCTCACTCCCTAACAACAGAAAATACCAGATATGGCCAGAGAAAGCCATGAATGATCACGTGGGCAAGGAAAGAATTCAATCATTAATGAATCCAGTGAGATTCATCATTCTGTGTAGTGCTGCTGTTCCATTACCATCAATGCTAACCACTCGTAAACTGTACAAGCTTTTACCCCTCATTGACAACAAATTTTCTCTTTGTCTTATGCAGACACTTGAAGCACTCAGTGCAACTTCACCAAAAAAAAGGCCAGCAGCTAATATCCTCAGATCCACGTCCACTTCTGAGTATGATGTCAGTAAACTGTGGATGCACAAGCAAGCCCCTCACCTGCGGCTCCACCAACTCTGAGAATTTCCCATCAGAGCGTTCTCTATCTAGATTAGACCCAGGAGCACAATCTTGTGAGGTAGTTACAGCCACATTCTGGCAACTGTTCATGAGAGAAACACACTAGGTCATTCACATTTGGAAGTCTGCCAGAGACGTGGCAACTGCTCAGCCCGAAACAGAAAATGGTCCTATATTCTCGGCCATTAACAACTTCAGCAAACTACGCAGACAGTTACAGGAATAGCAGACAGCTTTGACAGAGACACTTGGTAAATTGGAACAAAGGATGGAGGAGTCAAACAATGTTAGAACATAGAACATAGCACAGTACAGGCCCTTCAGCCCTCAATGTTGTGCCGACCTGTCAATGTTATCAGCACTATACTGGCTCTGGCTTGTACGTATCTGGTTGCCTCCAAGAATGTGTTAGCAACAGCCATGGAGACGAAAGGTAATGTGCATGGACATGCACTCCACCGCTCTAGCCATAGGTGGTCAGGGTCAATGTCAAGGCAAGAGAGAAATGGGGGATCCTGACCAGGCCTGTATGGATATTACATATATATGTGAAAATAAAGAGTGTTAAAGTATTGAACAGAGAGAGAGAGAGAGCGCTCGAGGCAGAGCACGAGAGAGTGCGCCTTAGTTTGGGATCAGTCACTGGGTCAAAACCCTGGAATTCCCTCCCTAATGGAATTGTGGGTCACCTCACAGCAGGTAGACAGCAGTGGTGCAAAAGGACAGCTCAACACTACCTTCTCAAGGGCCACTAGGGATGGGCAATAAATGCTGACCAGACCCACATCCTGCGAATAAATAGAAAAAAAACCATGGGGAAGAGGATTAAGCAGATATTTGAAAATGAAAAATCATGCAACATGACCAGAACTCACTGAAGTCATCTAGCATTGCTTTGTTCCATGTTTTGTGTGTCTCATTGGAAGGGTGGGACATGAAAACTTGCTCCATAGCGGTGTCACATTTGATCAGGTTGATTGACAATATCTGCACCTTATATGAAATACTTTTACTTGGTAATCTGAAGAAAACTTAATAGCTCAACTATCTAAAATTTTTGCCTTCGCCAATGGAGTACTCACAGTGGAGTCGGAGTCTGATTTAAATTGAACTGCCTTTCATTTGGTTTCCCATGATCAAGAAATCATGCAAATAAGCATGAACTTGCAACCAATGATAGAGGGTAATTTTATTTTGGAGTACTTCTTAAGAGTCGGCAGGGTGTGAGGTACTGCCTCAGCACCTCAAGCTTCTCTGCCACTGTCACAATTAACAAAGTGTCCTTGCAACCCTCAATCATCTCCTGCCCCATGATCAGTAAAAGCCTCTCCCTTCCCCTTCCTTCCCTACTAAAAGCTTCCTCGCAATCACACTGCCCCGTTCTGACCCCATGCTGCAGGCTCTCCCACCCAAAGGCTAATCTGTAACAAAAGCAGCTGAGTATAAAATAGAAAAAACAATGCACCACCATGACATCTTGCCATTAAAAATGGCAGTAGCACCCTCCTGGGATAAGCGTGCTCCTCAGCCATTCTGCTCCCATTAAATATCAGACCCTCATGGAACACAGACACAAAATAGCAATTCTAAAATTATTATATTTTTAAATACTAAAAACAACTCTGCTGCTTTTCCTCCCAATGCAACAAAGAAATTATTTTCGCCTGTACACTTGCTTCTCTGTATACGCAGAGTTGCCATTTCTTTAAACAGGACAGAAGTACTCAAACCTGAAGTAGTTCAACTGGCTCCAAATTGGAAGAAAACTCAATTTTGTTATTTATTCTTTACAAGTAAGGATTACTTAAGACTTGGTCTTTTGTTATCGAACAATACAATTTTGGATGAATTCATTGCAGAAGAATAACCTATTTTGGCTGTCTTTGGGTAGAAGGCTCTTGTGGTGCTATGAGAGTGTCTGTACTGCTAAACCAGAAGGCTTGGGTTCAAATCCAACTTGCTCCAGAGTGGTGTCACATTTGATCAGGTTGATTGACAATATCTGCACCTTATATGAAATGCTTTTACTTGGTAATCTGAAGAAAACTTAATAGCTCAACTATCTAAAATTTTTGCCTTCGCCAATGGTACTGAAAAATTGAGTATGTAGAATTACAACACTTAAAAACACAGGTGGATTTTTAAAATTAGATCTGATAAAGTTAGAAATTCCATCTACCTGACTTTCTTGGGAATGCACATAAATGCAACTACTCAAAGTTGCTATTCACTGGACTCCACTTAAATATATTTAAACGTTAAATTAGTAATAGTAATTAAGTAGTCATACAGTACAGTACTTAATTACTATTATTAATTTAATGTATAAATATATTTAAGTAGAATCCAGTGAGTAGCAACTTTGAGTAGTTGCATTTACTGGACTGGAGGGCTGTCTTACGAGGAGAGGTTGACTGAGCTCGGACTTTTCTCTCTGGAGAGAAGGAGGAAGAGAGGTGACCTGATTGAGGTGTACAAGGTAATGAGAGGCATGGATAGAGTCGATAGCCAGAGACTTTTCCCCAGGGCAGGATTGACTGCCACGAGGGGGTCATAGTTTTAAGGTGTTAGGAGTAAGGTATAGAGGAGACGTCAGAGGGAGGTTCTTCACCCAGAGAGTTGTGAGCGCATGGAATAGTTTACCAGTGGCAGTCGTGGAAGCGGAGTCATTAATGACATTTAAGCGACTGCTGGACACGCCCATGGACAGCAGTGAATTCCGTGGAATGTAGGTTAGGTTATTTCATTTTTGGATTAGGATTATTCCACGGCACAACATCGTGGGCCGAAGGGCCTGTACTGTGCTGTACTTTTCTATATTCTATTCAGACAGCATAGAAACAGACCCTTTGGGCCAACTAGTCCAGACTGACCATGTTCCCAAACTAAACTAGTCCCACTTGTCTGTATTTGACCTGTATCCGTCCAAACCTTTCCTATCCATGTGTCATCCAAATGTGTCTTTTAAACATTGTAACTGTACCTCCAACATTTTCTCTGGCAGTTTATTCTGCACATGAACCACTGTAAAAAAATAGTTGTCCCTCGTGTCCTTTTTTGAATCTTTCACCTCTCACCGTAAAAATATATCGCCTCGTTTTAAACTCATGCACCCTCGGGAAAAGACTCTTGTCATTCACCTTATCTGTGTTCCTCATGATTTTATAAAACTCCATTAGGTCACCCCCCAACCTCCTTCGCTCCATTGAAGAAAGTCCCAGCTGGATCAAGACCCAGCTTATCCAGCCTACTTCTATATCCTAAACCCTCCAACCCTAACAACATATTGGTAAATCTTTTCTGAACCCTCTCCAATTTAATAATATCCTTCCTATAGCAGGAACCACTCAGGTCCTAAACTCTTTACAGCATTGGTTCAAACATGGAAAAAAGAGCTTAATTCCACAGGTAAAACAAGAGCAACTGCTCTTGATATCAGGCCACATTTGACCAAGTGTGGCATCAAGAATTAGCAAAACCAAAGTCAATGGACATTAGGGGAAAAGCTCCATTGGTTCAAAGTCATACCAAGCACAAAGGAAGATAATTGTTGATGTTGGAAGTCAGTCACCTCTGCTCCAGAACATTGCTGCAAAGTTAGAGTCATAGTGTCATATAACATGGAAACTGACTCTTTGGTCCAACTGGTCCATGCCGACCCTATTCCCAAACTAAACTAGTCTCACCTGCCTGCATTTGTCCTATATCCCTCCAAACCTTTCCAATCCATGTAGTCATACAAATGTCTTTTAAACAATGTAACTACACTTGCGTCCACCACTTTGTCTGGCAGTTCATTTCAAACACAAACTACTCAATGTAAAAAAGTTGTCCCTCGTGTCCTTTTTAAATCATTTTCCTCTCACCTTAAAAATATGCCCCTAGTTTCAAAAGATCCTTATCATTCACTTTATCTATGCCCCTCATGTTTTATAAATCTCAATAAGGTTACCCCTCAACCTCCTACATTTCAGCCTTTCTGGTTTACTTTTAGATCTCAAACCCACTATTCCCAGCAACATCCTGTAAATCTTTTCTGAATTCTCTCCAGTTTAACGATATCCTTCCATTAAAACAGAGATCAGAACTGCACACAGTACTCCAGAAGAGGCCTCAGCAACATCCTGCATAACCTCAACATAATGTCCCAACTCCTATAATCAACTGTCTGAGCAATGAAGGCAAACATTATAGGAGCCTTTTTAACCATTTAAGTTCCTAAGAGTAGTGGCTAATAGCCCAGCTATCTTCAGCTGTTTCATCAATGACCATCCCTCCATCAGGTAGGAGCAAATTACTGCCCATGCTGGAATGCTAGAGATCACATTGGAACAGACTGCATCCTTGGAGAGAGAGCAAGCTAACGTTTTGAGTCTAGATGACTCTTCACATTACTATCCCTACCTCTGCTGCAGAGGTTCACAGTAACATCTTTGAACAGGTTGATTACAAAGATATTTTTTAAAAAGTTCAGAACACTCCGAATCAAATAGCTGTTGCATTGGAATCACACTCACAGCTAAATGTTCCCTTTAAACAGGCTATCCTCCACAATGCGTCCAAATAAATGGAAGAATTAATGTAACTGAAGCTTATATGTACATCCATTTGCTTTCCTCTTCAAAATATTCTGTGGGCAATCTCAGAAGCAGAACAGGACATTGAGGTGGGGCTCAGTGCCATTCCAGAGATGGAAGGGAATGTTATACTGTTACACATAGCAACACTAAAATCAAATGGAAAAAGAAATGAATGTTTTAAAATAAGGCGAAAAATCAGCTCCGTGGGCTCTGATTGCTAGTCACTGGCACAAGGACATAACCGACTTGGGATGGCATCACAAACAAAACAGAATAAAAGGCAAAGCGATCGTATTGCTGAATCCCGGAAGGGCGCTGGGAAGTGGTCACAGGTGATTGTCATGTGTGATAATTATTATTGCTGTACACCTGCTCCTCCGCACTAATTAACTTTGGATATGCAAATCCTATTGCATCATGCCCCTGCTCTCCTCCCCTACAGATAAGAAGATGTTCATCTGCTGGATTTAATTAAGATAATGAACGGCAGGCCCACTGTGGCTTGGCAGGGAAGGGGGAAGCTGTGACTGACCTTTTCTCCCAAAACATTGACATTTTCCTCTCTTCTGAGTGCTCTGAGTCACCTCAGTGACTCAGATGCTGATAGGAATGGATTGATGAGGTGTCATTAGAGGAAAACACCATGACACCCGTGTTTGCTTGGAGACTACCGCAGGTGTTCTGACAAGGACACGAGTGTTTGCTGCTATTTGCCAAACAATTCTCTTGATTCAGTAAAGTTTGATAATTACAGAAAGGTCTTGCAAGAGAGATGCGTTTCAATAATGTTTTCTGCTGAAAAGACAAGGGCACAGCATTTCCTCTGCAGCTCAGAGACCCCAGAAATGGGTAAATGAGGAGCGCACAAAATTCATTTATGGCTATCACTGAATGGTAAAAAAAGAGGCAGTAATAAGAACAGCTTTTAACCGAAGCATCAGGGAGTTTGCATCATAATTTGAATCATTACAAACCAATTCTGTATGCACTTAGAAAGATGTTAGTGGTAGTGCAGAGGAATGTAACATGTCTTTTGAAACCAAAATTAGGCTGTGTTACAGTCGGAAAAAATCCTTAGGAAATTAATGTACATTCAGAAGTTGTCCCAAATACCAGGTCTTTATTAGAATCTTTGTTATGATCTTTTCAACCAGCTGGATTAAGCATAATTTTACATATGTGCACCTGTGTTTCATTGTATTAAAAGTTTTAGTGACTTAGGATAATATGTCTGGTAGCTTTATTTCCTGAATATTACAGTTTTGATGTCAATAAACACCACTGTAATATTTAGAAAATAAAACCTTGAATTCCACATTTCTTAACTTATATAAAAAAATGCAACTAAAGCTTTCACGCTAAATAACATTTCAAGTAAAATCTCTTCATCAGGATGTTGCACTCGATTGTAATTTCACATAATATCCTGTAGGGATAATATAAACTGATCAGGTCATTTAACTTGGGGCAAAGTCTCTCAATGTAACTCTGGCCCATGTCATGAACTGTATTTGTTGGCACACGTCTAAGTCCTGAAACAAACTCTAATGACAAATAATGACTTTTAACAAAATGCTGAAAACTCTCAGCAGTATAATTTTATTCTTACTTATTTTGTGTAACATTCTCCTTATTGTCAGGATTTAGAGAAAGAAACAACTTCCACTGAGGACTGGCAACTTGGAATCGATGTTAATCTGCAAAATGTTTCTGAAGATCCTGGATAATGATCTGATTGGTTTAAATATTTGAAATGTGAGAATGGAAGAGTCTTTTGTGTATTTGTTATATTTGAGCCATGGCAAGTACGTGTATGTGGAAGATTTAATTACAATATTAAGTAAGTGGGTTAATCCATGATAAAGAAGGAATTCTACACAGTTTGCACAAGGACTAACTTATTAGACTGAACGACCTTTTTCATTTTATTATTTCTTGAGCTATATTTAAATGTCTTCAAGAGGATTCAACTGTGCATTAAATTTAATGGAGCTAACATTTCTGGGGAATCACAGCTTAAATCTAGTGAAAGAGTAACAGAACACCCTGAAAACTGACAAAAGCCTGAGTTTGCATATTATTCAGAAGCTCTTAATTTATCTTCTAGGAGTTGGAACCTCTGTCTGCCCCTTTACAGTATAAAATTAATCAAATTGAGAAGCTAGGAATAGAGAATCCTTACATGAGGTTCTCACTGCTTTTGAATAAACTAAATTTCTTTATGAAGGTCAGTACATTGGGTGCTGAGAGATATACAAATTTCAGGTCCCAAATACAGGTCCTACCACTCCAGTTCAGGACAGAAAAGTGACCTGAGCCACCAAGAAAAAGCTGCATCATTTTCAGTAAAAGAAGCTGAGGACGAGTTTTTCCTCTCCTGGAGTTAGAGAGGAAGGTGGTGAAAACAGCAGATAATTGAGCAAGTTGGTGAGATGGATATTCACCTCCCTTCTCACCCGGTCACCAATTAAATGCTAGGCAAGAACATCATTAACAAGTCAATTGGTGGCTGCTTAAAGGCCTCAATACACATCCAGTCTTATTACTGGTCTTCCCGACTGGTGAAAACAGTGTATGGGCTCCTGATTAGGAATCCTGGCAGACCTGCCCATTGGATGGTGAGTGGGGGTTCTCATTTTCCTCAGCCTCAGCCCAGTCATAGCAAGGATGTGGGGACATGTTGTGGGGGCAGGGGTCAGGGAATGGGGTAGGAGTTGCATGGCTGCCAAAAGCCATACCTTGCACTTGCCTCCAAATCTCCTAACTCAGATTCTCCTGTGAACCTCGCCCACAAGGCCCAAAATGACTTACCTTCAGCTATTGGAACCCTTGATGCCTAAGCCTCCAGTGAAGATCTCTAGAAGCCATAGCTGGCATCTAATTGAAGGGCTCCTTACAACACCTACCACTCACAAGAAGCTCACCAGTCCACTCCGAGCATTCTTATCAGAGCTCAATTTGGCAAGCTTCCTCTCTCAAGATGGCGGTGAGTCAGTCACTATTGAATTTACCTACTTCCCCCAACATTTGGCTGGAAAATGGAAAATCATGGTATTGCAGAGAACAATAGAGAAGGCCAAGGGCATGGTAGACTTTAGAAGGGAACCGGGCCAATTCTGCTCTCCCCATGCTATGCAAACGCTGGATGCTCAGGTGAGCACTGAAGATGAATCGGCAATAGCATTTAGGTACCCCATACAGGTGTGATCCTGAACTTAACTGCTAGGACCCAAAATATTTTAGTACTATTCAGTTGTATAATTCAATAACAAAATACTAAAGATGCTGCAAATTTTATCATAAAATGTGGGAAACATCAGATATGGCAGCATCGATACAGAAACAAATAGGAGCTTTGGTCAGAACTACTCTGTATTATGGTTACTTTGAAATTAATTGTCAATAGCCATTCTAAAAGGAGATCAACTTAAATTCACTTTCAAATCTATTTGATTTGGAAACTTCCAATTCCTTCAAGAGATTTGCACAATTGCTGAGCATTTCCAGTAGTTTCTGTATTTTTGTGACAGCTCTATCGTAATTAGGTTGTGAAGGAGATGAGACAGTTTATTCAGTCAATCTGAAATCAGAAATTAACAATTAATAGTTGTCTATCTTTTCAAATATTCTATTGATTCAAGTAATCAAGCGAAAATGTCATGCTGAAAATGCTAAACATCAATCACTGCAATTATTATTATAACAGCAATTTCTGAGTGATCTTTAGCTGAGTTAATCAGTGAATTGCCCAGTGCAAACCCAAAATGATACAGAGCAGAAAGCTCTTGGTTTATTATAGTAAGTTAGATGATTTTAGTTGGGTTGGCAGTGGGGAATCTTCTTCAGTGCTCTTCATTTTTAAAAAAAGGGTAAAACAAATTAACTAGAATTCTTACTCTTGATTAATATTAATTCTCATTGGAAAGCCTTTGTGTGCAGAATTCACAAGAAAAAAATAGTTTAGGCTTGGCTGTGAACACTGTTGAAGCTTCAAACAGTTATGGCTGGAGAATTGGAGGGGAGTTGGATGTTTGAACATGCACACAGAAAAACTTCATCAGTATATAATCTTAAACAAATGCTATTGTTTCTATCAGGAAGACAGACATTAATAAAATATGCCTTGAAGGAATGAAGAATCTCCAGATCAAATGAAATTTGAAAATGAAACTGAATTAAAACTGACACCTTTTCAAAATGACTGCAAATAATTATTTTCTGATCAAATGTAATGCAATAAGCAAAAGAACTGCAGCAAGTTATGTTGGTCAAATGTGGTGAAATGTTGTGCTTCTGGTGATCACTTGTTTAAAAAAACCTGACATTTTGGCACCAGTGTATCATTGTCACATCATCACCTGTATACTTTCATAGCTCACCTTATATGATTACCCAGGCTCCATGACAGTTTTAATATATTGTGTCAA
The DNA here is from genome assembly GCF_030684315.1 of Stegostoma tigrinum. Lineage (NCBI taxonomy): Eukaryota > Metazoa > Chordata > Chondrichthyes > Orectolobiformes > Stegostomatidae > Stegostoma > Stegostoma tigrinum. The sequence goes on along the minus strand of NC_081362.1, from coordinate 44,479,537 downwards.
ATGGCTACAGAGTTCTGTGTTGACAGATTGCATAGCAAATTAACAAAGCAGCTATATAGGCACAAAATCTCAAATTAGATGGTGGAAAGTAATGCAATCTGTTTGCTCTTTGGGAAAATAAAGATTTTGTGTCTATAGTCATTGACATTTATATCTAAAGTCCTTTGATCCAGGGCAAAGTATCTCTTTGCTGAGACTTTTGTCTTTTGCAATATTATTTATGGAGTAGATTGAAATCATATTATAGGTACAGCATTCATTTTAAAGTTCTAAAGTCAACTCTGGCTTAAATATAGAAAAATATTCTTAATTTGACTTTAAAGATCTCTAATTCTCATTTGGAAAAAAAAAACAAATTCCCCATTTCACTGACTCCATGCTGTTTATTCTAACAAATGGTAATTCAGTTGATACCACAAATAAACAAAAGAAAAACAAAGTTGTTGTTTTGATCTAGGATTATTTTTAAAATTCAAGTGTAATAGTCTTAAGTACTAAGCTGTGGGAAGATTGATATGGCTACTCCCAACCCTAGCTAGTTTGAATTTGTTAGGTAAAAGCAACTGAATGGTTCTATGATAAGAAAGAAAAATACAAGGCAATGATCTGCTATAGCTCCTGATTTATATCAGCTTCACATAATCGAATGAGCACAATTCTATATGTAACATTATGTAAGGAGATTTTTATTTCTCTCGCGAGAAATCAGAACTTTTTCTTCATACTTTTTCAAAGCAGTCTTCACAAAACTAAAATAAAAAAATCAGAGTCATTGACAATTTCTGGTAAAATGAGAAAAACAAAAGGGAGAAATGTTGATAAAATAACAGCGATCATTTAGGTTTAACAATATTCTATGTGGTTTCTTTGATTTCTTACACATGGTGGAACTGCTCAATTAAAGTATTGGAAGCTTCTCAAGGAAGGGGTGTTTTAGTTTGTATTAACAGAATTGTATATTTTTAACATAACAAATAAAAATTGAAAATTAAACAGCTGCTACAGCAATACATTTACAGGATCCACAAGAAAAGGAAACCATGATTTCAGTATTAAAACAATGTGTCCATGCTGAACGTTAGAACGTAAATCAACAGTTTACAAATTGACATTACTTACTGCACATTGATTCTGAACATCTAAAATCATATTAATGATTACTTAACTATTCAATAGCTTTTCTAATGTTATATTTCATGTACAGAAAGAATATTACAGCACAGAACATGCCCTTCAGCCTATGATAATATTTTGCCATTGACAATGCTCACTGTTTTAAAACTTCTCTGTGCTCTTTAAAAAAATCTGCTTTTGAAAGATTTATATAATTGCTTTGAAAAGAATGAGTTTACTTCTGCACCCATTTACAGTTGAGGATATTACATTCTAACCATTCCCTACAAAAGGTATTTGTCCATCTACCCTCTTAAATCTTTGCAATTATCTTAAATTTGTGCTTTTTCATTTCTGTATTGTAAACCAGTTGACGCAGTCAATCATTATTTATCTTTTTGTAGCTCTTCATTACCTTGTACACCTCCTTCTCAGTTCCCGCGACAAAAAAATTTACATATGTCTTCCTTCATAATGGTGACACATCACCTGACACAATTGTTTTTCTCTTAAAAAGACAGTGTGATCAAGAATAATCTTGTAAAAGAAATCAAATGGTTAAAAATAATTCTGATTGGTATTTCACATAGATTTAGAGAGATATGATTTATATTTCCTCTGGTAGATGAGGGAAAGGCAGAATCTATACTTTAAAGTCCTGGAGATGATAAAGAGAAGACCCATGCAGTCAGATGACTGCTTTCTGAGGAAAGACTATAAATGACAGAAGTCTGAAGGAAGGGATTAGTGAAGGTTTCTTTATTGAAGTTTGAAATAGTAAGTGATGAAGGATATTTAAACCACAAGAATAGGGGGAGAAAAACATAAATGCTCAAGGTGGTACAAGACATATTTTGGATCAAAGTCACAGGGTTGTTGTTCCTGTCCCCACGTAAAGAATGTTCAACATGTCCAGGCAATAACAAAGTTCCATGCAATGAACTAAAACTGTTATACAATGTGCTGTGGATACAGTAGGTTCGCTTTGATAGAAATGATCTATTTCATTACGAGATAATGTTGAAAGGAGGCAAACATTTATTTCACTGTCAAAATGCACTAACATTCTGGGCTACCAAGATTAAGATACCCTACAATCTCAACTTCTCCTGTTCCTTTGCATGCTATTGGTCTTTTTGAAGCTATCTGCACCTTGTTAGCATGTGTAGTATAATCACAATCTGTGCATGTACACAATACTAACATTTCTTTGCTCCAATTCTTTTTGTTGCTCTTCATCAGAGCTTAGTGCCTTTTCTTGGGGATCACCGCAGTTTATGATTAATTTTTGCTTCCTTCTATTTCAGTTGGTTTTCCTACTCATTACCATACTGAGTTTATTAGTGAATGCTGTTCATGATTTTACCCTGTCATATGTTCCATAGGTACAGTAAATATCACTTATCTTGTAATTAATATGCATATCCTCTGCACTAATTAAACTATGGACCCCCAACCAGCTGAGCTTTCCTACTCATTCCAGCTTATCCCAATAATGGACTTACAGTAATCCAAAACTACCTTTTGAATATTGTTCATAAAACAAGCAGAATGACTTTTAACATCTGTGATGACTGTAATAATATTTGTGGAACTTGTTAATAACCAAGAACATTATGAATTGTGCGAATGTTAATTAAACTTTGAATCCATTTGGAGACACTTCTTAGAAAAAGATGGTTCTATGATGTCTGAAAAAAAAATGTCATTTTGCTTCCTGTAGTTCCTGGCTTTTGTTTGGGGGGAATAAATCAGCAAGAATGTCTGCCCAGAAATAGCTCTATAGCAATCCTGATCCTCTTGGAAACATTATTCTTAACATGCAAGCTGCATTCATTTATGCAGTCCAATGTGCATTCGGGCAGTCTGACATTATCTTTTAGTTTTGAAGTGGAATTCAGGTAAACTCAGCTCCCAACTGCCTGTATTAAAACCTCCCTAAATATTGTCAACTTGGCAAGTATATAGTGCAGCACCTGCTATATTCAGTTCCACAATCCCAAAGTGCCTGTTTCTAATTAAGCTTTTACAGGTAAGTTAAAGTGTTCATAACCACAGCCACAATTACTATGGTGATAATTTTGCCATTACAAAAGCTTCCATTTAAATTGGGGAAACAGCTTCAGGCATCTGCCACATGATATTGTCCTTTTAAATATGTCAGAAATGTTTTTTTTTCCCAAGGAACAGAAGCAGCAGTGCTGCCACCACACCATTCAATCACATTCTTAATGTGTTTTTTTTCTAAGGATGCAGGTATTCCTTCCATCTATAGGTTAGTTCACTTCATGAGGAGACAAAGGCAGGAATAAAGTAAAAAGGCACAATGCTCTGATACTGCCACTAGTCTATGCTGTTGTACAAAATATTATTTCAAGTCTTCAAACATTGTTTCGAAAACTTGCCCATTTCATTTTGTTTCAAAATGCAACACAGCCTAGAATGAAAAAAAAGTAGTGCGATGCAAAACTCCCAGGCTTCTCACACAGCAGCAGAATCTTGTTGAGGAAGAGACCTAGCCACTGTCCTTCCGGGAAGCTCGCTAATTTAAAAGCCAATCACCCATGCAGATGCCAGTGCTGGAGTTTAACCTGGCATCAAGATCCTGAGGGGATCACCTTGACAATTTGCCCACCAGAGGCTGGCAGCTTTTTTTCTGCTCAGCAGTGCTACTAGGGAGGTTGTGGCAATTCTAGAGGCACAGGCATTGGAGTCTGACGATCACACTACAACCTAGGTTTTGGAGTCAGAGTGTCATGCAGCGCAGAAACAGACCCCTTCAATTCAACCAGTCCACACCGACCATGTTCCCAAACCTTTCCAATTCGTGTACTTATCCAAAGTCTTAGGTTGTTCAGTCCTTAGAGTCAACTGGTCGTTTTTAAACTTGAGGGTCACCGTGTCTCAGGTGAAGGGGGAGATTGAGACACCAGTACCTTCATGGTGACCTCAGCTGTTATTGAAATGTTAACTCTATTAACCTCTCCACAGACATTGCTAGACCTTCTGTTTTTATTGCCATCTTCCCATTTGCTTCTCAATGTCTCTGTGCCACTTCATGTTGTCCAACACATGATGCCATTATCCTCCCCACTTCCCAATAGTCCAACTCACTCCTGGTCTGACTCATTTTATAAAGATGATCAAAAAACACCAAAGCTTGAGGCACACCAGCCCCAACCCATCCTACAATCCTTACCTACAAGTGGTCACCGTTTTCAATCAAGGATAATTATTTTATCAAATTCCCACTTTTTCATCCAATGTAATCAAGCATTCATTCAACTAATTTCCTACTGTCCATGGGGACAGTCTTTGTCTTTAATGTGGAACAGTGTGGAGATCACATGTGAGTAATTTGGGGGGGGGTGGGGGGGGAGAGACAGCAGGGTTGTAGGATGGGTATGGGGTGGAGTGTTTGGTTTGTTGGGGTATGGGGGAAATCAGCAACAAGGGCAGCAGGGTGGCTGTCAGGGTGCCCACATGGCCTCCTGTTGTCAAGCTCCTTGATTAAGCACAATCCGAGGGCACTGCATCATGGAAGTAGCAAGCCGACCGGATGATCGTACAAGGCACATGGTGACAGGTCCCTCTGAAGTGAGGTTAATACCAGTGGAGAAGGAATGAGGCTCTGAAGTGGTCATTAATTGGCTCTCATGGTCCACAAGTGGAGGAGCGACAGGGAAGTTGACCATGGGCCTTACTGGCAAACTAATTCTGGCTGAGGTAAGAACTTGGCAAGATACGAATGTGTTCACAAGCAGCCTAATTATATCCCCTCTCCACCTCCAAACTCACCACTACTAACAGCTGAAGATATGATCTAGCATTTTCCACTGGCAGAACAAACTCACTTCTCCTCCCTAGTCACAGTAATTAAAAGAGAACCATCCTTACAATCCACCAATGCACCTCTTATAAACAAATTAGGGTTGCAGTAGCAACAGGTCAAAGAACAAACCATTGGTTTGGCATCCCAATGGTGCATGTTTTAGTGCAGGAACCTACAATGCCAACACAATTAGCAGGCTGTGCTATTTCAGTCCTTGCATCATAGATGTTCATACTGGAGACAGCCAATATTGTTCAACAGCATTTCTAATTGTTATCATGCAAGTAGTCAAAACTCAAATTCTTCCCTTGCCCACCCATTCAAGGAATAATTACCATTCATTTTCTTTATTAGACGATTACTTAAATCTTGAAAAATCTAAAAAAAAATTCTTGCTATACTTCTGTGTTCACTCAGTTTACAAATAATTATGTTTTTTAACCTACTTCAGCCACTAGGCAAGAATTAAACATTGACCATCTCAGGTTTAAGAAGGTTTCCGCAATATTTGTTTTGTACTTCCCTAACTCACATTGCCCATATTGGCGCTGTGTACATATGTGTTTTGGCTTTTTCCTATAATCTAGATATTGGATGGGTGGTGTACTGCTCAATTATTATCAAACACAGCTTACACAAAGCACAAATAAGGGTATCTATCTTCTATTTGTTAAGTAACAAATGAATTATTGAATACACCATAAATCCCTAGTTTAAAGGTGTTCAATATTCTACTGATAGAACTTATTGTAGTACCTTCTGTCACAAAGCACTTATTTAAATTTCATTTTCATAATATAATCCAATTTTAAAAATATTTTCAGTAAGCATCATTACAGTGGTGTTTTACACAATTTACTCTTAGCAAAAGTAAAAAAAGACTGAATGGTGACAACCAGTTATGAAATAGAAAGCGGGACATAACACCAGCGCTTCGTCGGAGGCTCACTGATGATGTTACCTAGAATGGTGATGAAACGTCTGAAAACTAACCTTCCAGCTCAGCGAGCAAACTCACATCCAGAACCAGTTATGAATCTGCTTATTGTCACAACATAGGGAACACAAGCATGCATCACAGTTGAGGCAATTTAAAGAGAGATACATAATCCTACAAATCAGATAACTCAAACTACCAGAATTCTTCCATAAATTCCTCAACAATATTATGACTTGTACCTGCCACCTACTCATAAACATTAGGAAGAATAACCAAGCAATTCACATACTTTGTAAGGCATGATTGTTTAAATCTTATTGCGCTTTGGAGGTGATTTTCAACTTTGTTTCAGAGCTTTCCTTTATAAAAGGTTGAGAAACATGCACAGGAAAGATAGAGATTAAATTGTCACATATTACCTCGTCTTTGCCTTCGGTGTCATTGTCAAAGCTGAATGTACCAGCACTTTCCTTAGGATAGGCCAGCAAGTCAGTAACAGCAGAATTGTGTGTCACATGGTAAATGAGAAGAACTGCAGAGCAAAAGGTTGCTGCTGTCAGATAGGGGTCACAAAACAACAGGAGATAAAAATAACAATATTGCCCTCTACATACAGATGTGAGGAGCAAAGTTCAGAGGAACAACTGACTATACCAGTTGGTACAACAAAACCTTGATAAATGTCTACGCTTGTAGCTGTGGACTCAGAAGTTAACATGTATTTTATAAGAAAAGTGTTATGGAGCTGACCTGGCAGAAGCAAAAGTGGACAGGCTGATGTGTTAGATGGGGACAGCTCTAAAATAATTGCCATTATAGTGTTATAATTAAAAAATCAGTCAGTTCTAGCAAGTTGATTCCAAACAATATTCAGCTCCTTTCTGGGAATAAAAGGAGTCACCTTAACATTTAAAAAAAATTGAATGATAAGAGGTTGGAGGAAATTAAAAATCTAATAAGAGCCACATTTAAAATGATAAAGTTGCTTTTAATGTCAATAGCAATTCCATTACCTTTCAGAATGTGACACCTTCAATTGGTCAGGAATGAAAACTTACATCAGAAATTCACAAAGTTAAGACTGGCATAGCTAGTGGAGGATAATTCATGGATTCTTTGAATTGCTTGTGTTTGATTCTCAGGATTTATTTTAGTAAAAGCCCTACACCCTTACAACACCTTCAGGAGATCAACACTATCCACAGTGCGCCTGGCAATATTTGATAACTGAGATAACAAGGTGTAGAGCTGGATGAACACAGCAGGTCAAGCAGCATCAGAGGAGCAGGAAAGCTGACGTTTCAGGCTGGACCCTTCTTCAGAAATGGGGGAAGGGGAAGGAGGTTCTGAAATAAATAGGGAGAGAGGGGAGGCAGATAGAAGATGGATAGAGGAGCAGATAGGTGGAGAGAAAACAGGCAGATCAAAGTGGGGATGGTGCCAGTAAAGGTGAGGAGTTAGGGAGGAGATAGGTCAATCCAGTGAGGGCGGTCAGGTCAAGGGGGTGGGATGAGATTATCTCCGCCCTAACTCCCCACCTACACTCACCTTTACTGGCTCCATCCCTGCCTCTTTGATTTATCTGTCTCTCTCCACCTATCTTCTCCTCTATCCATTTTCTATCTGCCTCCCCTCTATTTATTTCCGAATCCCCTTCTTCCCCATTTCTGAAGAAAAGTCGCTTGGCCTGCTGTATTCGTCCAGGTCTACGCCTTGTTAACTCAGATTCTCCAGCATCTGCAGTTCCTACTATCTCTGAAACAATATTTGTTAACTCTTCTATTCTTGTTTGGTGAAAAAAATCGTTATTACATTAAAGGCACCCAATGCAGCTGCGACAGTTACCAAGGCAGAGCTAATTTCATGTTTATCCAAAAATGATCCAACTGAATAAAAACAAAATACTGCCGACGCTGGAGATGTGAAATAACAATTCTGCACGTCTGGCAGCATCTGCGGAGAGAGAATCAGAGTTAATGTATCAATCTACTATCACTTCTTCAGAACGTAAATCAATTCTGCGTCTTACGGGTCTCAACATTTTTTTCCCTCTCCCTCCATTAATGATCGAACCAAACTCTTGGAAACATTCTCATTAACCAAAATAAAAAGCAGAGTAGTCCTTACTGCCCTCAGTATGACTCTGGCTTTGCACAACCATTTCACCTAACTCACCTGACTATCTACAACAGCACTGTGTTGCATTCACTCATCGGAGCCGCTGCAACTCTGAGCAGTGTCCCTAACCGACGAGAAGTCAAATTTCACCTCCTAATTGCACAGTCGAAGAAATTGACTTCCTAATGTGATGGTTTCGTTACTTTATGTTTCAGTAGCCTAGGTTGAAACCAACGTCAAAACGCTTTTCATCTGCCGTTTTGAGGTGGGGTTTGAAAACTGTGGACAGCAAAGAGTATTCTTTCTGGCCCTTCTCTCTACTTAAGTGATTCTCCCCGTTCTAAGAATCGTAAATGCACCCCCTTTATTTTACAGTGCAGGAGTCTCCTTGGAAACAATACATTGTTGCTGACCGCGAGGTGTGTAGATTATTCAAGGCAATAAAAATGCACGTTTCAAAACCGATTCCGTTAACTGAATTGGTCATAATTGGTCAGATTTGTGTACTCTTCCTAAAAGAGATGCGCTGCACCCTGGCCGAAAGCTGATTGTAGATGCATCCAATAGTATTTAGACATTCTTCTGAAAAGAAAAGCCACATCAATGCTCTGTGTGGTTCTTTTATCTTATCTTTTATTTTGCATTTTGTTTTGCTGGCTGCCAAGAGACATGTGGCCGCGTAGCAGAATAATGAAGTTGTCTTTAATTTAGTTATACTTTATTAATGTCAAAGATGCTCACCCATTAATCAATTAAAAACACGGCTGTGCAGGAAAAAAAGCTTCACTGCGCTTCCTTTAGTAATAAGATCACATGCATTTTAAAAAGGAGTGCGATTATCGCAATGTGTTTCTGAATTGAAGTTAAAAAATGTAAAACTGATTTTCATTCCAAAACTAATTAATATGCTAAATTATTCAAATTAGATTGTAATTAAGCATCCACTCTGTAGAAAACCTTTTCATGATAATTTATGATAAAATTGGTAGTAGCGATGCTTGAGATTAATTTTTTTTTGCGAAGCTTAGTTCCTGTCATGAATGCAAAAAAGCACCTGAACAAATATTTTTAAACACCTAATTTCATTTCGCATTCTAATTATGTCGTTATTTTTTTCTCTAACAAACACCTCCACTGAAATGGAGGAGCAGCAGGCTGAACTCACAGGAAATTCTACCCAGGCTGCGAATGACTTTCTCTGGCGTCGTCTTGTTTTGTCACTTTTGCTTCTACAAGCTGCCATTTCTTTCTCAGCGGTCTCCTCTCAAGTTGCTCGCTGCTAACTTCCCGCGCAGACATTCTTTCAAGCCACTTCGACGTTGCCCTTAAGCTGAATAAAAGTTTACATCACGGTGTTAACATCACTTAAGGGTTGTCCACGCAGCTTTTAGAATTTCACGCACGAACAACTAAGATTTTCTTTTAAAATAAGAAAAGGTGAGATAGTTATTTCCTGGTAAATGTTCTAAATCCAAAATACAATTTCCAACCAAAATGTTTACTTCATACACCTTGCTCTTATGCCAATGCTCCTGTGCGTCATTCCTTTTGAATATGACTTTTTACATTATTGTTCACGCATACAGAATAGCACTTAAGTTCCGGTGAACATGTACATTTAGATTTCAAAACTTCACTAATTCCCCATGCCTTGAGTCTTGATATTAATATTCCATAATTTTACTCCATAACTTCATAGTTTTGCACTAATATTCCATACCACGATTTTAACATTACATAAATTTAGACTGAAGTTTTTGTACATTCATAGTAATGTCTTAAATGCAGTAGCGCATTTTCAATTCACTTTGTAATCTTGTTTGTGGATTCAGTACTACACAAAATAGGACAGGTAAATATGCAAGTTTTTTTTCCAGATCAAGATATAGTTTTTTTGCAGCTCTCTATTGGAATATAATTGTATTTGGGTTAGAAGGATGAAAAATATCCAGATAACCTTTTAATTTAAGGACAATGTTAACCAATGCTGGGAGAACTCTGCTGCTGTTTAAATATTGTGCAGGAAACTTTCACATCCAACTGAGGTTGAAAGACAGCACCTCAGGTGGTGCACCACCCCCTCCGTACTGCACTGAAGCATCAGCCTAGATCTGCTTAACTTGGACGTTAGTGTTAAAATGGTGACAACAAATTATAAGATAATAAAATGTGAGGCTGGATGAACACAGCAGGCCAAGCAGCATCTCAGGAGCACAAAAGCTGACGTTTCGGGCCTAGACCCTTCTTCAGAAATGAAAAATTCATCTAGGCCCAAAATGTCAGCCTTCTTGCTCCCCTGCTGTGTTCATCCAGCTCTACACCTTGTTATCTCAGATTCTCCAGCATCTCAGTTCCTACTATCTTGCTAATTTGCTGTAACTCATTTTGTACCACACCCTATGACAAATATCTACCACCAAATGTTTTGGAGTGGCACTTGACTTTCAGACTTAGAGATAGGAGTGTTCCAGTTAAGCACAAGCTGAAACAAGATTAGAAACCTTAATATGTGGTGGTCCAATTTACCCTATTGTGACACCTTTCTAAGCTGAACAATTTATGTGTATTAGCAATAACAATGCTGCAAAGTACAGTTGGGGCTTCCAGCCATTCCAGATTCTTTCATTGCAAACCACGGCTTAAACTCAGTTCAGGTTCAAACTGAATCCAACGCAATTCTGCTGTGCTTAGGCATCACTGTGCACTGTTACATTGGTGCTCCAGAAGGAAATAGTTCCACACACGATTAGAAGATTACAAGAAACTTCTCTACAGTGGAGCTGACGCATAAAAGGATTATTTTTCCCCTTTTAAGGAGCTTACTTTGGTTAAATTGAATTTTATAAAATTTTTATTTTGCAATTGTTAATTTCAGATTGTTGTTAAATTTCCTCGAGCACTAATCACTTTTTAAAAAAATATAAATTAACCTATGTTTTCCCTCATCAATCAGTTCAGAGATGTTATCACATATCTCTGAAGCAGGTGGGACTTGAACCAAGGACTCTCAGTCCAGAGGTAGGAACATTATCTCTGCACCACAAAAAGAGACCTACACTTTGTTATTTTGCCCAAGTGACAGTTGATGACATACGAGCATGGACAGCAAGGGTCATCAAGTTGGTCCTTGATCGGAGTCCTGGAGAACATTTCTTGTCAAATCTAAACAAGCACACAAAACAATGAATCAAACCCAGTGCATCAATATCAACAGGCCGAATGGTTGATCACAATTAGTCTTACTGATGATAGAATGCAGATAAAGACAGATTCATACAAATAACAAATAACATTTTATTTTATTTTACGCTACAACCCAGATTACTTTGGCTGGTTCTTGCGAATTAATTGGCTGTCCTAGTGGGACAAGTAATTGTGTTACAGAGCACAAGCCATTCAACTCCTGGAGAGCTCCAGTCGGCTTCTGGTGTTAGCAGCCATCGAGGATTTCACAGGTCAGGCTTTCGATCGATACAGCTAAAAGCTGCAGGGACTATAATGTCGACAGTCGACTTCAGAAAACGCGGTAAGTGCCAGCTTGTTCCCTCTCGCACAGCCGCTGAAGACAGCTTAATTAACCCTTGGAAAATACAATTTATCCAGAGGCTCAATGGGGCTGTAATAGCTGGACTGATGGCTTGAAGATCTGTCAGGTCTGAATTCTCTACTTCCTGCTTTAACAGGTTACAGTTAAGATGCAAAGACTTGTTTTCGGTAATGTGCGTACATTGCCTCCTACAGAGAGTACTAGTGAAAATCACGGGGGAAAGAACTTAAAAGATTTCACGTGCAATGTCTGCAGAAGTCTGGCCTAACAGTTGCACTGTTCGCTCATGTCCTGCGCTGTGTGTGAGGGAATGCCATTTACTACTGTTCAGTATTCTTTCAGCCTTCCCCTTCCTGAGGTGCTCCCTTGTTAGTTGTCTATTTTTACTGTCTTTTAATACCCTGCAGCTAACCTGGAAAGAGACAAGGTCGGGGTTTGGCAGACCACACCACATAAAAAGAGCAAATATTTTCCCTACGTTGTGAATATTTTAAGACTAAGATGATGACTGAATTTTGTTCTGTAGATGCTAGATTCATTGTGGGTTCAAACTGCAATTTCTGACTAACAATTTAGTCACTAAAAAGAGGGTTCAAATCTGGATCACCAGTTCATTTTCACTTGTTGCAGGATAAAACTGTGCTAGAAGAGTTTAACATCATCACAAGCAACAGCTGCCCAGAGGCTTGTGAATACTACTTAAAATGCATGCCAGTACATTTAAAGACGTTCCAAGGCGTTTTGTTGACTGCCAAAGTTTAAGGTAACACCTTTGTCCCAACTGTGTTTGGGAGTAAGCATCCATTGACATTAGATTTCAAGTACTGTTTAAAGGGATACTCAGCCTATGTAGGCAAAGTTACCACTTCACAGTCATTATTGCTGCAGCTGAGGAAAGAACTTTTGAAACTCATGAAGAGACTTTCTGGTAAGACTTCATCAGCACCTAAACAACATTTCTGCTGGAAATTTTCTGAGGAATTTCCCTAAAAACGTGAAGTGCTGTGTTACTACACCTTATTAAGCATTTTATAGGCATCATCATGAGAAAGGGAATGCCCCTTTGTCATGGGCATTTTGTTAAGGAGTGCTCTTAACCTGAATGCAAAATGGAAGGAGGACATGAGGCCAGCCAGAACAGTGCCTGCAAAAGAGCATGGTGCATCCTTAATAGGTACATGACATCACTCCTTCTCTGGACTTTCACCATCAGGCTTATGGGGCATAAGCAGCCTTCAATCCTGAAACACTCCAAAATGAGTGTCTATGTGCCATTCTGAGAAATTCCATACCTTCAGTGGAAGAAGGTCACATATACTATCTAATAGAAACTTACAAGATAATGTATGGTTTAGAAGGGGTGGACGCTAGGAAGTTGTTTCCGTTAGGCGGGGAGACTAGGACCCATGGGCACAGCTTTAAAATTAGAGGGGGTAAATTTAAAACGGAAATGAGACAACATTTCTTCAGCCAGAGAGTGGTGGGCTTGCGGAATTCATTACCACGGAGTGCAATGGAGGCAGGGACGTTGGACACCTTCAAGGCAGAGATCGACAAATTCTTGATCTCAGAAGGAATCAAGGGCTACGGGGAGAGTGCAGGGAAGTGGAGTTGAAATGCCTATCAGCCATGATTTAAATGGCAGAGTGGACTTGATGGGCCGAATGGCCTTACTTCCACTCCTATATCTTATGTTCTTATACTGCTACATGAAAATTGCCTCAAAGCAGCTCTAGGGCACTAAATCTATACATTCCTGGATTACCTCCTATAGGCATGTTTCAAATTCTGGTAATCAGTAGTTGGGGTGAAAATAATATGTTAAACCCAGACATTTGTGTAAATTGGCCTTGGCAGCACTACACTCATTCGGGACCTGTTTTTAACCCTCGGGACAAAATAACCCCCATTTCTGTTTCATGAGAACAGCAGATGATTTGTACAGTATCCTTTAACATGTGACTTTTTTTAAGAATTAAAATTGCATTGAAATATCAGTGGATGATTGGAAGGAAAACCAGAAAATACATTGTTTTTCTCTGAAGATTTATATCCTTAATGATTTTCCGCAAGTGTTTAAGTATTGGACTGATTCCAGGGATGTTAGGTCTGATGTATGAGGAGAGATTGACTAGGTTGGGATTGCTTTCACTAGACTTCATACGAATGAGGGGGGATCCCATAGAGACTTATAAAATTCTGACAGGACTGGACAGGGTAGATGCAGGGAGGATGTTCATGATGGTGGGTGTGTCCAGAACCATGGGTGACAGTATGAGGATTCAGGGTAAACGATTTAGGACGGAGAAGAATGATGACCCTGTGGAATTCATTACCACATGAAGTAGTTGATGCCAAAACATTGAATGTATTCAAGAAGCAATTAGATATAGCACTTCGGACAAATGGGATCAAAGATTATGGGGAGAAAGCGGGATCAGGTTATTGAGTTGGACAATCAGCCACAATCGGGAAGAATGGTGGAGCAGGCTCAAAGGGCCGAAGGACCTCTTCCTGCTTCTATCTTCTATGTTTTTATGTTTCTATTATAGTAAAATTGTTCATGAAGTCTCGTTCAGCAGAGTTACAAAACTAAGACATGAAGGAGTTAAGAACTTGCAGTCTTACATATAATACAATGCAATATTTGATGTATACCTCTGCAAACTGCTGAACTGTAAGAGTGAACAAGCTGCAAACACTCCATTCATATTCTTGTATTTTTCCCATTCAAAATAATAGATATTCAGCTCAAGTTCCTCTTACTTTTGAATTGCTGCCAAGGTTCTGAGAATATAGTTGCATAAAGTTGAATACTTTTGCTACATAGAACAAGTCTCCTGGGTGGATTTTTATCTTCACTGCCCAGTCAGTAATCTGGCAGAGTAAGGTAGAAGTCTGTGACTGAAACCACCAAATGTTCTTATCATTGTTTTCAATGGAATGAGGATAGGTGCAGGCTCCACAATGGTTGGGAGATTCACTGTACCAAAGCACTAAGTACTGAAGACTCTTTATTCCAAGCCCCATCCTTTTTTCCAGATATCTAAGCAAGTACAATACCATTGTATCTCACCTTAACGTTTTGCCTGACTCTAAGATAAGCAGCAGTTTACACGTCTAGTCCTTCATCAAGATGAGCAAGTGTAATCTTCTATGTTTATTGAATCCATATTGTGTGGAAGCAGGCCATTCAGTCCTTACCCTCCAAAGAGCATTCTACCCAGCCCCACTCCATCCCTGTAACCCTGCACTTCCCTAGAAACTATGGGCAATTTGGTGCAAGCGATCTACCTAACCTGCACATGGTTCAACTGTGGGAGAAAAGCAGAGGAAACCCACACAGTGGCCTGAGGCTGGAATCAAACCTAGTTCCCTGGTGCTAACCACTGAGCTACAGTGCTACCCCGTACCATCTAACTCAAACTTGTAACTTCCTAAATCGCTTCTCCTTACATCTCTCTATACCTACCTCCTCAAAATCTCTTGCTGTGCTTTCACTTACCTCCAAAAGCGCTCCTCTGCCCCCACAAGATCTACATCTTGAGACAGCTAATTATTGTAAACATGTTATATAAATGCAGCTTAATTTTGAGGATTGAAACCATTACTGTCCATTACACATGTTCAATCTGTTGAATTTTCACTGCACAGCAGTTTCCTTCTTCAGCCAGGAATGCTGGTCCAAATATATATCCCATCATGTCGTCAGCATTACCTGGTACGTGGTGAATAGGATGTGCACATCCAACAATTTCTCATGTCTCTTTTGTATTGAATGCTTTGTACAGATCCATGGTAAATAATCAGGCATATTTTCTATCATAAAATACTGATGTATCAAATATATTGTCACTACATAAGGGCTGTATTCTAGTCAATCAGGAATTCGTGCTACATTCAGTTGAAAATCACAGTTCTTTTTAAGACTGGGTGTAAGACAGTGAAAGAAATCTGATTTCAGAAGTCAAATTGAAAGTACTATTTGAATGTGTAAGTTGTGCATATCTCCTTAATAGGTTTTTAATACTGCGTATACTATGTGTTAACACGTTATTGTTTAACGTATAAAATGTCAGATGTGAGAAATATACTAACTTCAGTCTTTCAAAGATTTGGGTTTAGAGTACATGCAAAGACTTTGGCACCATGCCCCAAAGGAGCACAAAGAGGATTTTCTATAAAATCCAATTCATTTGTGTAATTTCAACAATCTTTAGATCTGTTGATTAATGTGCAAGAATTATCAAACATAAATCCTATGCATCCGCATTCGCCTTTTCTAATTTTTTACTCTTGACTTTGTAACAAATTTAACACTCGTTTCTCGTGGATCAAAAATATTTTGAGTTTAAAGTGTAGTACTATTTAAAATTGTTGATATATTAACGAGCTTTGAAGTGTTATTGATAGCCGCTGTGTCTTATAGTGCTCTGGGCACCGGCTTGAGAAAATGAAGACATTCTTGAATGCTTTGCAATTGTTACTTTTTTGCTCTGCAACTGAAGGGAATTAAAGAGTACTAACATGATGATGATTGCTGGTCTTAGACCTGTCTAAAGTTTAAAAAAAGAATTCATTCCAAATCGATTAACGATAATTTCTATATACATTTCAGCAAGACTGGACTCCTCTTCAAATTTCTGTCTTACAGAAATTTAATTATTCAATTCAGTGCAGAATGGCAAAAGCTGTTAAGTGGTTGAAAGATAGACATTGACATTATTTTTCAATAAAATTGAAGTGTTTAACTTGCATAAAGAGCCCAGATGTGACAAACACAAAGCACATGCAATTAACAGCTTTTACTATTTAACTTGTTTATCTAAATGCTTAAGCAAATTTCTTGCTAAGACATTGCTGAATATAACAAGTCATATTTATGGAATTAATAGAGCCATTTTCAATTTTAGTGAACTAGCTTAAATTGATGGTAGCAGCGGGAAGACGGTGTCTGGCCATTTCTATCTAATTCACAATGCTCCTCAGGCCACCTTAACAAGGACCTTACGATTTCAGGAGGCAGGTGACTCTGGACATGCAACTCGCAATTCTGAGTGTACTTCCTTATATCATAACATATGGGCATTGTTTGCAAACATTCTGTTTTGAATATATGGAAAGTATCTATAAAATTTGGAAATAAGTCATCTGGATATTTAGATATACAAGAACAAAACCTAAGGGTGGGGTGGTTAAGGTAGCAAAGCCTAAGTCAGAGGGATAGGATCTGTGAAATTTCTCTCCCTAAAACTCTGTTTTTCAGTGTTACATTTGCTATTTTGCTTCTAAAATGATGTCCACAGTGTATGCAGATACTTCTGATACAAGCCATGGAGGATTGTATTTTGGGATGGGTGCAAGTGAATTTTCAGGGACAGTCGTTGTGAAGTATACTGTGCAGGTAGAACTTGAAGTTAATTGGCATGTAATGCTGATTGGATCATAGCACTGTGATTTTAGAACTTAGCATTTCAGTTATTGCCCAGCCAAACCTAACAGAGCTGAGCATGTGTTCAGTAGCAGAATGAATCCCCCACCAGTGAGCTGGCATCTGCGCTATCCTTGCCCCCTGCTCTAGCAGCAGGCTACCTGTGCCCTGTGTCGCATGATGTGCAGATCCACCTCAAAGCAATCCTTTAAGGTAGCAATTCTCAAAGTGCATCTGCACATCCCAGCGTGTCCATGGAAGTCTAACTCGGGATTCAATAAATAATGTGAAGCACAAGCAGGAACCCGGAGTTCAGTTCAACCACCAAATTCATGGAGCTAAATGACTAACTGTCTCCCTTAGGAGGGGAATGCACCAGAAGAGATAAATTCTGCAGTAAGAAGAAGGCACACATATTTCATTGATAGCTGTAGTTCCCCTGTTTTCTTGAAAGTATTATTAAGGCATTGTTTCCGTGCATCTGGTTCATTTTCTGAATACAGTACTGAATTCTAATTTAGATGGAAAGGTTTTTTGATTACCACTATATTTGAAAAGTTTGAAAATCACTGGTCAATATACTTGAACATATATTCTGCGCTCTTAATCATTGGCAGGAGGTAATTGAATTGTTTTCCGAACAATATCTAGGTCTTCTAGGCCCTTGGCACTAACCTTCATGGTGATCTGGTACCCCTGCTTCCATAAATTGTATTTTGGAGGGTGATCCGGCACATAATGATCATTGTCATTCCTTCCATCCAGTTCCAGCACCAAGTACTCAAGTACAGTTATGGCTAAAATCTTGCAGCCTTTCTTCAGCATATGATGCCAATACTGAGTGTTTCACATGTCAAAATCATTTTAAAATACCTTCTGGTATTTGCTCACCAGATTGTACAAATCCCACTGAAGAAATGCACACTGAGTTTAATTAATATAGACCAACTTTCACAACTTTTCACCCTCTACGTGGGGGTGCAGCCAAACAACGGTATACTTTGCATTGGTTGCAGGCTACAATAATTTAAATTATAATGAAATTGGCATGCTACCTGTATTGAAAGTAATGGACACAGTGTAACACCACACTGCAATCATTGCACCTATTTCTCAATCCCTTTTACGGCCAAACAGTTAAACTGGTAAAGTAAGGTTTCCCACAGGCAATGCAAAATTATAATTAACATAGTTTATCAGCATGCTTCAGTGTAGTATGGATAAATATTTTCTAAAATGTGCTAATTCAACAGATTGTTAGCATTTTCCTGAATCATACTCTACAATAGGTAAAAACCTTCCATTTTTATTAGCATGTTGAAGGTACAAACTAGCAAATGAGTTTAAGCTGCAGAGAAATGGCCTGTCAATGTAATTACCAGAAAAGATCAAATTCCTGCACTCGCCTATTGCAATTTCAACCTATTGTCAATATCATCAGCTTTTGCTGAATTTGCAATTTCCCGCAACAACTTTAAATTAGCCACTAACTTTTGCAATTTTTAAAATTAATATTAAAGTACTGTTCTATCCTTGAATATCTGCATGAAGGGATAATTACCCTTTATCCATTGGCTTTCCTCATTGAAGCACAAGAGGTGAGGAATTGAAATAATTTATCTCTGAAATAATTTATACTCAGTTTTTGGATCCAACAAGTTCCTTTAGAGCTTCAAGTTGCAGCCATGATATGGGAATAAACTTGTCAGGAATATTGTACCAGGTGCCATCATGGTGAAGGTGTTAGCATACATGCGGTGAATGGGCACTGAAGTTATGCAAAGCATACAGATCAAATTATTAACCAGTGTCTCACACTGAATTGATGCCTGTGATGCTGTTTTGCAGCGTACCACTCCAGCTAATACCTTCTCTTACTCCATACAGATGAAAATTGTTCATCAGGAGGAAGGAATCCCCCACCAATAAAAGGATTATCAACGTTTCACAGTCCATCTGCTGATAGATTTTATTTTGGCCTTTGCTTGAATTCTGTATGTGTTTGAAGCTGTTTAAAGTTATAAACTTCTACAGAGAATGAGCTGCTGATGCGTTTTTTTTATCCTTCCATGTGATGTGGCCATCACTAGCAAGGCCAGCATTTATTCTCCATCCCGAACGGTTGTGGAGAAAGTGCTGGTGAGCTGGTGTCTTGTACTTTCTCAGTTCTTGAGTTGAAGTGGTGGTGTTCCCATGCAACTGCTGCTCTTGTTCTTCTAGTTGGTGGAGATTGCAGGTTTGGAAAATGCTGCTGAACAAGGCTTGTCGAGTTGTTTCAGTGCAATGTGCATACGATACAGACTGCTGTCACCACGTTGCATTGGGGGTGGAGGGGGATTGAATGTTTAAGGTGGTGAATGGGGTACTGATCAAGTGGGCAGCTTGATGATTTTGAACTTCTTCGCTGCTACTGATACTACACTCATTCAAATAAGTGCTGAGTATCCCAGCACATTTCTGACTTATAAAGGCAGATTATGGGAGCCAAGAAGTGATTACTCAGAATGATGCACAATTCCTATCCTTTGACTTGATTTTGAAAGCACATCTTTTGTCTGGTTGGTGCAGCTCAATTTTTATCAGCAATGGGAACTGGACTACTGAGCTGCACCAACCAGAATGAATGGGATCCTCCAGGATGTTGATAGTGGGGACTTCAGCAATGATAATTTTGCCAACTATTAAGCAATATGTTTAGATATTTTGTTGTTGAAGAATGTCATTGCCTGGCACCTTTGTGGTGAAAATATTACTTATTATTTAAAACCCTTGCATATGTTCCAGATCATGCAGCACATGAACACAGAGCACTTCAATATCCAAAGAGTCACCAGTGATCCAGAAAATAATGCAATCATTAGCAAACATAAGTACAACTGACCTTCTGATGGAGGGTTGGTCATTGATAGAGTAGCTAAAAATAGTTGAACCTAGGCTACTACTCTGAGGATATTTTTGCTGAGCTTGAGATCTTTTTCTGAAATGAGTTACTTCCAGGCACAGATACGCTTGTAAGCAATCCTCTTACAGTATGAATTGAATGGTATCAACAAACAGAGGCAAATCAAAAATACATGTGTCATGAGTGTTGTTCAATCTGTTTGTGTGATGTGGTTTCAATAGACAGCAATGTGTAGAATCTATGAGATCCACGTGTCATGTTTGCAGTAAAGTGTGTGAGGGTGATCTGAGGACAGGTGTGAGGCCAGATTGTTGGTGGTTAAAAATATTGGGGGCTGAGAAGTGACCTTATAGAGGTTTATAAAATGACGGACATGGATAGGGTGAATAGAGAAGATCTTTGCTCTGGCCTGGAGAAGGCCAAAACTAGACAGCATATGCTTGATGTGAAAGGGAGAGATTTAAAAGGGACTTAAGGGGCAACTTTTCTTCATACAGAGTGTGGTACATGTGTGGAATCAACTGCCAGACGAAGTGAGGGAGGCTAGTATCATTACAGCATTTAATTGGCATCTGGATGGGTGTATGAATAGCAATGGTTTAGAGGAATGTAGGCTAAATGCTGGCAAGTGGGACTAGATTAGTTTAGGTTATCTGGTTGACATGGATGATATTGACCGAAGGGCCTGTTTCCAAACTGTACAGCTCTATGAGTGGTCAGGTAAAGTGAGGAGTGTCAGACTCCAGTGGTGGACTTAGTTTGAAATTACATCTGAAGATGCACTCACTGGTGTTTTACTCATGGTCAAGGTCAATGAACATCTTGCAGCAATGTATCCAGGACCACAGGGTTGGATTCCTGGCATTGATCTCCATGGCTACCTGCTGCTGCTGCCTTCTGTCAGAAAGGTCTCTTGCTTTTGTTTCAGAAAAGTCAGCAACATCTCCATTCTGGATAATTATCCAGTGGTGGATAGTGACATAAATATTGGGTGAAGGCAGAATCACAGTCAATGTGGTCACTGAAAGTATGTGAACAAGCACCTTCAGGAGTGAAGTGATGGCCAGAAAGCACAGCAAAACAATGTCAACTGCTTATTTGTCATTTTAAATGCAAGCATTAACTTAACTTATGCAAGTTGTGATTAGACTAAACCATGAATCTAAATTGAATTGAGGTGATTCCTGTCTCTGCATGTTGTTACAGTTCGGAAGGTCATCAACAGAAAAAAAAGTAAAATCCCTTGCAAAGATTTCGCTAAAATGATTGAACCCAGAATGTAATGCAGAAACCTGCTGTGAAAAAGCAAGATAGCTTTCAGAAAGAATATTGAACATTGTTAGAGAAGAAAAATTAATGAATCAAATATTTCAGACTGCAACAAATTTACTTTGGAATTGAAATAAATGATAACTTACATCAAGCAGATGGACCTTTTTTGTTTGGCAGATGGCCATCTTTTTACGCTGAACCAAACAATCTTGTTTGAATCTGATAAGGAAAACAGCTCAACTGCATTCCAATGAGGTGCAAATTGTGCAACATGTACTGAAGGCACTGAAAGTAAAACCTACCATGCATTAAACCTAGATGTCTTTTCAATACATATGAAATTATCCTGATGCTTTTGTAGTCCTATTCCTGAGAAAGCCATGGTGATGACTGCATTCGTCACAAAATAAAAGGAAGTGCAATGAAAATTTGTAGTGGCATGCAATATGAGACTGAAACAGAAATAACCTAGAACAGTTTAATTTGTTAGCTGCAAATAATAGTTTTTGCTATCACTTGTAATCTTGTTCATATACATTAAAGAATAATAGCTAGGTGGTAGAATAATAGCAATACACCATGTAAAATCGCAAATCCTTAATTTTAATTTGCCTATTGTGTTGTGTCATTCTGTGATATTATGAATAAAGCAAATAGATGCATTTGTTTTACATAGGACTTTCTAACATGCAAACAACAAGCTGATTGGCACATCATTGAATGCAGCTATTGGCTTTAAATCTGATCGGTTGTTTCTAACAAAGCTATTTTCAAACAGTTTACCATTGCAGGTTTCATCCATGGTCTTCCAAAAGGAAGCTGACAATGTTTTAAAAATAAACAATGAATCGGCAAGCATAAACAAAAACAGAAATTGCTGGATAACACAGCAGGTCTGGCAACACCTGAGGAGAGAAAGTGGGGTCAACATTTTGTGTCCAGTGACCCTTCAGAACATAATGTTCAAACCCTTCAGCACAATGTATTGAAAAGTGTGCACAAATATATTACTGTGCTGTACACACTAGCATTAGCAATACAGTGAAGCCTGTCTTAAGAAATCCCCACAACTCCTCATCCCCTGTATAAGCTGATAATATCACTCTAAATACAAAAAAAATGTTTTGGTACATTGCGTGTTAGACCCGAACTAGATCTAGACAGATAAGAATGAAAGAATTTTCTTCCTTCTTGTCAAGAAAAGGGCTAATTGAAATAAGTTTGAACAGGCTCAATCTTTGTTTCTCATAGACATGAGCCCAAAGCACTCGACATGTCACACTCGACATTTGCTGTCTAGAACGTACTTTCTAAAATAAATTATAAGTATATAATAACAAAGCCAAAGCCTAATTATCAAATTTATACAGAAATTGTAACTAAAGCACATGCTAGATATTAATTTTGGAATTTACCAAAAAGGCCCGGTGTTATAAATAAGTAATAGAGTCATGAAAGATTTATATTCTTACTAAACCCCTGAGAGAACGAGAGAGAGAGAAATCTGATCTTCACACACCAGTGTCAGAGATTGTTTGTTTACCCTTGTCAATATGCATTATGTTCAAAGCCCTGTACTTGCATTTCCCCACACTGTGAAGAATTCCTGAGGTAGATTGGTTAAACTTGAAGCATGTGCCATACATTAAGAATTTTATGCATAGTCCACTTCTAAGGATTTTTTTGCGAAGTACCAAATTTACCTATAAGGTGTCTGTTCTGCCTGGATTTCCTGGTGATAGTCCTGTTACAAACTTAGGGTCAACTCAATTATTTTGGAAGGCAAGGTATTAGCAGTCTCTTTTATCAATGAATTGTATGTTCCTTATGATTGGAAGTTTACCTTATTGTGTTCTCACACGAAACCGGAACAAGTAATTATAATTAGTAGGAAATGAGTGACCCTTTGATTTAAGAAGCTTTCATAAAACTCTCTAAGTGGTGTGCCATGGTGGGCTTGTTTTGTGACACTTACATTGGTCACGATAACTATGTTTAGGCTAAAAGTACAAGAATTGCTGCTCCTATATGTTAGACAAATTTCTGCCCAAGTGTTTGTTTTTATTTTTTGGTTTAAGTAACAGCAAATCTTGTTTATATTGTCAATAAAACCTAGGATTTGATATTTTAATTTTCACTGATGTAATTACCTAGATGTGCAGCCAAAGAATGAATTTTCCAGTGGGTAAGAGGAGCTTAACTTTGGACTAATATTGTAGTCTAATATTGTAGACTAATATTGTATGATACCTATGCTCTCTGCATACCATCCAGTGCAACCTTTCATGAGGCAACTCCCTAAGTGCTCACCTCTGTGCCCAGAGAGCTGCTTTGATGTTGGTAAGGTAATCTCTTTGGAACAAAATGGCCCATAATTTGGCCCTTAATTGTTCTACTAGGTTGCCTGCCTCTGGCCAAAGGACAGCAATCCGATCGACAGAATATCCTCAGGGAAGTACCCCACCAAAGTGAGAACACACTGGGAATCCACCCTGATAAAACTACCCCCATTTTGGCTGCATGGGATTGAGACAGTCCAGCCCAAGGTGGTGCAATTTTATAGAAAGTACTGGTTCATATTCAATGATTTTCAACACAACCAAAATGAGGAAAGACGTTAGATGTTCCCTTTTTCAGAATTCTTTGAGGTTGCCAGTTGTGCACTATTGAATCATTTCTCAGCTGCATATTAAAACTGTCAATTCAGGTTCAACCGCAAGTACATTAAATTAACTTTCAACCCTCCTTCTGCCCCACCTCAGGCTTATTCTGTGGTAGACAGGGAGAGGAATTCAACCAATGAGCTGTTTCACTGCTTCCCCACTCATTCTCAAAATATATGCAGAGGATGTTTGATGCTGGAACAGGCTTTAGAAGCATAATTTTAATAGAAATGGGCAATTTTGGTGGGTTTCATGGGAAGGTTTCTCTCAGTGAGTCCTTGGGAAATTCCTCATACAATTTTCCAAACTCACCTCATTTCTTAGGCACCACAATCTTATGGCACCCCATTCAGATATTCTCCCACTCACCACAGGCAGAAATGTTGACTATAGCCAGGATCTCCTGAGATTCTTGGCAATGGTGCCATCTTTAAAGCCCCCGTGTACCTGCTGAAGCACTGCCAGTCCACTGCTGCCAAGCAAGGTTCCTTTCAAAGTCCCCAAGCATGTTGGACATAGTGAATTTGGCAACCTGCTTTTCTGACCAGGATATGGTCAGAAGAAATGCCCGAGACCTAATAGAAAGAGAGAACAGATGATAGTTACAATAATGATTAACTGTGTGTGAATTGGTCATAAACAATAGGGAGTTAATAATCATAGGGTGTTTTAAAGAGTATGGTTAACTGAAATAAGGCCGTCACTGAAACTGTGGACTTGCACTCTGTTTAAATAGTTATCCTCTAATGTATAACACTGGTGCTGCTGGTGGACAGAGGGGTGTGTGTGGCCACTGACCATGGAGTGTGTACTGGGATGTTGGTGAGTGATGGTAGTCCAGAGGACCAAGTAGCTGGCATAAGCCTGACTTTCACGTCAAGAATTACTGCCATCTCATTTCCATCTAGTGGGTGGGAGAATGGGAATCTGCATATCATTGAGGCAATTTGAAGTCATAAGGCACACCAATGTATGAAAATAGACCTTTCACCATTTAATAGCAGGAATCTCATCTCACCATTTACTGTGATTGAAAATAGGACATTTTGCTCTCAACATTGGAAAGCTCCCTACTACTGATTTTGTGCAGTTCTCCCAACTTTCCTGCCACCGTTCAATTCATTCAATGGGTGAAAAATTCAGCTCATATGTTACCTGCTCAATGCATATTCAATATAATTCTTTCTGCAGTTTGGAAGAGTGAATTAAAGCATGATAACGGTTGGTCATTATTTATCTCTGGACATTTGAACTTTTTATTTACAGAATCCCTACAATGTGGAAACAGGCCTTTCAGCCCAACAAGTCCACACCAAACCTCAGAGCATCCCACACAGACTGATCCCTCGATAAGCCACCTAATCCACCCATCCCTATGGACAGTTTAGCATGGCCAATTCACCTTGCCTGCACATTTTTGGACTGTGGGAGGAAATCGGAGCACTCACACAGACACAGGGAGAATGTGTAAACTCTATGCAGACAGCCACCGGAGGCTGGAATTGAACCCAGTTTCCTGGTACTGTAAGGCAGCAGAGCGAATCACTGAGCCACCATGCTGCAAATTTTTAATGATGGTCTCAGATCATTTTTATTTACATTTTGAAACAATTCACAACCCACTCTGTCTGTTATAACTGCTTTTAATGGTGCTCTGAAAATGGATCTTTGTTGAGTTCCTCAATGGAAATTGTGCATCCATTTTATACTGAACCTTAAATGAAGGAATCAAGGCTTAACTCACAGTCATCAAAAAGCAATCATTACTCACCCTCTGAGCTGTCTGATTCTTATTGAATCTAGGGGAGCTCTGTGAGTCAAACAAAAGTTTACTAACTTCATTGGCCTCAGTAATAATCAAATCGAAGCCAGAAGACTTCATTATGGGTTTGTCCATGCCAGAAAGCCAATACTAATGACACTGTGGTCAATATGAGATGAAAGTTGGCTGCATCAATCTACAATTACCCATCAATCTATTCTTTGTTGCCTTTAACCTGCAATGAACAGAGGACAAGATCTCTTAATATTAGCAAAATAAATCCAAAAAATTCTTTAACAGCAAGTGTTTATCAAGAAAAACAAATTTAGAAATACATTTTTCTATTTCATTGCTTTTCCTATCCCAAGTCATCTTGCAATTTAAGAGAAAAAAAACAAAGTAATTTTCTGCAAATAATCAGTGTGCTTCCTTATATAGACATGTGAAATTCAAGCCAAATAAAAAGCCCTTAAAAAGTGCGTAATCACGGCCCACTTTTCACCAATATTGGCTGCAATATCAGTACATTGTTAAGTATGTGAGCCTTGAGTGGGATTTACAAATGGTTCAGCTGTCTGTGCACTAGATGGCAGGTTGGTACTGTGTAACCACTTTAAAGTGAGCTTAGCATTGTGCAGACAAATTTTGTTCTGTATATATTCCTTTCATGATTAAATATAATAGGGAACCAGCAACAGGACTTTGCTGCTGAAGTTCTTTAGATCTGTTACTTCAAACCAGAAGCCTATTTTATAGCAGATTTTTTTCAGTGTGATTTAAAGTGTTAAATATCCATCTGTCCAGTTTTCAGAACTTAACTGCATAACAATAATCAAGACTGAACACTTTAATCACAATGTAATAAATTGGATACTTCCATATGAATTTGACACTGCTTAAACATTTTCAAAATCATGTGGCAGTGCACAATTTATTGAAACATCTAGGAAAATTAAAAATAGTTGTTTTTTTAAAGACAGCATCTACTTTATAATTTACTACCACATGATACAAGGTTGATAGAACTAACTTCTCAAATCCCTCTTCACAATACACTAATAAAGTCTCAGTTGTATTTTGCCAAGCTGCCCCCATTTAGCTGAAAGCGAGATTCAAGGGAACATATTACTGCCTGCTACTAATTAAATGACCATTGGTGGGGCTGTGTCAAATGAAGGGTAGTGACCAAGAACCATAAATAGAAATAGCTGGAAAAGCTCAGCAGGCTGGCAGCATCTGTGAAGAGAAATCACAGTTAATGTTTCAGATCGAGTGATCTTTCATCAGAGCTGAGGACCTCGGTGACCTAAAGCTCTGTTCAAAGCACAGGTCAGGCAGTTTAGCAGTGCTGCTGCTAGCAGTGAACATTTCTGAGATTGTAGCTGCAGGGACTGAATGCCTCAATGGTTGGGAGCCTTTTGAAGAACTTTAAGCAGGGTTTGGTGTGTTCTGGACCAAACACGTAAGTGCTAGAAATAGGGGGATAAGTTGCTGTTGAATGCCAAGGTACCATTGCTGCAAATGTGGCTGTTGTTGCTGGAAAACCCATTTATGGGCCAAGGAATGTCCCGAATGGATGGCACCTACACTCCTGGGAGGCTGCAGGTTCCCTCCTAATATCAGCAGACAGTTCCAACATTGCTAAAATGTCTTCAGCTGCAGGAATTGACCCTTAATTGCCCTTCAAGTAGCCAAAGAGCAGGAAGCCAATCCATCAACTTCCCTGCTCCTGTCAACATGGCATGGCATGGCAGCAATGCACCATCCTGAACACTTTTCCTTGTCACTTTGTGAGACTTAACATTTCTTAGTCCATTTTCAAAGGGCTGATAAATAATTCAGCTCTGGTATCTTTCACACACCTCTATACACGCAGTTGCCTTTTCTTGAGCTACTTCTTTTGTTTTTGTGGTCTGAAGTGGAACAAACACCTCCATCAAAGGTTAAAAAAAAGGTTGTTTCTCTCTGTAAGCAATGGTTTTCTAACAAAAGAAAAACACAAACCACAAATTTCTGAGGATTGCTCCTCATGAGAGTTCAAGGTGAAGTTTTGCACTGATAGGGAATATGTAAAATCCATGAAAAAAGTCTTACTTTCTTCATTGGATCTAGTGAAGGGCACAGAAGGCATTTGAACAACAGGGAAGCCTTCTTTGAGGACTGCCATCTTGTACTAAGGATTTATACTTTTTCAATACATATTAAATAGGGCCGTTACTCTATTAAAGAAACTTACTATCAAGACGGTGCTTCCGTGAAACTGCATGATTTGAATGTGTAGGAACTGTCAAAAACTGGCAATAGTAGGTGAAATCTCACCACCCAGCTATGGGAGATCAGTTTAATATCCTGTATACTTTTATTTAGTACAGGTATAATTTCTCACTTATTTAGACCATATAGGTCTAGTATTCTTACTGACTGTGCTAATTTTAAAGACAAAAGGACTAGCACCTCTTAATTATACAAGCTCGGACTGGGCAGACATTCTAATCCCATCAGGAGTAACAGCCAGCCTTTAGTAAGTGCTTAAACTATCTCCTGCTTCCCCAGGACAGAGGTCATGCAAACGTGTGTACAATAGGTACAACTGTGTGACACTATAGTGTTAAAATTTTCATTTCTGTACAAACTGTATAAAAGAGGCAACTATAAAAGTGTGCTTTGGATTATGTCACCTCTTTGAACTATACCACTGTGGGTGCTCCATAAAGGGGCTATTTTTCACCACTTACCGATCTCAGTTGCTATTGAACATGATCCACACGGAAAGCAAGGTTACCAACAAAGCTATGGTTTGAAATGTCAAAGAAAAAGCCGAGAAGTACAGAACTCAGAGGACAATTACAAGGGGACAACTTCAAGTCATGGATGACACACATTTTGGAAGTGTTGTGAACTTTGAGGAGGGTGGTAATGCACTTCAAGGGAACACACTGGCTGGAGACTGTAGAAAGCTATGAAGCAGAGGGATTTCATATTCCTTGTCTATGAATAAAGTTCAGCATGTAATGGGGAGGCAAATGGAGTGATGGAGGAAATTAAGGATTAGCCCATCTGAGGTTTAAACTTTCTGCATAATTGTCGTGAATGTCTGTGCACTGCCACTTCCTTTTAAGTTCCTGATCCACTTTCCCCATATACTTCCCACCTGGAAAACATAACATTTGGGCCCTTGGTTCAGTTTTAGCTGCAGGATTGTGTCCAATTGTGGGAACCACCCTTTAGGAATGATATGAAAGCAGTTGAGAGGGTTTAGAAAAGATTTGTGAGAATGATTCCATAGATAAGGAACTTGAGTTATGTAGACACATTGATGAAGGTGGAGCTGTTCTTAGGAAAGGGAAAATTTGAAAGAGATTTGACAGTATTATTCAAAATCATAGACAGAAGTAGGGTGGTTGGAAATGAGAACAGCTGTCAGAGGCAGGTCCTTCCTGATGCTTGCTGCATTATTTAGTCAAAGAGAGCTGTTGAACAAGGAACTCCCAGATATAAACAAACATGACAGGCCTCCTGCAGCTGCGGTTTGAACACCATGCAGAGATTTAAGGAGGCTCTTATGTGGATATTCATTGAGAGTAAAGGGGTGGTGGTCATGGTGGGGCTGTAGTGAAGGTTGGAATACCTTGCTTTATACCTGCCCACCCAATCAAACAGCACTGTTTCCAGCTCAAAACCCATGTCCAAAGAAGCATTAATTTCTGTCCCATGTTGGATCTAGACAGAGACTTACCAATACTTCCCAGTCCTATGTGGAAAATGGCTAGCGGGATCCACTACTTATCTCAGTCCATCACAATACCTTTCACTCCAGCTCAGATAATGCCCTGCTGGTAATCTGTCAGGTTTTCCTTGATTGGCCCTTTCTTTTTCACCACCCTGTTGATGTTCACTCTGCTATCACACTGGTAGGATGTACGTATGGGATGCAGAAAGTGTAACCTGCCGCAGTCAGTCATTTCTCCATCACAATATTCTGTCGGTGCCTCCAGCAACAAGCTGTCCCCATTGGGTGGATAGCGGAGAACCAGAGGACACTGATCTAAGGTGAATGGCAAATAAATTGATTGATTGTTGTCACATGCATTGAGAACCAAAGACGTTGTAAAGAAAAACATTTTCTCACAGCCTATGGTTAGAGGTGGAATACACTACTTGAGAGTATGGTGGAGGCGGTTTCAGTTGTGGCTTTCAAAAGAGAATGAGAGTTGGAGAAATGTTACAGCATGGGTAAATGCCCTCCAACTCATTAGTTCAGTTTTAGCTGCAGGATTGTGTCCAATTGTGGGAACCACCCTTTAGGAGTGATGTGAAAGTAGTTGAGGGTGTTTTGGAAAGATTTGTGAGAATGATTCGATGGATATGGAACTAGCGTTATATAGATACATTGCCCTGCCCCTGATGTTCATCAGAATCTTTTTCTTTATTCATTCACCAGATGAGGGTGTCACTGGTTAGGCAGCATTTATTGCCCATCCCTAATTACCCAAAGGCAGTTAAGGGTCTATCACACTGTTGTGGGTCTGGAGTCACGTGTAGGCCAGACCAGGTAAGGATGGCAGTTTCCTTCCCTAAAGGACATGAGTGAACCAGATGGGTTTTTCCCCCCAACAATTGACAGTTGATTCATGGTCATCATTAGATTCTTAATTCCAGATTATTTTTTTGAATTGAATTCAAATTCCACCATCTGCCATGGTAGGATTTGAACCTGGGTCCCTAGAATGTTATTTGGGTCTCTGGATTAACAGCCCAGCAATAATACCACCAGGCCATCGCCTCCCACCTATCTGATCTATCTGTTCCAAATCCCATTTTCCAGCACTTGATCAATAGCCCTGTTTGTTGTGGCATTTCAAGTGTTCATCTAAATGGTTCCTAAATATCATAAGGGTTCCTACGTCAACCACCCTTTTAGGCAGTGAGTTCCAGATACCCACAAGCCTCTGGGTTAAAAATGCTCTAAACTTCTTGCTTCACGATAAACAGGCTCCCCCCGCCCCTCACTGTTATTGACCCCTGTACTAAGAGGAAACATTTCTCGCAAACTAACCTGTCTATGCCCTCATAATGTACTCCCCAAGCCATCTCTGCTCTGAGCAATGAAACCCAGCCTATCTCCCATTATAGCTGAGTTGCTCCAGCCCAGGCAGCATCCTGGTGAACTTCCTCTGCACCTTCTCTAGTGTGATCACATCCTTCCTTTAGTGTGGTGACCAGAACTGCAGACAGTACTTCAGCAGTGGCCTAACTAACATTGTGTACTGCTTCATCATTACCTCCATGCTCTTATATGCAATGCCTTGATAAAAATGGTAAGTATCCCACATGTCTCTGAACTAACTCATCCATTGGTCCTGCTGGCTTCAAGGATCTAGGGACACACACACCAAGGAACCTCTGATCTTTGGTATTTCCTCGGGCCCAAGGTATTTGCTTGGCTTGTTAATAATCCAAAAATGCATCACTTCACTCTTTTCAGGAGTAAACTCCATTTGCCACTGTTCAGCCCATCTGACCAGCCCATTTCTATCACCATGCAATGTAAGGCTTTCCAACTCACTAAAAATAAATAATTAAGGGCTATGAGGAGGTGGCTAGGAAGTGAGGAAGTGGCTGATGCATATATCCTGGCCTAAATGGTCTCTTTCTGTCATTCTACAATTCAGTACCAAGACAAGCAACTCAAACCCTAATGAAATAAATTTGATGTTCATTATTATCTAGGAAATCTGTGCACTGCTAAGTTTTTTTTTGTTTAGTTTATTTGTAATTTTTTTTGTTTGGTTATTGGACAGAAGTTATTGAATATGCTCATTCTCCCAAGGTTGCATTGAACTGTCAAGAAGGAAATTAGCAATACCTAATATTATGGGTGCTCATTCTTTTGTACTTTGTTGGTCAGTTCATCAATGGCTTGTTTCTTTATCAAACCTACAATGGCATAACAGTACAGGTAAATATAGCATGTGGTAGCACAGTGTTTATGTTGCTGGGCTAGTAATCCAGAAGCCTGTGCTCAAAGAAGGAAAGCCAGTAAAAGTGGTGAATGAGACACACTGGTCTGACTCATTCTGTATGCTTCAAAATGGAAATCTAGTACATAAGAACCGGGAGCAAAAGAGAGCAATTTTCTGAAGAAGGGCTCAGACCAGAGTCATCATCTTTCCTGCTCCTCTGATGGTGCCTGGCCTGCTGTGTTCATCCAGGTCCACACTGTGTTATCCTTGACTCCAGCAGCGGCAGTTCCTACTATCTCCAATTCAGCTCCATGTCTGCTCCAACATTTAATCTGCTTATCTTATCTCAGCCTCACCTCCACTTTACTGCCTACTCTCCATTATTCTGTTACTAATTAAAACTCTCTCTACTGCTTAAATGTATTCAATGTCCCAGCATTCAGTGGACTCTGGAGTGGTGAATTCTACAGATTAATGACCCTTTGAGAGAAGTAATTTCTCCTCATCTCTGTTTTTAATCTACCATCCTGTAGCCTAAAACAATGACCTCTCATTCAATAATGTTAATCCTGTCAGCATCTTATGTATTTCATTTAGGCCTCTTGTCCTTCTAAATTCAAGCATGTGTAGGCCAGAACTGCTCAATCTCATAAAATGAACCCCTCGTCTCTGGAATTAATCTAGTGAATTTTCTCTGAAATGCCTCCAATTAAATCTTTCCTCAAATAAGGGCCCCAAAACTAGCCCCACAAATATATTGAATAAAAACATTATGTAGAATCCCTACAGTGTGGATGCAGGCATTTCAGCTCATCACATCCACACTGATGGTGTGAAAAACATCCCACCCAAACCATGTAACCCTGCATTCCCCATGGCTCCACATCCATGGACACTATGGGCAATTTAGCTTGGCTGATCCAACTAAGCTGCACATCTTTGCAATGTGGGAGGAAACTGGAGCACCCAGAGAAAACACACACAAACACGGGGAGAACATGCAAACTCCACACTGTTATCTGAGGCTGGAATTGAACCCGGGTTTCTAGCACTGAGAGGCACTAACTACTGAGCCACTGTGCCACCCCCAGTAGTATGCTCATTTCCAAGTATTGCTTTTTCTTATTGTACTGTTCTCTCAGAAATTCTGACACTTTGAGAGTTTAATTTAGTTTAAAAATCTGGAAGTAAGAAGATCATGTCAATAAAAGTGGTCATGAAGGTATCAGATTGTCATTGAAATCCCAGTAAAATCACTAATGTGCTTCAGGGGAATGAAATCTGTAGTCATTGGTATGACCTAGTAATGTTAATGTACAGGATAATATTCTTCCTGTCATTAAAATACCTGCATCTGGTAGTTATTTTCATTTCTAGGAGTGTTTTTTGTGAATAACTAATTTCACTGAGGTATATACTTTGCTGGGTCAATTGCACACAACGGCATAGCCTTATTCGGACCCAGTAGCCAAATATGTTCATGTCTGGAGTGGAAAAATAGTCAACAAAAGCAATGCTGTAAGACTGTGACATACTTTCTAAGTTTAATCCTTTGCTGCATGATCATGTTCCCACCACCTATGGCAAAATGAGCACTTGTTGATCCTTCCTTTACGCCTCTCTAGTTCCTGTCCATACCATTGCTGCAGTGCAGGCTGGAAGGGAAGTATGACTAAGCTTCAACATTTTAATTGTTAATTGGTGTTCAATGAACCATTAACAAGCCCCAAAAAACATCAAAGCTGCCTCAGTACATTAATATTAGTTCAAGCGGTTTCATCCTGAGTAGAATTTTGCTTCATTAATGCTACCCTGCCAAATTATTTCACATTAATTCAAATGCTCTAAATTAATGCAAAGAGGAATTTTAACTCCATCACGGTTTAATTTGAAAATTGAACAGTGCTGACAAGCCAGCTATGTATTGCAGTTGCAAGGAACGGCCCCAAACACACATCAGTATACATTGTTAAAAGGATAATAAAAGCTATGATAAAGGTCATAAAGTATCAATGTTAGCCAAGGTTGAACGTGAACATGACAGTGGTTCATAATGAGGACATAAGTCTGCGAGTTGTTTTGAATCTGAAAAGCCCAACTTCTCTCGGTTCTTTTAGCAACTTTTTAAGAAAGAGAACTACCAGACTCTGCTTATCATCTAATGTGGACCTGCATGGTTAAAGCGAAATACACCTCCCAACAACATGCAGTTGCCAATAAATACAGTGCACTGAATTTACTTCTCCCTGGCGAGGCATGCCTAATGATGAGAAAGGTGAGAGAAACTGGTAAGAATGAAAAGAAATTAAATTCTCAAGGGGGAAACTTTTCCCCCACAGCTTCAGAATCTCATCATTGATATGTGGTGAATTTACTTCCATGAATCTGTTCGTTAAACCCACAACTCACTTTACCTACACCATTTTTAATTCTTCTCTTTATCAGTAAGAAACTAGATGGTATAAATTCCTGACGCCTAAATCGGAGCAAGGGCAGATCACTTTGCTTGTCATAGTCATCAAACAAGTGGTACTCCACAGTAACGTCCCTGCATGTTCCAAGTTGGCTGGACAGTGGATCATAGGGGGTGGCACAGTGCCTCAGTGGTTGGCACTGCTGTTTCACAGCGTCAGGGACCAGTGTCCACTTTCACCCTCCAATGACTGTCTGCGTGGAGTTTGCACGTTCTCCCTGTGTCTGCAAGGGTTTCCTCTGGGTGCTCCGGTTTCCTCCTGCAGCTCATAGAAATGCAGGTTAGGTGGATCAGCCATGCTAAATTGCTCACAATTTCCAGGGGTGTGCAGGCCAGGTGGAGTAGGCTTACAGGGAGAGTGTAGTGGGGTGGGTCTGGGTGGGATGCTGTTTGGAAGGTCGGTGTGGACTTTATGAACCGAATGGCCTGTTTCAACACTGGAGGGATTCTATGATAACACCAGATTCAGGTTTTAAGTGCAGTAGGTGATTTTTGAAAAGGAGACATACAAGCCAAAAAGATGACTAAGAATGTAAATGCAGAGGCTCCTGAATAATTGGTTCAGTGGGTAAACCCCTATGTGGATTATATGAAGTCTTGGGAGAAACTATAGACAGTCACATCTGAAAAACATAAAGCAAACTTTATAGAACAACATTTCATAAGGGAGAGGATGCCATTTAAAAACTGAACAGTGAACTCCTGTGGCTTCAGAGATGGTAGAATTGATCAGATTCCTCAGCAGAAAAGTCTCTCCTGTGAGTTGTGTCCCAGACTATGAACATGATACAAGTTGAAAGAAAGGCCGAATGTTTTGGATGAAAGACTTCCTTGTAGTTTACCCTTAAAGGAATATACAAGAAGGGGATTAAAAAACACTAACAGATAGTTCTGTTATAATGCATATTTCGTTAATGCAAATTGGCTGTGATGCAGTTGATGAAGAGTGGATGCTGTTTGGATAATACAAACTTTCTGCTGCACATGTACAGCAATTTCTCTATAATGCGATTTTCTATGACACGAGGGTGCAACCATCTTGGTACAGGAGAACTACCCCTAAACCTCTTCATTTTTGTGTGCTAGAGTGCTGGAATACTTGTACGTTGTCTTGAGGTTCAGGTTCCACTGTGCTAAAATGTGCTGTGAATTGAGGTCATTCTGCCCAAACTGTGACCAAAGGGAAGAAATTCCAAACAGAACAATTCATCAGTTTTTTTTTCTTCAGCTGTGTTTACTCTGAGTATGATTGATTTTTACAGTAAACCAATAAGGTTTAGAGATATTAAACAACACTGGACTGACTTTTTGTTTTGGAATGGGAAAGAGAGTTGGAATGGTTCCCGGTGCCACACTCACAGGGGAAATAGTCTTTGAGATTTCAACAAATGAACTGCTTAATTGGGACAGAGATGATTTCCTTAACTGATTCAGAGTGTGTTGGCTTTTGTTCCTAACTTCCCTGTTCATCGGATTTACTCTAGATATCAGTAACCCAAGACATTCCCAACAATGGGGTATACCCCAACAGTTCATTTTTAGAGCAAGGTATATTACAAAATACTGCAATAGCAATTCATTACAAAATTGCCTGCACAATACTTACAATCAAAAGTGACCCCATTTAACGTGGGCTTGTCAAGGATCAGACTGAAGCAGGTGATCAGCCTCCTCTGTCCCACCTTCCAGTTAACTCCTGTTCCTGAGCTAGTTATCACTCCGGGGCACATTCTTCTTATATGCCTTTTCATGCAAGAAGCCTGCGAGATCAATCCTTGACACTGTGTAGTCTTCAGCAATTGATCAGTGTAAAAACAGGCAAATGTCACAAATCCAAACTATTTAAGGAGGTCATGGATAGTTTAGACATCCAACGTTTTAAATCAAGTGCGTACTGACCCAGGGAGACCCTGAAGAACATGCTGAGGGCTTATTTCCAGGATTACCCAGATGATTGGGCGGCACGGTGGCTCAGTGGTTAACACTGTAGCTTCTCAGCTCCAGGGACCCGGGTTCGATTCCAGCCTCTGGCGACTGTTTGTATGGAGTTTGCACATTCTACGTGTGTCAGTGTGGGTGTGCTCCGGTTTCCTCCCACAGTCCAAAGACATCCAGGCTAGGTGGATTGGCCAAGCTAAATTGCCTGTAGTGTTCAGGGCTGTGTGGGTTATGGGGGAATGGGTCTGGGTGGAATGCTTCAAGGGGTGGTGTGGACTTGTTGGGCCAAATGGCCTGTTTCCACACTGTGTCGGGAATCTAATCTAATCTACCACTGTCTGTTCATTGTTCACTCACTAGGACATCTGCTTGTTTTCTGTAGAAGGAGGCCTATCTCTTAGTTTTGACAAACCTTGACTCTAGGCTATACTGCTCCCATAAACTATTTCCTTGCAGCTTTTATGTCGTCCAATCAACAGTAGGATATTTACACAGCACACGATGCAGTCAATTGCACTTCATTTTGCATGTGGTCACATCTCACACCTGATGCCCTGCATCTGGTTTTAACAGAGATTGTCTAGACAATGTGTCACCCTGTTGAGTTACAACACTTAAACTAAACACTCATAACCCTTCAGAAAATACAGAAATCAAATTAGACACATCCCAATGATTTTTAAAGATTAGGTCACCATCCAACTGACTGACCTTTCAATAAAATAGTCTTCAAATGTCTTTTTTCTAATATCAGCTGACCCAGCAAATTTAGGGTTACCAACTTGAAACAGCGGGTGGGTTCTCTGAGCTGGACACTTCACCGTGTCGGTAATCCCTCCACCAGTTTTCTAAATATTTCAGTAAGAAACAAAAAAAGCTGCCAGGCCAGCACTGTGATGAACGAAGCCTTCTACAGAGATAATGGGAACTGCAGATGCTGGAGAATTCCAAGATAATAAAATGTGTGGCTGGATGAACGCAGCAGGCCAAGCAGCATCTCAGGAGCACAAAAGCTGACGTTTCGGGCCTAGACCCTTCATCAGAGAGGGGGATGGGGAGAGGGAGCTGGAATAAATAGGGAGAGAGGGGGAGGCGGACCGAAGATGGAGAGTAAAGAAGATAGGTGGAGAGAGTATAGGTGGGGAGGTAGGGAGGGGATAGGTCAGCCCAGGGAAGACGGACAGGTCAAGGAGGTGGGATGAGGTTAGTAGGTAGGAGATGGAGGTGCGGCTTGGGGTGGGAGGAAGGGATGGGTGAGAGGAAGAACCGGTTAGGGAGGCAGAGACAGGTTGGACTGGTTTTGGGATGCAGTGGGTGGGGGGGAAGAGCTGGGCTGGTTGTGTGGTGCAGTGGGGGGAGGGAACGAACGAGGCTGGTTTAGGGATGCAGTAGGGGAAGGGGAGATTTTGAAACTGGTGAAGTCCACATTGATACCATATGGCTGCAGGGTTCCCAGGCGGAATATGAGTTGCTGTTCCTGCAACCTTCGGGTGGCATCATTGTGGCACTGCAGGAGGCCCATGATGGACATGTCATCTAGAGAATGGGAGGGGGAGTGGAAATGGTTTGCGACTGGGAGGTGCAGTTGTTTGTTGCGAACTGAGCGGAGGTGTTCTGCAAAGCGGTCTCCAAGCCTCCGCTTGGTTTCCCCAATGTAGAGGAAGCCGCACCGGGTACAATGGATGCAGTATACCACATTGGCAGATGTGCAGGTGAACCTCTGCTTAATGTGGAATGTCATCTTGGGGCCTGGGATAGGGGTGAGGCAGGAGGTGTGGGGACAAGTGTAGCATTTCCTGCGGTTGCAGGGGAAGGTGCCGGGTGTGGTGGGGTTGGAGGGCAGTGTGGAGCGAACAAGAGAGTCACGGAGAGAGTGGTCTCTCCGGAAAGCAGACAGGGGTGGGGATGGAAAAATGTCTTGGGTGGTGGGGTCGGATTGTAAATGGCGGAAGTGTCGGATGATGATGCGTTGTATCCGGAGGTTGGTAGGGTGGTGTGTGAGAACGAGGGGGATCCTCTTAGGGCGGTTGTGGCGGGGGCGGGGTGAGAGGGATGTGTTGCGGGAAATACGGGAGACGCGGTCAAGGGCGTTCTCGATCACTGTGGGGGGAAAGTTCCGCCTGGGAACCCTGAAGCCATATGGTATCAATGTGGACTTCACCAGTTTCAAAATCTCCCCTTCCCCTACTGCATCCCTAAACCAGCCTAGTTCGTCCCCTCCCCCCACTGCACCACACAACCAGCCCAGCTCTTCCCCCCCACCCACTGCATCCCAAAACCAGTCTAACCTGTCTCTGCCTCCCTAACCGGTTCTTCCTCTCACCCATCCCTTCCTCCCACACCAAGCCGCACCCCCAGCTACCTACTAACCTCATCCCACCTCCTTGACCTGTCCGTCTTCCCTGGACTGACCTATCCCCTCCCTACCTCCCCACCTATACTCTCTCCACCTATCTTCTTTACTCTCCATCTTCGGTCCGCCTCCCCCTCTCTCCCTATTTATTCCAGCTCCCTCTCCCCATCCCCCTCTCTGATGAAGGGTCTAGGCCCGAAAGGTCAGCTTTTGTGCTCCTGAGATGCTGCTTGGCATGCTGTGTTCATCCAGCCTCACATTTTATTATCTTGGAAGCCTTCTACAGGTTTGGTTGCACCTGCACCGAAACAGGGCTTGTAGGTGAATGGAGTGCTGCCGCTGACTCTATCACTAGGCAGTTAAACTGCCCCCCACCTCTGCTCCAAAAGAGGAAACTGGAGATTGATTCAAAAATCCCAATTTTTTTTTAACTGGACTTACTGCAGCTCTTGTTGAGTTGAATTATCAATCAACCCCATCAAAACAGACTTGCCATCACCTGCCAATATGCTGGATACCTGACTCCATCTTTGCCCCTGATCCTACCTCAGTGACAATGGCTCAGTGCCTGGAAAAGGTTTGGGAAATTGGCATGTGGTCAGTACCAGCATTTTTGGGCCCTGGCCAACTCCAATCCTGATCTTCAATGGATCTCTAAAACTCAGGCTGATGACTTTATTTCGACAGATAAAAAACAATACATGAATGACCTTTAAGGTCTTTCTTTTACCTGGGATTCTCAAGATTCAGTTTATAAACATATTGATTAAACGTGACTGGTGTGGCTTAACAAAAGTTTAATAATGTGGCTCTTAGTGTTATCAGGCAAAATGTCCAAACTGCAGACTACACAGTTATGTAAAACCTGACTTAAATGAAATAATAATTTTATAATTAGTATTTGTTATCTTAAGATTTATTTTGTTTCAAAAAGATTTTCATTGTTGGGAAGTGAGTGAATAGAAAACAAGAGAAATTTGATTGTATTCATGATAAAAATGGAAGTGATATCTGTATAACATCCCTGCAAAATCAGACTGAATTACAGGTTATTATAAAGTCCAATTTCTGTTTGCTAAGTTCCTGCATTTTGACTGGAAAGGTATATATTTTATCCTGCTTACACAAAAAACAGATTTTGAAAAATATCTCTTTGGAGAAGACAGGAGAAACTTCACCATAAAAAATCAATTTAAAAGTATATAAGGCAATTTCTATGGCCCAGTAAAATATAGTAGTTTATTGTGGCAATATTAACTGTTCTTTTGCTTTGCTAACCTTTCAGGATGTGGTACTGGCTTCTTAAAAGCCATCTCAGAAAATATAACACAGCTGAGAGATATTTTTCTAATTTACTGAATAAAATTCTTTACTTGGTGTACTTTAATCATATTTTGTATTTTGTATTTTGATTAAAGTAATTTAAAGTAGCTGATGTTTTCTGAAGGCTTTGACACTTAAAGATTCAATTCATTATAAGCAACTCAATACAGTGAATAACTAACTTCAATGATAAAGAAGCCGTGTGAGACTTTTCATACAATCCCGATTTGTAACCTGTATTTATAGAATCAATATACATCACGTGACTGTAATGAACAATTGCTGATAAAAGTCACATAAACTTCATGGTTGAACGTTCGGTTTCAGGAATAATTAAGAATAAGTAATCTTTATATAATATTAACATTGTATATATAAAATTGATTATATGATGTATAATCCCTAATTTAACTTTAACAGTTGCTACATGGGGTATGCAGGGCTTGAAAATGCCAACAGTGAAAGGGACATGAGAGCTGTTGGCTCTTATAGGTCAGGGATTTTATTGCAATCTTTGAGACTCAGGAGGAGCCGATATGTTCTCCACAGTTGGCCAAGGAACTTAGGAACTTCCAGCCTCCTTTATCTGCCCTCTTAATTGACAGTCTCTCTCTCTCTCTGTCTCTCTCTCTTTCTCCTTCTCTCTCCCTTTGACAAACTCAAATAGTAACCTTCTTCCTGAGCCCCTGAACTGCAACCTATCCAGGTATATCATACTCAAGACTCCGATAGAAGAGAACAAGAGCCAAAATAATAAGAGTTGAATGAAGGTACACAGGCTATCAATCTTGCTTTTCCATTCAAACAATTGTGGCTGATCTTCTAATTCGGCACCGATCCTCAATACTTTTGATTCCCCTAGTATCTAAAAATCTGTTAAATGTCTATCTTGAAAACATTCACATAACTGAGAACAAGACAGGACAAAGAATTCCAAATACTCGCAACCCTTCAAGTGAAGTAATTTCTTCCCATTTTGGTCCTGAATGACCAATTTCTTATCCTGAAATTACAGGCTGACTATTTCCAATCCTGAGGAGATATGGTTGGAGGCAAGTCTGAGAGAAAGTTTTGTGAATCTTCATTTGAGGTGGATTCCCAAAGGAACTTGTTCCAAGTAATCTTGCTGGATTGGCTTCCAGCTGGAAGGACAGGGGTCCATTCACTCAGTAGTGCCAGATAGCAAATTGAGTTTGATTAAGCCCTACTTGAGATCAAATTGGTGACACCCACAGTTATAACCAGAATACTTAACGTAACTAAATTTGATTTGATTGTCCCTTCTTTCATGTAATGGTTGTGCTTAAATGACATAAAGATATCTATACCTATTTTTCTGAAGAGGAGATTTTCTGAAGGAAACACGATTGTTTGGAAGACAGCCCATCTCTTAAGACCCACATAGATAAGGTCTGTATCTTAAGGTTGCCCAACCTGGAAATATGTTTAATGCAATGTTCATTATGAAACAGAAGAGCAGGATTCTTCCCACGAAATGGAGGTAGGTCTTTTAATCTGTTAGCACTGGAGTTAGGCTGCCTCTGTTTCCACTTCAGATCTCCATTAACAACCAACAAAACCATCTCCAGGCCAGTTGAGGCCCTGACACCCAAAAGAACCACTTCTTGGCAGGCTGATGGCAGAGGTGGCTTTATGATCTGGAATTAGTGGGAGACTACAGCCTTTTTTGCCCTGTTTATAGTGAATGTTTCTAACTTGCTTTGTATCATCAAAAAACTTGCATTCATTATAGTTGGTCTTTTCGTTTAAGCCATTAATATAGCTTGGAAATAACTGGGGCTCCAGCACTGATCCTTTGGCACACTGCCTCAAAAGCCTGTCAAGCTGAAAATGAACAATTTGTCACTATTTTCTGCCCTTTAACCAACTCATGATCATAAGTTTATCCTTACCTTATGATCATCTATCTTGTGTAGCAATTTTTTTTGAGTGGCACCTTGAGTGCCTTTTGAAAATCTAAATATGCGATATTCATTAGTTCCACTTCAGTTATCCTACTCATTATATCCTCAGCAAATTGATAGATTGGGAGCATATGATTTTCTTTCATAAACTATCTTTGCTCTGTCTAATCGTAAAATTTCCTAAGTCCCCAGTTACGACTTCCTTAGTAACAGGGCTTTTTTGATAACAGATGTAACTAACAGGCCCATAATACTCTGTTTTTTCTCCCTCCCTCCTTTCTTTAAAGCAGTGTCATGTGTCTACTTTGCATTGGGGTTATTCAAGAAACTGGGGCATTTTGAAAGATCACAATCCTTATGTCCAGTATCTCTTCTCTCATTTCTTTTAAACTCCTAGGATGCAGACTTCATGTCCAAAAGGATTTGTCAGTTATAGCCCTGATAATTTCTTCAGTTTTTTTTAGTGATTTTTGTGTCTTCTATGGTGAAGCCAGACAAAGGTTTGATTAATGTTTCTGCCATTTCTCCTGTCTCAGCCTCCGAGGGACCCATGTTTACTTTTACACTTACCTTCCATTTTACGTACGTGCAGGAATTGCAACAAAAAAACATTATTTTTAAAAAACTGTTAAGTTCTCCCTCTTAATCAATTTCTTGGTCATTCTTGGATTCTAAAACTCTTCTAAACCTAATCTTACTATTATTCTTTGCAACATTGTATGCTTTTTTTATTCAGTCATTTGGTAGGACAGAGCTTGAATATTTATGAAGAGAGATGCATTGCTGAAGCTTTTTATGTCACACTCATCAGGACTTACACAAAAATGCTAAATTTCAAAGCAAACAATCATACTAATTTATAACTTAGGACAAAACTGTGCTGTTTGGCAGGTTACTGTTGATTGTGGACTCGGCTATTGTCAAGGGGAAAACAGGGCAACCATAGGCTCTATATGCTCTGGGTGATTCAGAAAAGGCACAAGGCTTGAACATATTCCTTTTGTTTGCAGAGAACTGATCCTTCAGGATGCATGTATATCACTTCCAGTATGTGTAAATGAAGCATGTTTCAAACTCAACTGATTATCTTAAATGGATTACTAGTGTATGCAGTGGTGCAAGACAAATGGGCATAATGATAGGCTGAGTGAACTGAACCACATGCTCCATCAGTAATAGTTGGGGTCCAAACTATAGTCAACCAATCCACATTTGCAAAACAGAACATCTACAGTTAAATGTGATGCTGTGTTTGAGCAACACTTGCTGAACAATCACTAATAGCTGTACCAAGGAATTTTTAATAATCAGTAAAACTTGCAACGTGATACATTTATACATGCTAGAACTAACATAAATAAACTAGACAGGGATTCATCTCTCAAATCAAAAGCAATATATTTAAGCCTTGCTACTTTTCTAAAAAAAAAGTACCCAGAAGTTGTAGGAGCCATTTAGTTACATTTCTTTTGCTAGGGCCACACCTTGGCCGATCAGAATTGAATTGTTACTGGTGGCACTATAACTCAGCGGTTAGTTAACAATGCCTTAGACCTGGCTTTGATTCCGGTCTTAGGTGACTGTGTGGAATTTACACATTCTCCCTGTGTCTGCTTGTGTTTCATCCCGCAGCCCAAAGATGTGCAGGTTAGATGGATTGGCCATGTTAAATTTCCCTGTAATGTTTAAAAATGTGCAGGCTAGGTGGATTAGCCACTCAGCAGCCTTTTTCTCCTGTAGTAGAAATTGTTGCAGTCATCTGGAAGTTGGCATTCTTGTGCGTTGTCCTCATGACAAAATTTCTCTCTTTTCGGCAAGATTCTTTTGATCTAACATTGTCCTTAACCTCTTTAATTAGCCATGAATGGACCACCTTTTACATGGACATTTTATTTCTGAATGGAAAGGTTATTCATTGAAAATGATATAAACATTCATAATAAGATCCTGTCATTAAATTCGGCAGAAACCCTCCAAGCCCCTGGCCTTACCTAGATTCCCAACTCAAAAAGAAAATCACCCTCACCAAAAAATTACATTCTCTTCACAGTCCTGTAAATAACAGGATTCTCTAAAGCGCTGC
This sequence comes from Stegostoma tigrinum, assembly GCF_030684315.1. NCBI lineage: Eukaryota > Metazoa > Chordata > Chondrichthyes > Orectolobiformes > Stegostomatidae > Stegostoma > Stegostoma tigrinum. The sequence continues at coordinate 44,435,899 of NC_081362.1, read as the reverse complement.
AGCTATCTGTGTTATAAAAATTGGGCAAAGGCATGCTGAATAGCTTCCAAACACTTTCACCAAATTACAATAAATATAGTGTAGCAACAAACTTACTGTCAATGAATGTAAGTATTTTAAAGGTTATTTTCAAGGCACTTGTTCATTTAGGGACAAAATAAGCATAATAACTATTATTATCAGTCAGTTTCGGTAATCTGTCAATGCTTTTCTACAGTTGCAAGCAAAAATGTTTTATATTGTTTTGACAAAAGCTTTGGAACTGATCATCAGACTAGTTGTTTTTAAACAAGCAGTTGGGAACAGGATTTTTTATGTATAGCAGCAAGTGGTGGAAAAGGGGCATGTTTCACAGCACTAAAATTAACAGCAGGACAGAACCCCCTTCTGACTGAATTTCCACAAATTAAGCTACGTGTGAGCCAAGTCCTTAGGAGAGGTAGATTGTTAATTTCAGTTTGTAAGTAGCGCATTAAGGGGCATTTTAGCATTGGCTTTAGGATATAACTGTGTGTGCACTTGTTCCCAGGTTTCCTAGGACACCCAGTGAAAACAAAATGAGAGCACAGTGGTAACCGAGAGGATTGGAGAAATGACAATTATAAGTTCCCATAAGTAATCTCTGCTGCCTTACCTGTGTAAATGGCTATACCCCGCAGCACATGTTCTGTAAGGTGGCTTTTTGGAGGTTTCTAAATTGGATTTATGGTATGCAACTAAGACCAGTGTGCATGTCATTTATATATAAGGCATGGACCTCAGAAGAGGACCAAAATGACAGGGACCCCCAAAAACACTAACAGCAGAACGTATGCAGCAGGACCACCACCCACACCACTGATAGAAACAGCAGCAATCTTTTCTGCAAAAGAGGATCATAATAGGAGCACAGAGTACAAAAACAAATGGGTTAATTTGAACTTGAATGAGACAGTAGTTTATCAGAGTATTTGTCCAGTTCCGGCGCCACACTTTTGGAAAGGATGTGAAGCATTGGAAGTAGTGAAGAAGAGATTGGTCCAAGCTTGAGGAATTGGGAAATTAAAATAATCGGAAAGGTGGGACTGTTTCCCTTGGAGAACAGAAGTTAAGAGAAGTGCTGATTAAAATATTTGAAATCACAAGGTCTGGACAGAATAAATAGGAGAAAATGTCCCCACTCAGAAAAGGATCATGAAGAAGAAAAAAGGAAAAGTTCCCTAACTCAATGAATATTTAGAGTCTGAAATGCATTGCCTGAGAACGTCGAGGAAACAGATTCAATCAAGATACTCAAAAGGATGCTAGATGGTTATTAGAAAAGGAACAATATGTGTGGTCGAGGAGGAAGGTAGGAGCATGGGACTAAGTGAGACACTAAACTTGACCAGTGCAGACACAATGGGCTGAATGGCCTCATTCCGTGCTGTAACATTTCTGTGATTCTGAGAAACAAAGAACGGAAGGCGTAAACAGAAAAGATTAGCTCCCCCTCCATCAATCTACAGATAATGTGCACCACAGAAAAGACCTCAATACAACTGTGCACAAAATTTCCAAGTAGTTCACTGATGTTTTCATCCTGTGGCAGTTTACTCCATGATCTCTTCACATCTTGGAGTAGACAGTCGGAGAGAAGAAGGGATACCCATTTAAATTTTGGTTGCTGACAATGAAAGTCATGGTGAAAAATAAATCTCTCGCTGAGGGAGTCATTGTATGTTGCTTGAAACTTAAAGAGAAATTTAGCAATCTAACATTGGTGAGGATCACAGCGTGGATGCCATCATACAACAGGTGAAGGATTGGTGTTGAATTTTCTTAGGCAGGCACTTATGAGGAGGACACCCCATTGTCCCCCCTAGTTGACAAAGATCTTTTGTGACTTTTAAGAAGTTCGTACATAGAATCTGCTGCAGTTCTCTGCACTTTGCTTGAGTTTGTCTTGTTGCAAAGATCATGTCCACTGAGCCACCTTATGGCTGTTACAACTTACAAACTGGGCTCCTGACCCATTTGTGGTTTCAACCACAGTGGTTTGCTTTCTCATGGTGGTATTGGGTCTTTAGTGCAATTTGTGATGCATGAACCAGTGTAAGAGGAATCCTGAAAGGGTAGGTTTCTTCTGAAATCTCTCACCACCAGACAAAATGGTATGTGGGAGGAAATCCCTGTTAAAATGGGTTGCTAGGTTGGGGACAGCTCTATATTTTGTACACAAGATACAATCCTGAATGCAAAATGGCCAGAGGATAATGGCACAGGATTAGGAATACTTCATTCTGTATTGATGACCAACAATGAACAGATTCATTTGGACTGAAACAGCTGCTCTCGGGGAAAAAGCTCTAAATGAAACATTTATTCTGTGATCCACTCTTTCAGTTGCACAATGCTTATTTATACATGGTAAAGAGGTATCAAGTGCTTCTTGTTTTTTCTCTTGATACTTTAAATTGGCTGGATTATTAACACTTTTACGGGGCTGTTGTAAAAGTAGCACATTACTAAATTTATCTTTAAAGTCTTTTCTGTATATGCCTTGATTATAACACAATTTATTGATTCTGAACAGATTATATACTGGGAGAATGACCTATGAAATGCAAGATACTGGCTTGGAGAGTAGGAGGGGACAAGTGTGGGTAAAGGGGCACATATAGGGTCTGAGGAGCCAGTGCAATGCATAGAGGGACATGAAGTGGCTTAGACAGAGCATGAGTTGGGTACGAGGCATGAGGTGATATGAGGGGTAAGGGCTAAAGGACTGATTTTTGACTTATTGATTTTATTATAAGGCCCAGAGCAACAAGTCAAGACCACATAGACGAACACACACACACACACACACACACACACACACACACACACACACACACACACACACACACATTCATATTTGACAGTTACTGAAAATGAGCTAACATGAGATGAGTTTTTGATGCGATGTGGCTGTGTGCTGCCTAATTGTGTAACCAGGCAGATGGGAGGTTCCCATTTCTCCATCTCTGATGGTCAGACTCTACTCATCTTCCGTAAATAGTAATAATAAGATTGATACAGGAGCAAAGCCGTTATTTCTTCAGTTGTTTTGTGCTATCAGCTTCTGCAAGGAGGGAAAAGGAGATCGAGAAATGAGAATTATGGTGTATAGCATTTAATGGATGAATGTCAACATTTGTTGAGAGTGAAAATGAGGGAAATGCATGGTATTGCCTTCAATGATGAATGAAAGAACAGCTAGGGATGTGAGGAAGTGCACAGACAGACAGGTTGTACCTGCAAGGTAATTTGCTGTGAGGAGTGATGAGTTGGAATTGCCTTCGCAAGCCTGAATATGGGGATTTGCTTCTTTGTTCTTCTGAAGTGTGACGCTATTACACACTTCTGGACATTTTTTGTTGAAATCACCATGCAATCTCTCATGTCAGAGTGAGGAGATTAAGGTGATAAGGTTATCAGGTTGTAATTGAATGTTATATTGCATTTACTTTTCTCAACCTGTTTGTAGGTCATTAAACCACTCAGATGCTAGATGTAGAAGCATTTCTGCACTTTCCTGATGCTGCCTTCTTTGTTCACATCTAGCCATCTCTTCTTGGTTTCACTGGCAGGCTTCTTCCCCCCATCAGCAAGAAATATCATCTCCATTGAAAACCTTTGTAGCCCCCAGCGTCGCATTGAGGTATCAGTAAATTGCAGCGTAGATGTGAAACATTGGCACTCCATTCTGATAGGTCCTTAATAGCTTTTCCCACCTTCAGAATTTAGAAACCATCATGGCAATGTTCCTTTAAATTTTCATTGGCTGTCCCTCGATTCGAGGATGGTATCAATTCAGGGTTATGGTTTTCTGCTATGGGTCCTCATGGGACCAAACAGGCTGATTTATGAGCCACATATCTTCGGGACAGCACCATTAGATATGAATTGCTGAATTTGGTAACTTTTTACTTTGCTTCTCTGCTATTGTTTTGCCTTCATCATTAAGGCTTATGGACTCAAACATGATTCAGCTTGAGAGACAGGTTGTCTCATTTTTCATAAAACCCGGAAAAACTGTGGATGCTGTAAATCAGGAACAAAACCTGGTTGTGAGGAAGGGCCACTGGACTCGAAAAGTCAACTCTGTTTTTTTTCTTCACAGTTGCTGCCAGACCTGCTGAGCTTTACCAGCAACTTTTTTGTCCCATTTTTCATGATTGGTAACCAGCTTCTCCCAGGAAAACATCAGAGTATCACTATAATGTTTTCTTTGTTCTTTCCAGGGAATTATACCCATTTGAGAGTTGAGAAAACAGGACCTGGCAGGAGGGATGCTTTTCAGCCAGCAGATCAGTATTGCCGGAGAGCTGACTTCAAGGATGCTAATGTTTGTTGCGCAATCATTCCCTGTTCATCCCAGAAAATGTGGTGGAGGTATTTCTGGTAGAATGTCACTGATACACAGTCCAGGTCTAATTGCAGTATGAGAGTATGGTGGTGACAACTGTTCTGTACAATGGGATTGATGGTGACTTGCAGAGGTCTTTGTTTACATGTATTACTGTAGTGTCTAGAAGGCTAAGCAAAGCACAGCTGAACTGTTGAATCCCTTTGTCAATGGTGGCCTCTGAGAAAGGTACCTTCCATTGGAAATTATTCAACACATATGGGAGTTGGAATATTTGACTGACCTGGACTGGTTTGATATTTATGCTTGTTTTGACAATGTTCAAGGACAGGCAGAGTCTCTTGAATGCAGAATTGAAGACATCAAGAATGGCTTTCAAAACAGGTGCAGAGAGGGCAATGTTACCACAGGCGTCTGCATACAGTAGGTCATAGATATCTATGGTGGTTAGTTCTGTTTTGGCATGGAGGTGATTGAGATTGAAGAGCTTTTCATCAGGTATTGAATACTCACATCAGAGCGCAGTTGATCTTTGATGGGGTGAATAACTACTGTCAAGGAGATTATAAATAGTATGAAGGTTAACAGTCATGCTTGTGCACTTGTCTGGAATTTGAAAGTGTTGGTTTCAGATCTCTGATTCAACGCAATTGCAGTCATATCAATGTGTAGCAGCAGCAGGATGAGTTTTCTTGGACACCCAAATTGAAGGAGAACATTATTCCAAGTCTCACAAGCCTCTGAATCAGATGCTTTGGCCAGGTTGACGAGCGCAGTGAAGAGCTCCTGGATAAGTATTAGAGTTAAAGTTGATTCATATGCACTATCACCATTCAACCTCATCGTTTTGGAAGCCCAGAAATCAGATGCATATTACTGTATCTGGGTAAAAAAGCCACGGTTAGTTCTTTTGCATCCAATTCTGGGCTTCCTGCATGTGAGCAGAATACTCCCTCGAAACCTCAAGTGCACCTTCAAATTAAAATTCTCCTTTGGTGTGAAGTTTTCTATATGTACCAGAAAGGAAGCTCATTAATCCTACGATTACAGTGAAGATTCTGCTTGGAGGAAGCATCGATTGCGAGGTAAGGGCACAACGGTCTAGTGCGAAAATATAGGAAGCATGATTTGTAAGTTTGTGGATGACACTGAAATTGGCAGCATAACAGACAATGAAGATGGTTTTCTAAGACTACAACGGAATCTTGATCAGGTGGGCCAATGGGCCAAGGAGCGGCAGATGGAGTTTAATTTGAACAAATGTAAGGTGTTGCACTTTGGTAAGATAACTTAGTGGAAGTCTAACACAGTTAATGGTAGGACCCTGGGGAGAGTTGTCAAACAGAGAGACCTAAGTGTACAGGATTTTTGAAGGTGGTGTCGCGGGTAGACAGGGTGGTGAAGAAGGCATTTAGTATGCTTGTCTTCATTGGTCAAAGCATTGAATATAGGAGTTCAAACATCATGTTGTGGCTGTACAGGACATTGGTGAGGCCACTTTTGGCGTGCTGTGTACAATTCTGGGTACCGTGCAAAAGGAAGGATATTATTCGACTGGGAAGAATACAGAAAATATTTACAAGGTTGTTACCAGGACTACTAGATAGCTTGAATTATAAGGAGAGGCTGGATAAAAGTTGGGACTTTTTTTCCCTTGAGCATAGGAGGTTGTGGAGTGATCTTATTGAGGTTTATAAAATCATGAGGGGCATAGAGGAGGTAAATAGTAAAGGTCTTTTCCCTAGGAAGGGGAATTCAAAACTAGAAGGTGTAGGATTAAGGTGATAATGGGAAAAAATTTAAAAGGGGCCTGAAGGGTCACACAGAGGTTGATGAATGTAAATAATGAATTGCCAGAGGAAATGGTGGATGCAGACATAGTTACAATATTCAACAACATTTGGACAGGTGCATGAATAGGAAAGGTTCAGTGGAATATGGGCCAAACATAGGCTAATGGGATTAGTTTCATTTGGGAAACTTGGTCAGTATGGACAAATTGGACCTAAGGGTCTGTTTCCATGCTATGTAATTATAATACCAAAATCTTGAAAATATTTGAGTGAATGAAAGAGAACTTTGACAATCTAGGCAATAGGGGAGACTGAAAGGGAAAAGTCACTGTAGGTTTACTGATAGTAACAAAGAACATTTTAACAATTTGAGATGCAACCATGTGATTTAGGATTGGGTAGTAAAATCACACGCATTAATTTGAACATGATTGGATGATATGGTTGTATGTACCAACTTGGAATGTGAACTGTGTAAAATCAATTGGGTACACAATTGAGAAGAGAAAATGTATAAGTTGTAACTTATCTGTAAAAATAGCATGAAGCTTTTGTTCTTGAAATAAATTTTGACCTGTGCACCATTTTCTTGAAGTGTATGTCTCCAAAGCAGGCAGGAATAAACATTTTAATAAAGAAACAATTTCATCTGCACTAAGAGGAAATAAAAACGGTTAAACTCACCCTTTCAATTTACTTCACACAGAGAATGGATGTAGCCAAAGAGCTACCACCTGACAGCCACAGCCATTACAGTGTACATAATGAACATCATCCCACAATTATATGCACATACCTGCAATTAAATCACAGCATCAACTCATCACAACAATACCAAAAATATCACATAAAGCTGCTTGGGTAGATTTGGAGCTGGAAAGATGCTTTAATATCATCTCTAATTACTAATGGATGACCACAGATTAATAAATTCAAATATTACAATTTATCAGGATGACTCTAACCCTAATGAGAGCATAACAATGAGGGGTTTGCAATTTAGTAGCGAACCTTTGTAAAACTAATGATAGTGTTTTTTTTACCTCAAGATCTACCATCATTTTCTGATACTACTGCTATTCTACAGCATCACAGATAACAGGGGGAAAAATGAACACAATCTACCACAAAGAAGTTCAAACCCCTGTTTATTTGTGAATCAACATGGCAACATTAGTTTTTGCATACTCCTTTGTCAGATTGGCACCAAGTGAACTAAGACTCTAGGTAAACATAGGTATTTGCTGACTAATTTGCAATGTGCCATGTGTTTCAAAGTAGATGAACTGTCCCACTGCTGACCAACTTACGTTCATAAAAACCCCCCACTCACATGAATAATCAGTATTCAGGCTAGAATACTAATCAGTTGAACATATATATGTAGTATTAAGTAAGCTGTGAGTATCTTGCTAACTATTGTTTGGGCAGGAGATTTAAGTCCATTATTTGCCACATATAAACATTTTCTGCAGACTGTATGATAGGTGAAAAGCTTATTTAATGATTGAGCAGAAGTGTCCAAATTAAATGCTTGCTGAAGAAAAAAAGACAAAGAGCATACTGTACTTGAAGGAATTCTCATGACTGAGTGGAGCTTCAGTAAATATATTTCATATGAGACATTATTCTAATACTTGCACATCATGGGGATTTCGAAGCTCCCTTTGCTGTTAATTTGATATGCTTCACCTGCATTCACAAAGATTCTGATTCATCCCTGACAAATTCAAATACTACCTGTCTTGTGCATCCAGTACCAATGAGTTGCTGATCTAGCATAGACATGATAGCTTGCCATGATGCTTGTAGTCTTAAGACTTCTTGCCATTGAAATTTAATTGCCATGATATCCCTTTGCTTTACCCATGACTGCAATATTGCCAGCAATGCAGATACAATCAGATGCATTCTCAGTAATCCTGTCCATGGGGTGACCTGGTGACTCAGTGGTTAGGACTGCTGCCTCACAGTACCAGGGGCCCAGATTCAATTCCAGCCTCGGGAATTGTCTGTGTGGAGTTTGCACATTCTCCGTGTCTGTGTGGGGTTCCTCTGGGTGCCCTGGTTCCCTCCCCCAATCTAAAGATGTGCAAGTCTTTCCAATTGTGCACCAAACCCAACTAAAAGGAGAAATGACCTTCAGGAGCTGATAAAATTTGTTCTTTGGGCTTCCCGTTTGACACATTCTCTCCTCCTGCCGGTCCAATATCAGCAGTGATGGGATGAGGCCATTAAGTGGACATTAATTTCCCACTTACATGCCTTAATTGGTGTTGGCCACCCCTAGTCCATGTGCTGCATGGTGATTAAATGCCCCTCCCCTTCCTAGGTCCAAACTCACCACATTCTACCCAATGCATACAAAAGCAAGGAAGTTATGACGCTTCTTTGCAACACAATGGGTTCACCTTAATGGGATTACTTTATTCAAGTTTTGACATTCAGCTTTGGTAAGGATGCAAAGACATTGTGAGAATGACCTCTAGAGATCAGCATCTTCAGTCATGAAGGCATATTGGTAAAATTGGGACTGATTTCTTTAGAGGAGATGGTAAAGAGAGATGGGATATAAATGTTCAAAATGATAAGGGGACTGGACAGAGTAAATGGGGAAAAAAATGTTTCCTCAAGAGAGGATTTGAGAATCAGAGGGCACCAGTTCAAAGGAGAATGACAAAAGAACCAGACGAGGCATGAGCAAAGGTCTTTTATGAAGTGCGTAGTAAGAATCTGGAATTCGCAGCCTGGGAGTAGGGGAATTAGGTAATTAAGTAAAGAGGAAGAAAACTACATAACTATGGGAAATAGGAGGGAGAGTGTGACAATGAGAACTGCAGATGCTGGAGAATCCATCCCCCTATCTGATGAAGGGTCTAGGCCCGAAACAGCAGCTTTTGTGCTCCTGAGATGCTGCTTGGCCTGCTGTGTTCATCCAGCCTCACATTTTATTATCTTAGGAGGGAGAGTGTGACTAGTTCAGTAGATCTTCAAGAGAGCTAGGATGTATACAACAGGCTAAGTGGCCACTTCCAGTTCTGTACCATTCTATGATTCTAAAATAAGTTCTAACTGAATTTAGTTTCAGAAAATGGTCAACTGTCACGTCAATATTCTGTTTTGGCTAACGGAAGAAACTATTTCAACATTCTCACAGAATAGCCAACAAGCATTATTTTAAATATTGGTTTTGTGGTTGACCTGATGGCATCAAAAGGAAAATAAAGCGATTGGATTGATTTTAACTGATGATAGGGAGGTTGGCGAGAGAAACAGTTAATTTCGTTCAGGACTCTTCATTGGAGTCCAGCTGACTTTATCTGCCGGGACTTGTGAATGTGTTGCTAGGCTCTTGTGGGGCAGTGAGAATGAGCTTGTCTGTAGACCAGGAGTCCCAGGCTCAAGCTCCACTTGCTCGTGGAGGTGTATAATAACATCTGTGAATGGGTAGACTGGAAAATACATGAATGTGGCAGCAAGTTATATCAAGAAGTGTAAGTTTTATCCAGACTTCATAGATAAGGAGGATGACAGGGACTGCAGAGGTCTGCACCTTCCTTGCAGAATGTCAAGGGAAATCTTTGCAATTCCTCGTGGCCCTCCTGAAAGTCCTTTGACAGACTGAAGAGGGCTTGGTTGTTACCTGACAACTTTATTTGGTGAACTATCTATGAAGGTGTTAGGAATAGGTTAATTTGCTGTCAGAATCCCATGTGCATCAAAGTCTTATATACATTTAATAGTGAGACTGCCTCCCTTGTTTTCTGCCAAAGCCAGCATCATTAAAATGGCAAATCAGCAGGAACAGAGTGAGAAACGAAGCTGCTCCATTTTAACTGCACCCCTGTTCCTTTGCTGCCGATGGGAGGTGGGGAACAGTAATCAATTAGAAGATTGTGCACAGATGTCTTGCAGACTGTGAAAAAACTGCAATGCTTGTTTAAAGCAAAGAATAGCACAGATTATGTTATTATATTACCTTGTTCAGTGATAATCATCAGGCACAGAGGAATATTATAAACATTCACCTGTGCCCTTGACTACAGATTCAACTATTCCAAAGTTTACCGAGTCAGCCTTTCAACTTGTTCCCTGAAAATGCTTAAGCATATGCATAACTCAATTTGCCATATCGTAACTCACATTAAGAACCATTCACTGATCACCCCTCTGTTGCAATGGCTCTCAGTTTTGCATTATCTTTAACTTAAAACATTTTATCTTTGTTTTCTAATGTCTCTATGGCTCTTCCAGTATTATAATCTCTACCAGTCCCAGATCGTTCCAAGAACAGTGCATTCCTCTAAATCAGCAATCATGTGTATCCCTAAAGCTTTTTACTTTTACTTATCTCCTCATTTAAAATCCTCCTTATAAGTTATTTCTTTGACCAAGAGATAAACACAGAGTGCTGGAGAAGCTCAGCAGATCTGGCATCATCCATGAAGAGAGAAACAGAGTTATATTTCAAGTCCACTGTGACTCTTCTTCAGTTCTCTAGCATTCTGTGTGTTTGTTTCAGATTTCTAGCATCTGCAGTATTTTGCTTTTCTTTGACCAAGAATTGGATCGCATCCAGTAATATTGCCTTAGGTTCTACCCCAGTTCAGCAATATATCGCAAAAATAAAGAGAAAAGAGTGTAGCGTTTTTGAGATGTATTGTGTTTTGCGCAGGGGTAATGACACATTTTCTCATTTGCAGTTAATGTGATTTATTGAGATTCACAGCAGCTGGTCCAGCAAGACTAAGAGCAACTTTTCTCTCACAATCTTCTACTCTTCCCCTCAGCAATTAAGCAAACGATCTTCGCAGCTCCCTTTTTGTTGACTTGCGTGGCAGGGAAGGCTGAAGTGCTCAGTACTGCCAGAATGTGCCAGTGTTTACGCTGCTGGCACCATACTTCAAACCCAGCTGCATAGCTCTTCAGATGGTGCAAGCCAGGCCTTAGTCCTTTCACTGTGGCACATGACCATTATCACTGAGGATATGGCTCAGAAAGGCCAGCTAACTTTGCAGATAGGAAGCTGGAGGTGCTGGTGGACAGGGCTGGGAGAGGAGGACTGTACCTTTCTCCCTAGACCACCAAAGGAAGGCTATTCCACCAGGCACAGCCAGCCTGATCACATATAGCAGCTTAGGTCAATGCTGTGACCCAAGATAAAGAGAACGCACTGCAGAGGAGCATGAAGCTAATTGATCTTCTGAGCTCTGTGATAGTAAATGCCACAGTCTTCTCTCAGCTATCTCACATTTTACAAGGCTGTCACTCATTTGAACGCTGCCACTGCACAAGCCTCTCACCAGGATTCATGAACTACAACTCTCATTGATAACATCATTGGTTGATTCCCTCTCTTTTTCTGAACTAGAAAAATTTCTCAATTTTGCTTCCAATTCCTACCCTACCCTCACCTGGTCCATCTCCACCTCTTCCCTTCTCTCCCTTGACATCTCCAGTTCCATTTTTGGGGAATGGTTGGCCACTGATATATAAATGCACAACTTCCGCAGTAACCTCAACTATACATCCCCACAACCTGCTTTCTGTTAGATTCCATCCCATTCTCCCACATCTGTTTGAATGAAGCCACCTTCCACAGGAGGTGACGGCCCTCAAATGTCCACCTTTCTCCTTGATTTTCCTCAACCAACAATTCTCTGCAACCATAGTCAACAGGGCCTTTAGCCATGTCTGACCTATTTCCTACACTTCTGCCTTCATTCTTTTCCTTCCATCCCACAACAATGATAGGCTCCCTCTGGTCCTCACTTAACTGCCCACCTATCCAAAAGAATGTATGCCAGAATTTCTGTTACTTCTAGTAGAATGCTGCCATCAGAGACATATTCCCCACTCCTCCCTTGTCAGGAAGCCACATGGACCAGTCCCTCTGGGATATTCTGGTTCACTCATACTTCATTCCCAAAATCTCCTTGCACTCCTACGTAACCTTCCCATGCAATCACAGAAGATGTAATGCCTACACATTTATCGTCTAAGGCCCCAGACATACCTTCCAAGTGAAGCAGCGATTTACCTGTACTTCACTCAATCTAGTCTACTTTATTCAATGCTCACAATGTAGTCTCCTCTACGCCGGGGTGATAAAACACAGGCTGGGTGACCATTTGCGGAACACCTTCGTTCTGCCCACAAAAATGACCCCGAGCTTCCAGTTGCCTGCTACTCCAACACACTACCATGTGGCTGTGCCAACATTTCTGTCACAGATCTGCATTATTCCAGTGAGCCTCAGCGCAAGCTTGACGAACAACATCTAATTTTACACTTGGGTCCCTGCAGCCTACATAACTCAATATCGACTTCAATAACTTTTAATCCTTCTTATTCAGTTAATTCCCTCTGTTCACCAATGCAGATACCAATAACATCCAACGAACTTTTAGCAAGTAGAATCCAGTGTTGGAGACCCTTAGCTCTGCCTCTAACTCAAGGAAGAAGCCATTGAACCCTCTGGGGATGCATCGGCAAGACTTAAACCTTCAACTGCACCCTTCACAAGTCACCAGATCAGCTACTTTCACCTTGGTGGCTATTCTTTCTACATGAGATTTGGGAGCACAAGCCAGTGAGCACTTCACTGATGTAGCTCAGCTGGCTGAGGAAGAAATACCCTTGGGTCCCTGACCCTACCAAAGACCAGGCATCAGCTAAGCTGCTGGCAGAAGATGATGATCACATGAACTTGGCCATCACTGACTTCACCAAAATGCACAGAAACTCATGAACAGCAGGTAGGTTTATCAGAGACAGTTGATAAACTACATCAAAGGATGGAAGAGTCCACCAGTACTATCAGTACTCTGCTGAGTCTGGCAAATATGTGTTTGGCTCCTGGAGAAATTGGAGACTGCTGTGGAGACCCAATGCAGGAAAGCTTAATGTCTGCTGCATATATGTTTATTGACCTATAGACCATTGCTCTAGCTATCTATGGCAAAGGGAGAGAGAGACAACTGACCTCAAAATCACCCCCAGAAGACAGGATGGTGCTAGCAGGCACTCATAGAGTTCAAGACTGACAGACAGGGTCCCCACCAGCTTCTTCTAGGGACACTCCAGAGATGCCCCAAACCTCCAAGTCCCTACTCCTGCCTGAGATTTCAAAGTCTGCAGTTGTCGAAGGTGAGAAGGGTGTTACTAGATCTGGGCAGGACACACTCAGGTGGCCTGGTCCCCCTACAAACATAGGAATGCACAAAATAGGAGCAGAAGTAGACCATTCGGTCCTTCAAGCCTGCTTCAACATTTCAATAAGATTGTTGTTTATCTGCTTGTTTGTCGAATTCTACATTCCCACCTACTCCTGATAACTCTTCATTCCCCCGCTTAACAAGAATGTCTTCACCTCTGAATATTTTAAAACAATGACCCCATCTCCACCACCTTCTGAGGTAGAGTTCCAAATTCACACAACTCTGAGAGAAAGGATTTCTGCCCAATTTTGCCCTGAAAAAGTGACCCTTAATGTTAAAACAGTGCCCCCTTGTTGCGGACTCACACACAAGTATAAACATCCTTTCCATGTCCACTCTGACAAGAACATTCAGGATTTTGTCCACCTCAATCAAGTCGCCCCTCACTCTAAATTCCAGTGAAAACCAGCCTAACCTCACTCGTCCATGTATTAAACCTTTTCTGAATCACCTCCAGTACATTTCCATTCTTACTCTAATATGGAAAGCAAAATTGCTCACAGTATTCTAAATGTGATGTCACAAATACCCTGTATAAATTAAGTATAGCATTCTTACTTTAATGTTCAATATTTCTAATAATAAAAGAATAGCTTGCAATAGCCTTTGTGATTACATGCTGTACTTTCAAACGTTTTGTGATTCGTGCACCAGAACCCCTAAATCCCTCTGCAGAATTCTGCAGTCATTCTCTAGTTAAACAGTGTTCAGTTTTTTTTAAATTCTTTCTGCCAAAGTGAACAACTTGACATTTGAGCATATTATATTCCATCTGCCAGATTTTTGCCAACAGATGGAGTATGATGTGGGAAAATGTGAAGTTATCCATCTGCAACTTTATTTGTTCTTCACACTATACTTCCTTGTCTGTCTTGGTGCCGTCCTTTGCTTCCCTTGTCTAAGTATTCATGTAAATTGTAGAAGCTTGAGGCTCCAGCACAAACCCCTACGGAACTCCATGCATCAAATTCTGCCATTCTGCCAAAGACCCATTGTGTACTTTGTTCTGCCAGTCAGCTGATCTTCCAAACAAGCTAATCTGTTACCACCTATACCAGGAACTTTAATTTTCTGCAATTACCTTTGTGCCACCTTACCCAATGCCCTCTGGAAATCCAAGCGTAGCAGAGTATGTTCAACAGGCTTGCCTTTATCGTCAGTATTTGTTGCTCCTTCAAGGAACTCCAATAAAATGGTTAAGCATGATTTTACTTTAACAAAACTCTGTTAACTTTTCAACTGCCTTGATTTTTTTCTGAGTGTATTATTTCTTTCATCAGCAATTCAAACACCTTCCCCAAAACAGGCATCAAGCTAACTGGCCAGGGTTTCCTGGTTCTGCCACCCTCCCTCCTTGAATAGTTGGGTTATGTTTGCTAATTTCCAGCGTTATGCAACCATTCTGGAATATAACAGTGCTTGAAAAATTAACACCAGCAGTTCCATCAGTTTGTGCAGTACTGCTTATCTTGTGATTATCATTTCAACAAATTCCTCCCTTATTCCACCCCCCGATTTACAGATAATACCAGAATGTTCCTTGAACCCTCTGTTGTGAAGACAAAAGGAAAATATTTGCTCTTTTTATCTACTATTTCCTTTCATTGTACTGTTAACTCTTCATACTCACTTTACAGAGGACCAACACTCACTCTAGTTTCTCTTTTCATGACCTGTTGAAAGTCTTGCTATCCTTTGTTACATTCTGAGCTAGCTTTCTTCCAGAATTAGTGATGATTCTCTGCATGTCTGTAGGGAAGTATCCATTCTGTCACCTTTTCAAGGCAACACACTGCCATTCAAGGCTGCGAGATGTACAATGAGCAGTTCACATGTCCATTCTCCCTCATAGCTCAGACACATACCAAGAGGCAGTGCTCTTCCCAGTAATTCTCACTGGGTGAACAGTGTCCTAAAAGATGCTCAAACATTTCAGGACAACTTAGCAACCTACATGTCCTCTGAAACCTCAAGGTTACCCGATGATGGAGGGGTGAAAAGGAAATCCCCTGGATTCCTCTCAAACTGCTAGCTATCAGGAGAGACTTCACTGCACAACACTCCGGTATGATATACTGACAGATCAGATCAACTAACATTTGCACCATGTGATATTACTTACACTGTCTCACTTACTACTGCTTTTTCTTAACATTCAGTAAGATATATAGTGAGTAGGTACTTGAAAATGAGATAACACAAAGATATTAACCGCATAATGAAATGATAAAATATTCTGATCTGCAGAAATAACACGGTCTAAATTTTCTTTGCACTGAGCAAAGACTAGCTGTTTAATTGTCTAAAATTCTGTTAGTAATATGGAGAAGTCTTACTCATCCCGGAAGCTGACTGCAATGAGGTTCTCCCTACTTTCTCAAGTTTGACAAGGCATTTTTCTATCACGGTCTCCATCGTGTCCTGATGCTTACCTTCATCCTGAAAAGATTGCTGTCAATTCCTGATGTCTCTTTCATCCATGCTACACTTGTGAAAGTCACAGCATGCCACACTGAGTTGGCACACTTTTCCAGACTCTTCACTTACTAAAGTGGGTCAGGCATTGAAGCCTCCTCTGAAGGAAGCCTTGTGTCCATTCCACTATGGACCTGAACACAAACCACCTTGTATCTTATTACTGCAACAGTCTGAGGGTTTTGCGAGAGCCCTGTTTGGAGCAGGTCACCCTGGTCTCCCGGTTGCTGTGCTGTATGTGTCTCTAAAAGGAGTTCTGAGATATGTGACAATCAATTATATACTGCAGAACAAATTTTTCATGCTTCAGAGAGGGAGTAGAATTCTACCTGTAAACCAACAAGATAGCATTCCAGTTGAAAGCCTGGAAGGATGCTGCATTTTGCAAGTTCTCTTGTGTGTAAGAGTCAGGGCAGCTCCCAAGATATCTGCCACAGACTTCCAAGGCATAGCTTCAATAGCCATAGGTAATTGGAACACTGATGAAATGCAAGCCTTTTATTTTGAGAAACTTTGCAAATGGTGATAAACCATTCTTAAAAGAATGTGGATGCAGTTGATACTGTCCTGGACCTGGGGGAAACCAGTGTTGATGGAGAGTCTCAGTGGCCAAATTGCTTGATTCACATGAAAGCAGAAGGAACTGGGGAGCTATGCTTGAAAGAAAATGACTTCAGTGATCTCTCAGATGTATTTGAGATGGAGGATTGGGGGATACCGCATGGGTTTTTGCTGTTCCCCAAAATGTGCTGCTGGGTTGTAGCTGTTAGCTGGATGGCCACAGGGTAGGATTACCACATAGCCCTACTAAGAACAAGCTGTCCTCTAGATAGTGAGACTGTTCACAGGTAATAACCTGGAACACCCTAAAACAAAACAGTGCTTGTACTGACTTCTAAAGAGTTGGAGAAAATGACAGCAGGAATATGAGATCTCATCATACACCTCCATCTCTTTCGGTGGATCTTCACCTGCTTCTTCTTCCTGTGGACACTGTGTAACACCTTCTGTAGTTTACTGTTCTCATTGACCTTGCTGACAAACTTGTAATTGCTTTCTCTCTCTGCAACGTCTTTGCATTTGAACCGGGGCACAAGGATTCCACTTACAACAAGGTCTACTTTAGATAACTAACCATTAGATGCATGTGCAGATAATCTTTAGACATCAGAAGGATAGCGGACTCCTACTGAAGGAATTCCTGGGTACTCACATCTATCACAAAAGAAGAAGTGTTGTGTAATTCCCCTACAGAATGGCATGTTGGCATGGCAGTGAGATCAATGCAGCGCCTCCAAAAGGAGTTCTGAGATATGTGACAATCAACTAAATACTGCAGAACAAATTTTTCATGCTTCAGTGAGGGAGTAGAATTCTACTTGTAAACCAACAAGATAGCATTCCAGTTGAAAGACAAACACATCCTTGCAAATCACAGACGACACTCTTGTATGTTTCAGAGATAATGGGAACTGCAGATGCTGGAGATTCCAAGATAATAAAATGTGAGGCTGGATGAACACAGCAGGCCAAGCAGCATCTCAGGAGCACAAAAGCTGACGTTTCGGGCCTAGACCCTTCATCAGAGAGGGGGATGGGGAGAGGGAACTGGAATAAATAGGGAGAGAGGGGGAGGCGGACCGAAGATGGAGAGTAAAGAAGATAGGTGGGGAGGGTGTAGGTGGGGAGGTAGGGAGGGGATAGGTCAGTCCAGGGAAGACGGACAGGTCAAGGAGGTGGGATGAGGTTAGTAGGTAGCTGGGGGTGCGGCTTGGGGTGGGAGGAAGGGATGGGTGAGAGGAAGAACCGGTTAGGGAGGCAGAGACAGGTTGGACTGGTTTTGGGATGCAGTGGGTGGGGGGGAAGAGCTGGGCTGGTTGTGTGGTGCAGTGGGGGGAGGGGATGAACTGGGCTGGTTTAGGGATGCAGTGGGGGAAGGGGAGATTTTGAAACTGGTGAAGTCCACATTGATACCATATGGCTGCAGGGTTCCCAGGCGGAATATGAGTTGCTGTTCCTGCAACCTTCGGGTGGCATCATTGTGGCAGTGCAGGAGGCCCATGATGGACATGTCATCAAGAGAATGGGAGGGGGAGTGGAAATGGTTTGCGACTGGGAGGTGCAGTTGTTTGTTGCGAACTGAGCGGAGGTGTTCTGCAAAGCGGTCCCCAAGCCTCCGCTTGGTTTCCCCAATGTAGAGAAAGCCGCACCGGGTACAGTGGATGCAGTATACCACATTGGCAGATGTGCAGGTGAACCTCTGCTTAATGTGGAATGTCATCTTGGGGCCTGGGATGGGGGTGAGGGAGGAGGTGTGGGGACAAGTGTAGCATTTCCTGCGGTTGCAGGGGAAGGTGCCGGGTGTGGTGGGGTTGGAGGGCAGTGTGGAGCGAACAAGGGAGTCACGGAGAGAGTGGTCTCTCCGGAAAGCAGACAGGGGTGGGGATGGAAAAATGTCTTGGGTGGTGGGGTCGGATTGTAAATGGCGGAAGTGTCGGAGGATAATGCGTTGTATCCGGAGGTTGGTAGGGTGGTGTGTGAGAACGAGGGGGATCCTCTTGGGGCGGTTGTGGCGGGGGCGGGGTGTGAGGGATGTGTCGCGGGAAATGCGGGAGACGCGGTCAAGGGCGTTCTCAATCACCGTGGGGAGAAAGTTGCGGTCCTTAAAGAAGTTGGACATCTGGGATGTGCGGGAGTGGAATGTCTTATCGTGGGAGCAGATGCGGCGGAGGCGGAGGAATTGGGAATAGGGGATGGAATTTTTGCAGGAGGGTGGGTGGGAGGAGGTGTATTCTAGGTAGCTGTGGGAGTCGGTGGGCTTGAAATGGACATCAGTTACAAGCTGGTTGCCTGAGATGGAGACTGAGAGGTCCAGGAAGGTGAGGGATGTGCTGGAGATGGCCCAGGTGAACTGAAGGTTGGGGTGGAAGGTGTTGGTGAAGTGGATGAACTGTTCGAGCTCCTCTGGGGAGCAAGAGGCGGCGCCGATACAGTCATCAATGTACCGGAGGAAGAGGTGGGGTTTGGGGCCTGTGTAGGTTCAGAAGATGGACTCTTCCACGTAACCTACAAAAGGCCCTCCGCTTCTTCCTGTCCCGCAGGCCTGACCAGGCCCCCTCCACCGACACTCTCATCCGCCTAGCGGAACTCGTCCTCACACTCAACAACTTCTCTTTTGACTCCTCCCACTTCCTACAGACTAAGGGGGTGGCCATGGGCACCCGCACGGGCCCCAGCTATGCCTGCCTCTTTGTAGGTTACGTGGAACAGTCCATCTTCCGCACCTACACAGGCCCCAAACCCCACCTCTTCCTCCGGTACATTGATGACTGTATCGGCGCCGCCTCTTGCTCCCCAGAGGAGCTCGAACAGTTCATCCACTTCACCAACACCTTTCACCCCAACCTTCAGTTCACCTGGGCCATCTCCAGCACATCCCTCACCTTCCTGGACCTCTCAGTCTCCATCTCAGGCAACCAGCTTGTAACTGATGTCCATTTCAAGCCCACCGACTCCCACAGCTACCTAGAATACACCTCCTCCCACCCACCCTCCTGCAAAAATTCCATCCCCTATTCCCAATTCCTCCGCCTCCGCCGCATCTGCTCCCACGATAAGACATTCCACTCCCGCACATCCCAGATGTCCAACTTCTTTAAGGACCGCAACTTCCCCCCCACGGTGATTGAGAACGCCCTTGACCGCGTCTCCCGCATTTCCCGCGACACATCCCTCACACCCCGCCCCCGCCACAACCGCCCCAAGAGGATCCCCCTCGTTCTCACACACCACCCTACCAACCTCCGGATACAACGCATTATCCTCCGACACTTCCGCCATTTACAATCCGACCCCACCACCCAAGACATTTTTCCATCCCCACCCCTGTCTGCTTTCCGGAGAGACCACTCTCTCCGTGACTCCCTTGTTCGCTCCACACTGCCCTCCAACCCCACCACACCCGGCACCTTCCCCTGCAACCGCAGGAAATGCTACACTTGTCCCCACACCTCCTCCCTCACCCCCATCCCAGGCCCCAAGATGACATTCCACATTAAGCAGAGGTTCACCTGCACATCTGCCAATGTGGTATACTGCATCCACTGTACCCGGTGCGGCTTTCTCTACATTGGGGAAACCAAGCGGAGGCTTGGGGACCGCTTTGCAGAACACCTCCGCTCAGTTCGCAACAAACAACTGCACCTCCCAGTCGCAAACCATTTCCACTCCCCCTCCCATTCTCTTGATGACATGTCCATCATGGGCCTCCTGCACTGCCACAATGATGCCACCCGAAGGTTGCAGGAACAGCAACTCATATTCCGCCTGGGAACCCTGCAGCCATATGGTATCAATGTGGACTTCACCAGTTTCAAAATCTCCCCTTCCCCCACTGCATCCCTAAACCAGCCCAGTTCATCCCCTCCCCCCACTGCACCACACAACCAGCCCAGCTCTTCCCCCCCACCCACTGCATCCCAAAACCAGTCCAACCTGTCTCTGCCTCCCTAACCGGTTCTTCCTCTCACCCATCCCTTCCTCCCACCCCAAGCCGCACCCCCATCTACCTACTAAGCTCATCCCACCTCCTTGACCTGTCCGTCTTCCCTGGACTGACCTATCCCCTCCCTACCTCCCCACCTACACCCTCTCCACCTATCTTCTTTACTCTCCATCTTCGGTCCGCCTCCCCCTCTCTCCCTATTTATTCCAGTTCCCTCCCCCCATCCCCCTCTCTGATGAAGGGTCTAGGCCCGAAACGTCAGCTTTTGTGCTCCTGAGATGCTGCTTGGCCTGCTGTGTTCATCCAGCCTCACATTTTATTATCTATACTCTTGTATGTTTATAGCTCAGTGTGCAATTGTGGCAGCTACAAAACGTTGTCTTCCGGTCCCAGCTATGCAATGTTCTGATGCGAAATATTCAGATGTGCTTTTAAGTATGTTTATCTGAACACATCTGCTTGGATGGCATGACACAGAAGCAGTTAGTGCCTACAATGTAAGGATGAGGATTGCTTGAGACCACAGCTCTTATTGTGCAGTGTTGAACCTGAAGTGAGATAGTGGCATTACTGAATCATGGCTATCATGATTATTGTAAAATTGACCCTCATGGAGCCTGAACGTACAAGAATTTTGCTCTACCCCCAAGGTAATAAAAAATCCCCACCCACGGCTTGCAGTGTCAGCCATTTTGTGCAGTTGAACTTCAGAGATGGCACAGTTTCAACTATGCATTTTGAGACAGAGTTGCAGGCTCTGCCTGAGATGCAAGTTGGTTTCCCATCCTTTATGTTCCCTTTTCTATTGATGCCCTTGTGGACTTTCAGCTTCCCTTCCACTTCTGTCAAGCTCCATATCTGTACCTATAAATGCCTCCACATCTTTCGGTCAGAACGGCTACTCTCTTTTTGTCTGTGTATTGCTTTCTGTTCGCGTTAGCTTGAAATTGCAAATTAAATTGAAATTGCTGAAATCAATATCTTACTGTGTCAGTCCTGAACTTTGGCTTTGACTACCAACACCATTCAATGGTTGGGACTGTGACATTGCTTGATTAGCCTGACTCACTTTGTGTAACGAGTGGATTCTACACTACCATGAAAATTCGAGTTTTTTTTTTACTTTGATTTTTTTTTCTCTCTGGTGCTCCTGAGACTGTAGGAAGGAATTACAGTCCCATGTAAGATTCCTTGTGCTCTCTTTTTGTCAAATCCCCTGTTTAAGCCAGTGATCTACATGACACTGATGGAGTCCTTCTCCAATCTTATCTAGATATGTGAATGCTTCTAGAGTCTTTACAACAATTTCTCATCTCATGCAAACATCTCATTATCATCCATGTTTTCTCACCATGATCTTCTGACCAGCACTAAACTCAATGTTTGATGTCTGGTGTATCATAACTCGTTTTCACCGTGTCTTGTTTTCTCTGACAAGAAAAACAACTAAACCCTGTCCTAGGAACTTTAGACTGTGACTTGTAGGGTGAGCAACCTTTTGTTGATTATGCAGTTATTCTGTAAGAGAAAAGAAAATTCTCCGGCTGGCGAAAAAAATAACTGTTTAGTTTGTTCCTTAGTAAATACTTCCAGAAATCTGTCTCCTTTTGCAGAGCCATTTTCATTTTACTGGGTAGTATCATAGCATAAAAGAGTATGTTTGAGTCCATTCTTATTTAGAAATGTTTTAAAGTCTTCCAAGTAAAATGTGGACTGATAAACATACAAATTGAAACACTTTACAACTTATCACCAACTCTTCAATATTTCTATCTCACTTTAACATTTAAAAATGACTCTTACCACTGCTTTCATACAAACAAACCCCACATGTTCTTATCAATGAAGTTCCTCTAAGAACCTCTCTAACACCTGACAGAGTAATGACTCGTTACCCCATAGGGTACAGCTGTTGTGTACAGTCTTTTCATTTTTATTATATATACACCTCCAAATTCTCATCAGCACAGTCTTTAGGTTAGCCATTCAGGATAAAATTGATCATTTTGCTGAGTACCACATCCTTGTGTGTGCGATTATTAATTTTTCAGGCAGAAACTGGAACGTCACTTGTGTATGTAAAATAATTTACATGTAACTCAAATGAATCCAGTTGTCATGAGAAAACTAAAAAAAAATGTGGCCCACATTTGCATGATTTTCTGACTTGACATTTAGTGGATGTGAGTTTGCTCGCTGAGCTGCAAGGTTAGTTTTCAGACATATCGTCAATTTGTTTTATTTGAAAAAATATACTTTATTCGTAAGATATACAAAAAAAAACATATTTACACACCTACCCAGTCATGCAAGCCGCTCCAGGTTACCCAGGGGGTACATACATCAACTAAAGGGAAAAAACAAAGAAGGAAAAAAAAACAAAGAAAAGAAAATACCTTGGCAGTCGTCACCCCGCACAATCCCCGTTGGCCCCCTGACCAGTTGGGGAAGGTGCCAGCTGGGCCCAGTTACCAGATAGGGTTCTTTTTTCTATTCTGGACAAGGGGCTTCATACGATGGTCTTTCCCCACCGCGCCTTGGCGGCGGCTGCCCCAAGCTTTAGCGCGTCCCTCAGCACATAGTCCTGGACCTTGGACTGCGCCAGTCTGCAACACTCGGTCGGGGTCAGTTCTTTCAGCTGGCAGACCAGCAAGTTGTGGGCAGACCAAAGAGCGTCTTTCACCGCATTGATGGTCCTCCAGGTGCAGTTGATGTTGGTCTCGGTGTGCGTCCCCGGAAACAGCCCGTAGAGCACGGAGTCCCGCGTCACAGAGCTGCTCGGGATGAACCTCGACAAATACCACTGCATCCCCGTCCAGACCTCCTGCGCATTGGCACACTCCAGAAGGAGGTGATCGACAGTCTCGTCCCCCCCGCAGCCACCTCGAGGGCAGCGTGCGGTGGTGCAGAGATTCCGGGCATGCATAAAGGATCTCACTGGCAGAGCCCCTCTCACCGGCAGCCAAGCAATGTCCTAGTGCTTGTTTGAAAGTTCTGGCGATGAGGCATTCTGCCAAATGACTTTGGCAGTCTGCGTGGGGAACCACACGACGGGATCCACCCTCTCCTTTTCCCGAAGGGTCCCGAGGATACTACGTGCTAACCACCGCCTGACGGCCTTGTGGTCAAAGGTGTTTCCTTTCAAAAATTTCTCCACGAAGGACAGGTGGGACGGAACGGTCCAACTACTCGGAGCGTTCCGCGGCAACGAGGCCAGGCCCATCCTTCGCAACACTGGGGACAGGTAGAACCTCAGTAAGTAGTGACACTTGGTGTTTGCGTACTGAGGATCTACGCACAGCTTGATGCAGCCGCACACAAAGGTAGCCGTCAGGGCGAGGGTGGCGTTCAGTACGCCCTTTCCCCCATTTTCCAGGTCTTTGTACATGGTGTCCCTGCGGACCTGGTCCATCCTTGACCCCCAAATGAAGTGGAAGATGGCCCGGGTGACTGCAGCGGCGCAGGCCCAGGGAATAGGCCAGGCCTGCGCCACATACAACAGTACCGAAAGCCCCTCGCACCTGACAACCAGGTTCTCACCCGCGATGGAGAGGGACCGGAGCGGCCACCTGCCCAGCTTCTGCTTCAATTTGGTGATACGCTCCTCCCAAGTCTTAGTGCACGCCCCAGCTCCACCAAACCAAACACCCAGCACCTTCAGGTAGTCTGTCCTGACGGTGAAGGGGATGAAGGAGTGGTCGTCCCAGTTCCCAAAGAACATGACCTCGCTCTTACCCCTATTGACTTCGGCACCCCAGGCCAGTTCAAACTGGCCGCAGATGTCCAATAGTCTACTCACCGACCGACGATCGGTGCAGAAGACGGCGACATCGTCCATGTACAGGGAGGTCTTGACCTGAAGGCCTCCGCTGCCTGGGATAGTCATGCCCTTCAGGCTCACGTCCTTCCTGATGGATGCGGCGAAGGGCTCCACACAGCACACGAATAAGGCAGGAGATAGCGGGCAGCCCTGCCTGACTCCAGATCTAACAGGAAAACTGTCTGATTCCCACCCGTTGATCGAGACTGCGCTAACGATGTTGGCGTAGAGCAGCCGGATCCAATTGCGATGCCCTCCCCAAACCCCAATTTGGAGAGGACATCCCTCATGTAAGCATGAGAGACCCTGTCGAAGGCCTTCTCCTGGTCCAGGCTGATGAGGCAGGTGTCCACCCGCCTGTCCTGTACGTAGGCGATCGTATCCCTAATGAGCGCGTGGCTCTCAGCGATCTTCCTGTCCGGCACAGCACAGGTTGGGTCAGGGTGAATCACCGACTCCAGGGCAGACATGACCCGGTTGGCTATGACCTTTGCCAGGATTTTGTAGTCCACGTTCAATTGTGAAATGGGACGCCAATTCTTAATTTCTTCCCTCTCCCCCTTCCTCTTGTAAATGAGGGTGATGATGGCCTTCCTCATGGACTTGCACATTTCCCCTGCCCGAAGCGCACTATCCACTCCCTCGTGCCGTCGTCTAAGACCTCCGTGATAGACGACAGGAACGACTCGGAGGCCGTGCTGTCCGTGGGCTTCGTGTCGTACAGTCCAGCATAGAAGGATCTGCTGATCCTCAAAATGTCGGGCCGAGACGACGTCACCGAGCCGTCGTCCTCCTTCAGCCGGCTAAGCACAAAGCTCTCTTTGTGCACCTTCTGAAAGAAGAAACGCGAGCATGTCTCGTCCTGCTCCACGGAGCGGACCCTGGACTGGAAGATTATCCTGGAGGCCTCCGCGGCGAAGAGTGAGGCTAGCTGGCCCCTCACCTCGCGGAGGTCCTCCGTGACATCGACCCCCATCAACTGCAGAAGGAGCAGGTTCTGCACCCTTTTCTGGAGTCGCGACAGCTTTCCCCGCCTCTCTCTTGCCTTCCGAACACCCTTGAGGACAACGAACCTCTTGATGTTCTCCTTCACTGTCTCCCACCAGTTGCCCGGAGACTCAAAGAGGGATTTGACGGTTCTCCAACCGGCGTGCTCCCTCTTAAGCTCCTCGACGTTCTCTGGGGTCAACAGAGTCGTGTTGAGCTTCCACGTCCCCTTGCCGGCTGGCCGGTCGTCCTGTAAGTGACAGTCGGCCAGCAGGAGGCAGTGGTCAGAGAAGAACACCGGCTCGACGCTGGTGGACCTGACCGAGAACGCCCGTGACACAATCAGAAAGTCTATCCTTGAGCGGATAGACCCGTCTGGCCGCAACCAGGTGTACCTCTGCTGCGCTCCGTCTGCAGGGGTGCTGAAGACATCGAGCAGCTTGGCGTCCTTCATCGTGCCCATCAGGAATCTGGACGTGACGTCCAGTTGTCTACCCCCACCCGCTGTCCCCACGCCGGATCTTCCATCTGCATCGATGATGCAGTTGAAGTCTCCGCCTAGGATGACCGGCCTGGACGTAGCCAGCAGGGGTGGAAGCCGCTGCAGGATGGCCAACCGCTCATTCCGTACTGCTGGGGCATACGCGTTGATCAGCCTCAGGGGAGCGTTCCTGTAGGTGACGCCAGCCACTAGGAGGCGCCCCGCCCCACCACCTCCTGAACTTGAGGGATGGTGAAGTCTCACCCCCGCAGCAGAATAGCCAGGCCCAAGGAGCGACAGTCGTTACCCCCCGACCAGATCGAAGGCCCACAGGCCCAGGCGCCGGACCATTTCCCGTACCTGCCGAGGTGCCGTATCCCGCACTCCTGCAGAAACAGGAGGTCCGCCTTGATGGTGGTCAGATAGGCCAATGTGTATACACATCTTGCAGTGGACTTGACACTGCGCACATTAATGCTCACAACACGTACCCCCATTGTGGGCAGTGACCACAGTACCCTCCCCAAGTCCAAGGTCCAGCCCCTCCATCTGTCCCTTCATGCCCATTGCCTGGGCTAACTGCTGGACGCTCTCCAGGCTCAGGAAACCGTCCGTGCTGCCTTCCGGGTGGCATCCCCCCGTCAGGGGCGCGGAGGCAGGAGGGTCTGGCTCTGGGTTAGGCTGGGGACGCGCTGTTTCCTCCTTCCCGCCTGGAAGTTCCGGGGGGCCCTCCAGTGCCCCAGTGGCACCTGACTGGGTGTCGGAGGGAGCCTCAGGACGCCTCCTGTCACCTGGAAGCGGGGTGCTGCTTTCCTTCTCCCTCGAGATCTTTAGCTTCTGCTTTGGGCGGGCCCTCTCCGAATCCCCCTCGTCAAAGGAGCTCTTATAGCCCCCCTGCAGCTTCCTCTTCCCACCTGATGGTTGCGGTTCCTGGGCCCGTCGATGCACCTTCCTCCTCGCTTTCCAGACCGTCGTCCACTCCCCTGGGTCGCCTGTCGCCACCTCCATCAACTCCGGGTTGTCGGGGGGGAGCAGAGCCTGCAGGAGCGCTTTGCTGGCCTCGGGCCCATCCTGCGGGGCTGGGCCCTCCTGCATGGCCTGGCCCTCCTGCACATTAGTGGGGTCCTTGCTGGGTCCTGGTGCCTTCCTCTCCTCCGGGGGGGTGCTGGCCCCACATTGCCCCTGCTGGCGACCTGGTCGTAGGTGGTCCCCCGCTGCGGGCATGCCCTATAGAGGTGGCCTGCTTCCCCGCAAGGTTTGCAGCGTTTCTCTTGTGGGCAATCGTTTTCAAGGTGTCCCTCCTTCCTGCAGTTCCTGCAGATGGTGGCTTTGCAGTCGGCCGCCACGTGACCGGACCTACCACAGGCATGGTAGACTTTAGGTTGCCCTGCATTGGTCAGGTAGCCCTTGCTCCCGCCGATCGCGAAGCTGGACGGTGGGTGTACGACATTCCCGTCTGCGCCCATCCTCAGCGTCACCTTGACCTGCCTCTTACTGGTCCAGATGCCAAAGGGGTCCATGATGTCAGTTAGGTCCCCTTCCACCTCCACGTACCTTGACCTGCCTCTTACTGGTACAGATGCCAAAGGGGTCCATGATGTCAGTTAGGTCCCCTTCCACCTTCACGTACCTTCCAAGGAAGGTCAGGACATCAGCTGCTGGCACATGCGGGTTGTACATGTGTACAGTCACCATACGGCTCCTCTGCGCTGGCATCACGAACAGCGGGACAGCGGTCAATACAGAGAGGGGGCCCTCACCTCCTTTCTCCTTGAAAACCTCCAGGAAGCGCTCGCAAAGCTTGGCACTCCTGAAGGTCACATCGTAAAAACCTCCTCCGGGGAAATCCTGCAGGCAGTAAATGTCCGCAGCAGCGAACCCACAACAGCCCAACAGGACCCTCTTCACAAAGAAGGTGCGGTCCACAGGTGCACCTTCATCCACCTTCTTTACGGAAACACGGATGGTGTTCCGGACC
Source organism: Stegostoma tigrinum (assembly GCF_030684315.1). Taxonomy (NCBI): domain Eukaryota; kingdom Metazoa; phylum Chordata; class Chondrichthyes; order Orectolobiformes; family Stegostomatidae; genus Stegostoma; species Stegostoma tigrinum. Next base: position 44,408,269 of record NC_081362.1, on the reverse strand, counting down.
CCCTGACCTGGGACACGAGCGCTTGCCGCAGCCATCGTTGCAGGTTGGCTGCTCCCCTGAACCAGCGTTAGGCCGGAGCCAGCATTAAGATCCACTGGTCGCAAGGGTGCACAGCCAGCCCGACGTCCTCCTTTCACCTCCAAGACAGCACTCTCCTCCTCTCGGTCCACAAGAGAGTGGGTCTTTATTTTGTTCCAGATGTAAGCTGGTTCACTGAGCTTGAAGGTTTGTTCCCAGATGTTTCATCACCAGTCTAGGTAACATCGTCAGTGAGCCTCCGACGAAGCGCTGGTGTTTTGTCCCACTTTCTATTTATCTGTTTAGGTTTCCTTGGGTTGGTGATGTCATTTCCTGTGTTGGTGGTGTCATTTCCTGTTCTTTTTCTCAGGCGATGGTAGATTGGCTCCAAATCAATGTGTTTTTTGATGGAGTTCCAGTTGGAATGCCATGCTTCTAGGAATTCTCGTGCGTGTCTCTGTTTGGCTTGTCCTAGGATGGATGTGTTGTCCTTCCTTATCTGTATGTAAGGATACGAGTGATAGTGGGTCATGTCGTTTTGTGGCTAGTTGATGTTCATGTATCCTGGTGGCTAGCTTTCTGCCTGTTTGTCCAATGTAGTGTTTGTCACAGTTCTTGCAAGGTATTTTTTTTTCTTCTCAAAACTCGCTTGACATTTAGTATTACACTGGTGACAAATAGTTAGTATCACTTGGTGCTCTTTGTTTACAAGACCACTTTGTGCTGTCTTAGCACTTGAACAGATCTACTTTTAAATAAGTTAACTCAGTTTGACTGCAATTCCTCAAGACAATTACCTGTCAAGATGACTTAGTTGCCTCCTAGTACCACTATGGCAAACAATGGGTTCATCATACTTTTCTTATTCATTCATGGGATGTGGGCATCGCTGGCTGGGCCAGCATTTATTCCCCATTCCAGTTGTTTTTGAGAAGGTGGTGGTGAGCAATCTTCCTGAACTGCTGCAGCCCACACACTTTTAGATATCTCCACAATGATTTTAGAGAAGGAATTGCGGGATTTTGACCCAGCGAAAATGAAGGAATGACGATATATTTCCAAGTCAGGATGGTAAGAGTGGCTTGGAGGGGAACTTGCAGGTGGTGGTGTTCCCATGCACCTTCTACCTTTTCCTTTTAAAAAGAAATGGTCATGGGTCAAATGGATGCAGTCTAAGGAATATTGAATTTTTGCATGGCACACATGGCTGCTACAGAGTATCAGTGGTAAAGGGGGTAGCAATTTTGGATGTGGTGCCAGTCAAGCATTCAGCTTTGTCCTGGATGGTATCAAGCTTCTTGAGTGTTGTTGAAATTCCACTCATCCAGAAAAGTCCAAAGTAATCTCTCACAATCCTGATTTGAGGCATATCGATTGTGGACAAACTTTGGGGAAATAAGAGATAAGTTATTTGCTGCAGGACTCCTAGACTCTGACTTCTTGTTAAAGCCACTGTATTTTTATGGCTAGTGTAGTTTAGTTTCTGGGCAATGGTGATCCCAAGGATGTTGATAGTGGGGCTGTTTCCACCCTGTGGTATATTGTTATTGGAATAATTAGTCAGTTTCAACTAGTTTTTCACAAGTGACTTTGTTATATCAGGAGGAGAATACAAGAAATCACAAACATGATAACTTAAGTTCTGAATCTTGACATCCATTTTTACCATAAGTACTGGAACTGTATCTGCAGCTCATTTGCTCTCACCTTCCATGTGCAGTTTTTCTTGTTTTCTGACTGACCGTAACTCAATCTTCCTGACAGATGTAGAAAGCGAAGCCAATGCTAGCAATTATGTGTGCATTTGAGGAATTCTATACTCCTAAAGTAGGTTTCGATCTACCACAATATTGATCTGGTGCAGGGCTGTAATCTGTGGTTTTGCCACAGCCTGTATACTATAGGACATGACCAACTTAGACATAGCAATAGTTGGTAGCTAATATGACAACCACAACATCTACATTTCAAACTCCAGAATGTGAATTTTGCTGTGTTGTATGAAATAGCTCCACAGAGGCTGGTGTCCTGTCATCAAGTCACCCTTTATTTACATGTGGAGTGTCCTTGCCACTGATCCAGCTTCCGCAGAACCAGCTCTCAGAGTGAACAGAACCTCTGACAGTCCTGTTCATATCGGTCAGCCAAGGTTCCATGATTGGGACTGTTAATCTGGTCGAATCAGGGAACTTATACTATGAGGTCCATCTATCTGACTTCATTATAATCATTACAGTCTGGACCACTAAAATCTACCGCTCATTAAGCTGATTCCTTTGTGAATTGTAACAATCCATATATGTCATTTCTTCAGGCTGTGGCCTGACCACGCCCTCCCTTCACATTACTTAATTGCCTTTGATCAAAACATAAGTTTAGATTCTATTGTTATTTTGGCCTCCTACATACATACATCCAAGCTGTTTTCCATTTTCAGGCCATGCCTACAGTGACAGGAGTGTCTCTTGAAACGAGAGACCTGCAAACATTTGTAGCAGTCTCACTTAGCAACTGTTTCCATTGATTGAACATAATTCCCAACGCAGTCTCATTTGAAGTTGTGCCGTAAGATGAATCCATAAAATCACTGATTTCAGAGGAGCTTATAGTGCTGGGGTCTTCTGGGAAACCCTGGTTAGACAGCAAAAAGCATCTGGCCCCATCAGCAGGAGAAAATCATTTACTTTACCCTCATCCCTTATTTTATTTATTTTCACCAAATGTTTGTAATTACATCGGTCTTCTGTTCAGGTTGAACCCTCACCCCCACCCCCACCCCACTGTCCCTAATTACGTCTTCAGTGTCATATTTCAGTGTACTCTCTGCCGACTTGCTGTGTATCTGAATGCACTACATACACTGGATTGTCAAATTAATCAAACTTTCTCAAAATCAACAGGGGTTGCAAAAATGTGTCATGTTCTTCAGTCCTTAAATTTTTCAAATGTATTGTAATAATTCCATTCCATCCTTGGCACCATCCTTTTTATTGCATGTTGCATTGAGAGTAACTCACCACATGGTTTCCAGTAGTCAATCATGATTGAACTAACTTTATTACTAACACCACCCACGGAGAGGACTGTATAGCAAAATGCTCAGAGCTTGCAATATATGACTAGGTGTACAGCATATTTTAAGAAATAACTTTAAAAAGATATGAAAAAGCATTGTTTTGGAAAAGGTTGCTTTTTTGCAACTGATGAAACACCATTGGTGCAAACCTGTTGAATTAAATGGGTCCAAAAGATATCCATATCAAATGTTCTGAAAGGGTAACTCTAAATGATTCGTTCCAGATCTGCAGCAAATTAATATATGGAGATCAAGGGTAAACTCATCAGTCTTTTAAAAAAGCATTGCTATCAGAAATATCAGGCTTCCAAGCAATACAAAGCATGGCAATAAGTTTTCCAGATTAATAGCACTATGTGGCTTGATGTTCACCGTGTGCTATTATTAATGAACTAATTTATCACTTCACCACAAATAGCAAACAATCTACTCCATATTTCATTCTTTTGTTTTCTTCTAAAGACAATAACTCATATTCGGATAGAGCAACAGCTTCTCAGCACCTTACCCAAGTGGCTGAATATGTGACCTTAGGTAGAGAACATCAGCAAACTATTTGACTGGATGGGTCGTCACAGCTGAGTATGAGGCTGTTCTCACTTGTCTTGTATGCTCAATCATTCTCCATTGCAAGTCACAGAATAAAGCTCAAAGACAGGAACTCTGGTTAAATGAGCATTTAGACAGCCAAGATATACACCATTTCTCAGCATTTGAAACTAAACCATCATTTTAAATTTCTGCATGAAATTATGAACCCTGAAATTTAAATTGATTTAAAAAATTGACCATGCCTTATACCAAATGAAATTTTTATAGTTTAATGATATGAAGATACGTCAAAGGAAATAAAATGTGAGGGTAGACTAGATGGATCAAGGACCTTCTCCTGATGTATGTTCATACATAACTATGCTTATAAATTATTGATGGTGTAATCAGCTGAGCTCTTTGTATAACATTATTTTGTGTTTTAACGTAAGTATTAACCAATAGGCCATAAATGGATCAATGCCACCACTAAAATAGCACAGAGTGATGTAATTCATAAGCAGAATGCATTTGCCTGCAGCATAACTTATAGGGTAAGTGTTACTGAATTGTGTACTTAAAATGTCTAACAGACTCTCAGCTGTTTGGCAGAGAGATGCCAGTATTATTTATACTAAATAGACCACTTCTAAAGACAGAAAAGTGACTGGACCTAAAACATTAACTCTGCTTTCTCTCCAGAGATACTGCTAGACTTGCTGGAATTGCTGCTGTAATTTTTGTTTTTGTTTTTGTTTCAGATTTTCAGCATCTACATTGCTTTGTTTTGCTTTAGCCCTTCAAGACATTGCAAATGTGTAATATTGTAATAGCAATCAGATGATTGTATCCCTAAGAACATTGCATCCCTGGTTACCTACATTCCAACCATGATTAGAATTCTAATGTACCTCACTGTCTGTAAAGCACTTTGTGACATCCTACACTTGTGACACGTGATTGCAAGTTTTTCTTTCTTACAAAGAACATTGTTACCAGTATAGATATTCCTAAAGAAAAACAACACAAGCCAGGTTATTTCACAAAAATATCATAGCCTGTGTCTTTCTCAATCTGAAACTTTCCACTTGGCTTTGTATTATCAGAAAACTTACATATGTTAATCTGTTTCTTAGCCCAAGGCATTAACGTAGATTGTAAATAACTAAGGTCCCAGAGGGAGTGAAAATCCAAGATAACAAAGAGATGCTGCTTGGCCTGCTGTGTTCATCCAGTTTAAACACTTTGTTATCTTGGATTCTCCAGCATCTGCAGTTCCCATTATCACTGATACAATTTTAACCTCACTGCGAAGCCTCTTCCAGGGATGCCTAACCTGAAGAAGTTACCCTCCTCCCTCCGGACCAACCTCAGGGAATCTCTCTCCCACTGCAACTCTCTTGTCCTCTCCACCTATCTTCTTTCTCTCCATCTTCGGTCCGCCTCCCCCTCTCTCCCTATTTATTCCAGAACCCTCTCCCCATCCCTCTCTCTGATGAAGGGTCTAGGCCCGAAACGTCAGCTTTTGTGCTCCTGAGATGTTGCTTGGCCTGCTGTGTTCATCCAGCTTCACACTTTGTTATCTAAGGTCCCAGTATGGACTGTTGCAGTTGTCCACTATTCACGGAATGCCAACCTAAACATGTCACATTTATCTCTACTGTGTACTTCCAGTCCATTAACCAATTCTCTATCCATGCTAATATGGCACCTCCAATTTCTTAGCCCTGAGCATGTGAAAGGTTAATATTAATGATAACTTACCAAATGCCTTCCAGCACTCTAAAGTATCCATCATTCCCCTTTATCTATCCTTCCAGTTATATTCTCAAAAACACTTAAATCAGTTTGGCAAGCAGGATTTACTTTTGTAAAATGATGCGCACTTATTCTCATAATGCTATGCATTTCTAGGGATATTGAGAGATTTTCTTCATAACAAATTCCTGTACATTCCTGATGACAGATATCAGGCTAACTGGCCTATTGTTTTAGAGATAATGGGAACTGCAGATGCTGGAGATTCCAAGATAATAAAATGTGAGGCTGGATGAACACAGCAGGCCAAGCAGCATCTCAGGAGCACAAAAGCTGACGTTTCGGGCCTAGACCCTTCATCAGAGACCTCTCTGATGAAGGGTCTAGGCCCGAAACGTCAGCTTTTGTGCTCCTGAGATGCTGCTTGGCCTGCTGTGTTCATCCAGCCTCACATTTTATTATCTTGGCCTATTGTTTTGTTATTTTTAGATAAGTGTTACATTTGATAAATCACCATTTTCAGGGACCATTCCAGAATCTGAGAAATTTTAGAATGTCAAATCCAGCACATTGCTTTGCAATCCCTTTCACAGTCCCTAGGACTTAGGTCATCAGACTATGGGGATTTATTGGATTATAGTCCCTTGAATTTCTCCAGTTTCTCTGTAGACATTAATTGCTTTAATTTACTCACTGATGATTTCTTTGATTTTTTTGGTGTATGTAACTTGCATTTTCTACAGTGCAGACAGACAAAATAAAATTTGTTCAATCTCTTATTTTCCTCATGTCCATGATGATTTCAACTTTCTCTGCTCCTGAGAGACCAATATTTAATTTAGCTACTCGCTTACTTTATACACAAACATACAAAATCTTACTGAGATAATGAAATGTGAGGCTGGATGAACACAACAGGCCCAGCAGCATCTCAGGAGCACAAAAGCTGACGTTTCGGGCCTAGACCCTTCATCAGAGAGGGGGATGCGGTGAGGGTTCTGGAATAAATAGGGAGACGGGGGAGGCAGACCGAAGATGGAGAGAAAAGAAGATAGATGGAGAGGAGAGTATACGTGGGAAGGTAGGGAGGAAATAGGTCAGTCCAGGGAAGACGGACAGGTCAAGGAGGTGGGATGAGGTTAGTAGGTAGGAGATGGAGGTGCGGCTTGGGGTGGGAGGAAGGGATGGGTGAGAGGAAGAACAGGTTAGGGAGTCAGAGACAGGTTGGACTGGTTTTGGGATGCAGTGGGTGGGGGGGAAGAGCTGGGCTGGTTGTGTGGTGCAGTGGGGAGAGGGGACGAACTGGGCTGGTTTTGGGATGTGGTGCAGTGGGGGGAGGGGACGAACTGGGCTGGTTTTGGGACTGTGTTGTTTTTATTTCTGACCAATACTTTCCTTTCCCCTACTTTATTGTTACTATTTGCTAGTTTCTAAAATACTCCCAATCTTCAAATTTAAATCAAATCTTTGCAACATTGTAAGCCTCTTTTGACCTAATATTAACAATAAACTCCTTGGTAATGGCTCTTTATCACAGATTTTGGTTAACAGTAGAATGTGTTTTTGTAGAACGTTTTGAATTATTTCTTTACGTGTTTCCCACTGTTTATTTAACACCAATACACTTTTAGTCAAATGCTGGCACAACCACACCCATGTGTAATAATATCCTTTTGTTATCTAAATGTAACACAAATGAGGCACATTGCTTCTGTTTACTTGAAGGCCACTGTTAGGTTTATTTAAAGCTAAACTGATATACACAGATTAAAATCCAAACAGACTCTCTTGCCTTGGGTGCTGCACAGCAGACAACATGTGGCTTGTAGTAACGTGTGGGTACTTGACTCATATGCATGTTGATTTCTCATAAGGAATATCATAACAAAGGTGGTTTTTTAAAAAGCGCCATTTTTACTGCAAAAATAGCTCTTGGTTTTTTTGATTTATTGTCACATGCATTGTACTTGTATGGTGCAAGTGAAAACAAATAAATATTGGGCAATAGCAAAATTTGTTAAAGAGATGTATGGATGTGAAAATTTAAGTATATAAAATTTAAGAGGGTCCATTTATCCATTCTGTGATTTGAGAACTTTTCCAGATCTTAGGGTGTAACTTTCAGCAAATGTTTATTTAGTCCTTGTCTATTGATTTGCAGGCAGGCCACTTTGTTGATTGTTGTCCTCTGGAACATTCTTTCATGTTTACTGTGCACAATTGGCATATTTTACACTTTCCTTAATTGGCTTCTGTTCCTAAGAGTTGCTTTGCTCGGTGTTGTGATTTCATAAAACCTGGTCTCACTGTGTACTTGGAAATTTCTGCAGGTAATCAACTTCCCATTCCAGCATGTTTGTCTTATACATTATGAGATAGCCTGGCATCTGAATGCCAGTCACGTATCTTCATCCTTGTTTTAAGAACTGTATCATCCACCTCATAATTGTGTGTCTCGGCAGAAGTTTTTCTCACTTGCCTTCCAAATACGATCTCTGCTGGCAATGGTAATGTTTTATCTAGTAGAGTCAACAAGGCAAAACAAAAACCTTGTTTCATCATCTTACATTCAGGGCCAGCCATTTCACAGTACAGACCATTACCCAGATCAAATGGTCTCTGTGTGAATGTGGTGAGGAAAACACATGTCATACTTATCTCTGAAATCCTGCCCATGTGCCGCAGCCCATTGTTAAAAATGATTTCGTCAGGTATACCAAATAGATGGCTATGATATTCAATGTGCCTGCCACAGATGGGCTTGAAGTGTTCGTTCCCTGGTGATTTTGGATGAGGGGACTGATGGAGTCTGGTGTAGGTATAGAAGGTCTGTACTTTGCTGTTGCTGGTGCCTCTGGAATGCCACACATACCCTCATTAATTCTGATGTCACACTTAATCTCTGGCAATGGATGCTATCACATGCAAGTTGTCTCATCAACTCCATCCCATATTTGTTCTGAGGTAGTTGTGACAATACTGTGGGCACAAGTACTTGAAGAAGACACATTTTGAGACACTGACGTCATCTCTTTAAGGCCATAAGTATCTGGAATGTATGTGGCAGGTTTTTCAATCGCATCACACCATCCTCCAGATATTTTTAAAATCAACTAATTCAGAGACATTATTACTTTCAGAAGGTGGGGCTTGAACCCAGCCTTCCTGGCTCGGAGGTAGGGCCACTAACACTGTGCCACAAGAGATGTGAGGACCGATGAATACTCTGGACTTGGCCAGCAATGGCGTTTCAGGAGTGCATACATGGTACTAACCCTCAGGCCACCCTTCAATGATAACATTCCACAATGTTTTCAGTTATGAATCGTGAGCTGTTTCCACTTGACAGTAAAGGTGGTTATTTTTATGCTAACCAAAGTTCAATAAATTTAGGTAGAAATGTGTCAAAATCGATGTTCCTGCAGTTGACTTGTAGATCCAGTGGAGTGTCTACATCTTGTTGGATTCTGTCATCTGTTTGGTTCCTCTGAGGTGACCATTTTGGTACTAGGTTTATAGCAAATGGAATAGGATTTATATATTTTCACCAGCACTTTTTGTAGTTCAGTAGTGCAATTATCAGTAGTTTGTACCAAGTCATTTCTAATAGATTGTAATTGATGAGCAATTCACTGTGCATACAGAATTTTGTGTTATCAAATACGTGAGCAAGTTTTTCATATTATGGTGCTGTGATTGAATTACACCCAAAATAGACTTTTTGATCCAAATGTAATTGGCTAACTATCTTGCATGATGTATGTTCTTAGCCTTTTCTGAAAAACCTTGACTTTCAAGATTGTCATAGAATCGAATCCTTATTGTAAAATACCTACAGTGTGCAAACTGGCCCTTCGGCCCAATAGGTCCACACCGAACCTCGTTACCTGTTCCCCTGTAACTCACCTAATCTACACATCCATGAACACTTTGGGAAATTTAGCATGGACAATTTCTCTAACCTGCACATCTTTGGACTGTGGGAGTAAACTGGAGCAGTCGGAGGAAACCCACACGGACATGGGGAGAATGTGCAAACTCCGCATACATAGTCACCCAAGGCTAGAGGTGAACCTGGGTCTATGGCACTATAGGGCAGCAATGCTAACCACTGTGCCACCATGCCACCATTGTCTTCTTCCTTGCTTGGTAGTACTGCTTTCTAGTAGTAATTTTTGCTGATTGTGCTTGTTTGATAATTCTGCCATATGCATGGTCATCTTTGATTGTATTTTGGGAGCCAGGTCTCTTGCAAAAAAGTGGGCCCAGTGCCCTCTTGTACAACACATCTAATACAGATCTTGGAGTGCAGAACAGCTTCACAGTGGGTGGGATTGTACATGCTACACCATTTGATTTCTCTTCTGAGTCCTAACTAGTGTCGAGAATGTTTGCAGTACTTCATATATGCAGATCTTGTCGTCCAGCTGCGACAATTTAGCATTTCCTGCCGTCTGCTAGCAGTGAATCAATTCTGTGACCTTTCTTTGTTTCCAAGAGGACTTTCTGCAACATTTTAACAAGTGTTGACACAACTACCATCTCTATTGTGCATTCCAAAAGCTTAGCTTCTGCAAAAATCATACAGTATTATTTTCCCTCGACGCGCTATCTTCTGACAAATTGATCCATTGATTCCTATGGTTTTTGTTTGAGGGACATTGATTGTAAAGTTGATTGTAAAGTTGACTCTTGTATGCAGCTAGTTTTCTCTGATTTTACATCTTTGCACGGTCTTTATGAGCTTCTTCAAGTAAACTAGAAGTCTTGATTCTGTGCAACTCCACAAAAATAACTACAATTAGGAGCTTCACAGCTTGCTTATCTGGCTCTGCACTTGCGTGTTCTCAGAAGTGTAACTGCATCCTTTGTTTAAAAAGTTTGAATTTGGGTAGTAGGTCTGTAGCTTTCCAGTTTTTTTTCCCCTTCATTAACAGGACAAGGTGGTCACTGGCTTGGCGGTATTTATTGTCAATTGTTTGGCAGTTCAGAGTCAACCACATTGCTAACATTAGTGAACCAGGTAGGGTTTTCCCCAACAATTGACAATGGATTCATGGTCATCATTAGATTTTTAATTCCAGATATTTTATTGAATTCAAATTCCACCATGGTGGGATTCAAACCTGGATCCCCAGAATGTTATCTAAGTGTCTGGATTAACAGTTCAGCGATGATACCACTAGGCCATTCCCTCCCCTTGTTACCCCCTACTGTAGTAGTGCGCTAGAAATCAACCTGTGCTTTCTGAGAATTATCACAGATTGAACATTTTTTAAAGTACATTGGCAAATTGGGAAATTCTATATTTCAAACCCAAGTTTACAGAAAACATGACTATATGTTGTACTTGAATACTATTCATTGCAAGTAAATAGATTCAAACTGCAAATAAATAAGTATCAACCGTAAGCTCATAATTCCAGTAGTTCAAAACTAAAAGGCACACACATGTGCACGTGCACACGGATGTTGTCAGCAGAGAGAAAGAACAGAAAGGCAATTCAGTGATGCTGGTCCACGGGGTTTGCTAAGTTGATTTTTTTGCTGATCAGAACACTGCTTCTTAATCTTCCTTCTCCAGGTGCTTTCAGTTTTTTGCAGAGAGTACCGGATGATCAGTTCCCATTTATAATGGTCTCTGACTTACTAATTTAAAAGGTCACAGCTAATACCAATTGATAGGAAATAAACTAGCTATCTTCAAGCTTGAGACATGTTTTACTGCAGAGCCAAAACAATTTCTTCCCTTCAAGGTCTGATGGCTTTGATCCAAGCATTCACACCCGCAAACTGTTCAGCCAGTTGATAGAAAATCACATACTTGTTTGCAGCCGGGAAGCTTTTGACATCAAAAATTAGTCAAAATTTCACAGACTCATCAGCTATATGTTGCTAGCAGTATCCCCATTCATGCACACCCTTGGCTTGAGCACATCCTTAAGTAGGCTTTCCCATTTCTTGAAACAACAGATGCATTAATAACACTTACAATGAACGTCAGGTAACTTGCTTTTAGAACATGCAGCAATCCTTCAACACTGCTTGGTTTATAAGCAAATCCTTTTCCCAGCCCAGTCTGCAATCAAAAATATGGAAAAATAAAAATATATGATCCTTGCAGTTCATAGTTGGTGATTTGGTATTCATTCTTTAGCTGTTCTTTTATCTTGCACTTTCATATTTGATTTAATGCATTCTTTCTGAGGTTCCACACTGTATTTTAGGATTTTTTAAATTTGTTTGCAGGACATGAGGGTCATTGTCTAGGCCAGCATTTGTTGCTCATCTCTAATTGCCCAGAGGGCAGTTAAAAGTCAATCACATTGCCTGTGGATCTGGAGTTACGTGTAAACTCGAACTAGGTAAGGACAGCCATTTCTTTCCCTGAAGGACAAGAGTGATCCAGATGGAAATCCCCCCCCCAATGATCAACAACAGCTTCATGGTCATCATTTGACTCTCAATTGCAGATTTTTATTGAATTCAAATTTCACCACCCACTAATGGGATTTGAATTCAGATACCCAGAATATTACCTGGGCCTCAAATTAACAGTCTAATGATAATACCACTCAGCTATTACCTTTCCTCAAGCTTTCCCAAGTTCGGTTGTGGGGGAGTATAGTCGAGAATTTTCTGTTGCATTTTTCACTTGAGCCTTCTTAATGTTGTATTGAAGTTTGGGGACACTGTTTTCAAGCCATTAGATAAGAGCTAACAGTGAGCTGCTCGGAGATGAGACGGATAATTGAACCCATCATTTTTACAAAGTTTCCCATTTATTCTCTCAGATATCTGACAAATATACAGAGGAAAAAGATCCCTTCGTTTTCTACCCTGTTTAGGTATGGCTTATAAGTTGTTTTAGGGCTTGTTCTCTTGGCTGAAAATATTGCTGAATTTAGCATGTTTTTTAGTTTAAATTTAGGCATAATTTCTCTTAGTTCAGCATAGGGCTGACACTTGACAGTCCTATAAAATTTAGAATAGGTTCAGATCAGCTGGCTGCCCACCTGAAACCAGCCAAACTGGAGCATCTTGCAGATTATCAAGAAATCTTATTTTCTTCTGTGAAAACTTATGGATTGCTGCTGTATTTTGTTTACTACCACTTCCCCTGCTTTCTTCTTTGTTTGATTTTAGAAGAGAATCACACTGTGAGCAGGTAATGATGCTATATTACCTAAATGCAACAACTATTGTGCCTGACTTCTGTTTGCTTGAAGATCTCTAGTGAGTTTATTTACAGCTAAATTGACAGATACAATAATCTCCAAACAATTTGTACCTCAAATGCTGCAGAGCAGGGATCAACTGACCTCTGGCCAAGTGACATACCTGGTACTTGGTGAATTTGCATCCTGCTTTCTTAAAGCAACATAACCCGAAATGTGACAAAACAATTATCCTCATTTAAGATTTTAACTTTCTTGGTTTTGATCAATGTGTCACTTTCAAATTTAATGCACAATTCAATTTTACTAAAATTACTATTTCCTAGTGGATGTTTTTTACTATGGCGTCACTAATTAACTTTGCATCTTTGCACAATACTAGCCCTAAAATAAATGTACTCAAACCTTCCTTGAGCAATATGTTGTGGAAACAATCACAAAAGCATTCTACAAACTCATCTTTCAGATCACCCTTGCCAATTTGATTAATCAGTCTATATGAAAATTAAAGTCCCCTGCAACAATTACATTGCCTTTGTCACAAGCTCCAATAATTTCTTATTAAGTGCTCTACCTAACAATATAAATACTGCTGAGTATATAACCTATTTCCATCAGCATTCTGATCTTTGCTAATCCTAATTTCCACCTTTTTAATGATTCTGCTTGTCCATTTTCTTAGCCAAAATCCTTCATTAATCAGACACCCTTAATTATCAGGACTAACCTGTTTCACCCCCCACCTCCCATACTGTCTGCCTTTTTTTTAACTATTGTATGCACTCGAATATATATTTTCCAACCCTGATCAGCCTGTAGCCATGTGTCCGTATTGGCCATTTATTGTAAATTATTTATTTCCAATTGTGCCACTAGTTCAACTATCTTGTACAGAGTACCTACATATTTGGATAAACTGACTTCAATTTTATTGTTTTCCTATGATCTCCTGCATGTATTTTTTGTATGCAGTATTAGAACTCACTGTACCTTTTTCTGTGACTACCTTCATCCACATCAATGACCTTTTCTATTAGTCCAGTGTTTATCATTGGACTTCTAAAACCTCCCTCCCTTTGAACACTCCTCCCATTTATTTGAAGCTATTTTGTCCAACCTTTTCCATATTTGCTAGCACACTTTCAAAAACTCTGTATTCCTGTCACAATCCAATTACCATTATCTGGACTTACCTTGCATAGTTCCATTCTCCCTTCTGTTTAACCTTCCCAATCTGCTATTATGCAAACCTTACTCCCACTTCCTTTGATATTTGTTTAAACTCTGCTCTGAAACAATAATTATAGAATTGCCAGGACACTGGTTCCAGTGTATTTTAAGTGAAGACTGTCCCAGTGATACAATTCTCTCTTTACCCAATATTGATTCCAAATTCAGTGAATTTCTCTCACAATAATCTTTGATGCATATATTCAACTCCCTGAATTTATTCCCCTTATATAAATTCGCTTGTGGCTTAATTAGTCATCCAGAGAATCATTACATTTGTGGTCCTGCTTTAGCCACTTGTTGCTAAATACAGGCAGTCCCCAGCTTGTGAACAGGTTCTGTTCTTTTCTCTCACAATTCCATCCGTACACAAGTCAGAACACAATGTAGGATGATATAAATTAGTGGTTTGTAAGTGCGGGAAACATTCACATCTCAGATCTTCAAAGTGACACTCCTGTATGGGATCACATTCATAAATACACGCCTTCAGAAGTTGGACATTTATAAATCTGACACCTTCTGTATTCCTCAGCAGAACACCTTTCTTCAGTTGCTAATTTCATTTGTACTGAAGTGAAGTATGAAATTGGATCCTTCCCGTCCCACTTCTGTTCCAACTGAAAAATAATACATCTTTATTACCACACAGGGTACACTGCCTTCAGGCAGTCAGCAGGACTCATGCTGTCAGCTGCAGACAAGAGTATCTATGCCCCCAGCCACATTAAATTTTATTCCCTTCACTTGAATGGTTACTTACTACGGAGCTGCGGTCAGTAATCTCCCTTCAGTACTGCTCTCATTCACACAAGCTACAAGAGCCTTGAACCTGTTAGACAATTGCAAGGACTGAGGCTCCACCAACTCTACTGAGTCCCCATAAGCATCTCAGTCACAGAAAGCCCCACCTATCCCTAATCATACATCTTATATAATGATTACTACCTTCCAGAAAACAAAACAAAACGTGTCCAGATAACATTCTTCTCCCTTTTGCACTATATTGTTTGAAAGTCAGACACCAGCTTATCTGCTCCTAGCTGAAATTCCTCAAACTTCAGACACTTAAACAGATGTTGTTACTATGGATTACACAGATGCCCACCAGCCCCCATACACAATAGCTGAAACAAATCCATTGCCCAGTCTTCTTTGGGTTTTATTTAACAAATTAGGTTTCAATTCTTACTCAAATGTTTTCTGTAGCTAACTAATGTAACTAGTCAAACTATAACTTTCATGCCAGAGTTATAACTTCCCAATATCAGTTTAAAATACATGGATAAATTAAGTAGATAAAATATAATAACTCAAATATTCACCAGTTGCTCACAGAAGCAACTGCTGACTGATAAACTAAGTGTAAACACAACAATTCCTTTCCCATCTAACTTCCCAAGTTGGAGCTCATTTCTCTTAGCTCTCAAAACGTGTCATTTCCACTTATGCTCCCGTTATGAAAAGGCAGAAGTGGGCTCATAGATTCTTGAAAACAATTCTTCTATTAACGTTCCTGGCAGTTTAATGTGCAGAGGTGGGAACTTAAAATTGACTAATCTGTTTAATCCTCACACTTGAAACAACTGATAATACGTTTTTTTTCATAAGTGGATTTCAACCACCTTCAAAAACATTCTTACTTTGAAAGGAAATATGACTAAATGTTACCATGACTTGATGTGTGATTATGATGTTCAAACATAAGCCATTCCAGCATGGCTTGGAAAGAGTGGAACATGAGAAACCTAAATCAAATGCATAGACGAAATTAAACTCTCTTTCTCATTCCAGTTCAGCGGAAATGTCAAATAGTGAGAGGAAAGGACTCTTGAACAAAATGGTGTTTGAGTCTATTTTAATTTCAATTCTCAGAACAATTTTAAAGTAGCTACTAAAGTAGCTCTTCTTGTAATGAAACGACTGCAGGCAATCCTGCCATTGGCATTCCAAGCACTGAGAATCGAGCTCCACATTTATGTTCAGAATCCTGGGTGATATTAACAGACATTCTTAATTATGGCACACTTACAATCAACTTCCAAGTTTCCTTGCAACTTAGAACAGATATTGTTCTACAACAGATTATTCTACCATCCTTTTCATTTGAGAAGATTGAAGTGAGCTATTTGTGCAGGTTCTTCCTGAAAAAGGATGGGATTGATTTATGGTGGCTTTGCTGTTCATCTGTTTCAGAACTAGTTGTCATTTTATTTTCAAAAATGACTGCTTTTGCCATGCATTGTAAGTATTAGTAGCAAGAGCTAAACTAACCACAAATTGAAAACAAATCAGTCTACTATTGGCTGCTAATATAATGGTGAAACCAGAAGTGTTGAGTATTTGATTCAATTTGAGCTGCTCTTGAGGTCTCTAACTTCGGAGTTGCTTTGTCAACTCAATTCACTCTATATGATGTCACGAAATGACTAAAATGGATACTGTAAAGGCTGTGGGCCCTTACAATATTTCATGAATAGTACTGAAAATGTGTTCCAGAACTAGCCCCATCCCTAGCTATGTCATTTCAGTACTGTTACAACAATGGCATCTGTCTCACAATGAGAAACATTGCCTAGGTAAGTTCTGTCCATAAAAGCAGGACAAATTCAACCTGGACAGTTACTGTCCATCACTCTACTCTCAATCATTGTCGATGGTGACTCCCATTACATTGCACTTGGCAGCTTTGGCACTTACTGAACAACAGTGTCCACACTGACACTCAGTTTGAGTCCCACCAGGCCCACTCAGCTTCTGACTTCATAACAAACTTAGTTTCAACATGGTCAAAAGAGATGAACTCAGAAGGGAAGTATGGGTGACCTTGACATCAAGGCAATCTTTGAATCAGTGCGACATCGAGGAACCATAACACAACTCCAGAGAGAATCAGGGAAAAAGTTTCCATTGCTTGGAATCCTACTTGGCACAAATGAAGTATGTTGTACAGTAGGGTCTAGACAACATTTAGACTTGTGCCAATAAATGGCAAAAAAAACATACCACATAACTGCCACACAATGTCCATCTCAAACAAGAAAGAATCCAACCTTCTCCTCCCGACAGTGCAATCACTGAATACAATACAATGAACACTTTCAGAGTTACCATTGACCAGAGACTAAACTGGATCAGCCATGTATATAAATACCATGACAAGAACAGTAAGTCAGACACTAGGAATTCTGTAGCAAAAAGCTCATGTCCTAAATCCCCAAACCTGTCCACAAGGCACGTCAGGAATGTGATGCAATACTTGCCATTTGCCTGAATGGGTGCACCTCATAAACCTCAAAAGGCATGGCACCATCCAGAACAAATCAACCCAATTGATGGACTCCTCATCTGCCACCTTAAACACTCACTCTATTCACCACCAACACCATAAGACCATAAGACATACGAGCATAAAATAGGCCATTCAGGCCATAGAGTCTGCTCTGCCATTCAATCATGACTGATTAGTCCCTAAACCCCATTCTCTTGCTTTCTCCCCATAACCCTTGATCCCCTTGATAATCAAGAACCTATCTATCTCAGTCTTAAATGTACTCAATGATCTTTCCTCCACAGCCTCCTGTGGCAGTGAATTCCATAGATCACCACACTCTGGCTGAAGAAGTTTCTCCTTATCTCCGTTCTACAAGGTCTTACCTTTACTATAAGGCTGTGCCATTAGGTCCTAGTCTCTCCTATAAATTAAAGCATTTTCCCAACATCCACTCTGTCCAAGCCATTCAGTATTCTCTAAGTTTCAATTAGATCCCCCCTCATCCTTGTAAATTCCAATGAGTATAGTCCCAGAGTCCTCAAACGTTCCTCATATGTTAAGCTTCAGTCCCCAGTATGTACCAGTTTCAAATTGTACTGAGATACTTCACAAGTTTCTGAGATAGCACCTTCTGAATCTACGACACATCATCGAGGAAGACAAAGGGAGCAGATGCTTTGGAACATCACCAACTGCTGATTCCCTTCCAAGCCATTGACCATGCTGACTTGAAAATCAATCGCCATTCCTTCAGCGTCACTGTCAAAATCTTGGGACTATCTCCCTAATAGCACAATGGGCATCCCCATTCTAAGAACTGCAGCAATTCGAGGAGTTAGCTCACCACCACTCTCTCAAAGCAATTAAAGACGGTAAAGCATTCTGCCTTAGCCAGCTATGTCCGTATCCTATCAATCAATAAAATACCAAAAAAAAGCACCGAAACATGTCAGTTGCCGGTGTGGAGTCATTGTCCTTCAGATTATAATAGTTGTTGGAATTTTAAAAAATGTAATATTTATTATTTTCCCCTTTCTTTTGTCTTTCTCTTAAGGCCATTTTCCCTCTCGACAATCTGGATCTATGGCAGAAATAGGGTAAGTCCGATAGTGCTCATTACTTTTTATGCATAAATCAGACAGCAAGTTGAGAGAAATGCAGTTAAATACAAAATCCAAATTGGTTCAAGATGTCGTGCTCTGACATTGCCAAAAATGACCAGAATCTTCTGGCCCCCTATTTAGAAGTATTAAATGATGTGGACTTCTTATACACACATGGTAACTACAGACTAACCTTGCCTCAAGGTTAAGTATTGGACATTTTCAGTTCAAGTATCATTATTAGCCATATGTTGTTACTTGCTATCAAACAACATCTTTAGCACTGAAAAATTACTTTATCAAATATCAAACCCACATTCCTTCAGATTTTGATTTCAGTTTAATTTTTTTTCTTTTCTATTGTCTCTTCCTCTTGCTCCCATCTTTCTTTCTCTCTCTTTAGATCCTAATTTGATGTTGAGTTTAATATTTCTATGGGACACTTCCTGTTTCAGATTCTGCATTGTTTATTTGTGATTCCTCTATATGATCGATGAAGAGATACTTAGTCATATGACATGTTCAGATAGCTCCCCAACCTCTGATAGAATATGTTTTGAACTCAATTTTATTAACATGTTCCACATTTCATTAACATGGTTCATTAAATAACATTTTCATTCTGTACCTGATTTGATGTTGAATTTGTTCTCTCTAACATAGACTTCCATGTTAATCATTTTGATGTTTATTTCACAATCCTCCAACCTGATTCGTTAAGGAGGGAGCCAGTTGATTGTACTGTTCGTAAATTCCTGAGTACCATTGCTGAGAGATTGTCAGCTTACGTTTTCAACAGCATGTAACACAAAATATCATTAAGCTTGAAGAACTGCCTTTCTGCAGCAAATTGCTGGCTATTCATTCTTCAGAAAAAAAAAGCAGGTATAAAAATAGTAACTTTTTGGAAGCAAAACAATTTTGTCTTAATTATGACATTGGCAGACAAGGGCAGCATTCACTCACATTTCTGGTACTTTTGTATATTAGCCCTACTAGTGATGACCATCAGATTCACTGATGGGCTAATCTTTAATGTAAGGGATCTCACCCATGTAAGGTGGGGCAAAAATCCCCATCAGTTGTTGGACATACCCTGGGCTTAAAAAACCTCTGAAGGCCAAAGTTGTGGGAATTGTATTATATTGAATTAAAGACACTGGAACTCCAGAAACGATGGGCTGCAACTGATCCAGGAAGTGCTGCTCCACCCACCACCCCTACAACCACCAGCTCTGCAGCCAATGCCAGCCCCAAGCCCTGCCAGGTCTTCACCATCATCCTCTCCCCTCCCAGAGACCTCCCCCTCACTGAGGACAAACGGCTAGTTTCCAGTAAATGACTCACCCGAAAATCAATGAATACCGCTCACACTTGGACGTTGAACAGTTTTTCACCACCTCTGCCTCCGCACCTGTTTCTTTAACCGTAAGTCTAACCCACACTCTACAGACCCCTTCTCCCACCTTCAACACACCCCATCCTCCTGGACATCACCACAAGGCCGCCTACCCTCCCTCGACCTCTTGATCTCCAATTGTCATCGCCACATCGTTCGCCTCAACCTCTCCAGTCCTCTCACCCACTCCAACCTCTCCCCCACGGAACACGTAGCCATCTGCTCCCTCTGCTTCAATGCTAATCTCACCATCAAACCCATGGATAAGGGAGGCGCAGTTGTGGTATGGCGTACTGACCTTTACATAGCCGAGGCCAGGCGCTAACTCTCTGACACCTCCTCCTACTGTAACCTTGATCATGACGTCCACTCCGATCATCAGACCATTATCTCTCAAACTGTTCATAACCTCAGCACCTTAGGTGCCCTCCCACCCACAGCCTCCAACTTCATCGTTCCCCAACCCCACACTGGCCATTTCTATCTTCTTCCCAAAATCCACAAACGCAACTGCCCTGGTCAACCCATTGTCTCAGCCTGCTCCTGCCCCACTGAACTCATCTCCACTTACCTTGACTCTGTTTTCTTCCCTCAGTCCAGGAAATGCCCATCTATGTTCAAAACACCCCCAAACCCTTCATCTCCACTGAGACTTTCAGTTTCCTGGCTCCCAACATCTTCACAATGGACGTCCAGTTTCTGCATTCTTGCATTCCCCATGTAGATGGCCTAAAAGCCAAACATTTCTTCCTCTCCTGCAGGCCCAAGAAGTCCCCGTCCACCAACACCCTTATCCGCTTAATTAAACTCATCCTTGCCCTTAACAACGTCTCCTTAAACTCCTCCAACTTCCTACAGTCAAATGGGGTGGCCATGGATACCCGCATGGGCCCAAGCTATGCTTGCCTCTATGTGGGTTACATGAAACAGTCCCTCTTCTGCAGCTACACTGGCACTAAACCCCATCTCTTCCTCCATTACATCGATGATTATATCGGTGCCACCTCGTCCTGCTCCCACGTAGAGCTCAAACAGTTCATCAACTTTACTAACACCTTCCACCCCAGCCTCAAGTTCTCCTGGACCATCTTTGATACGTCTCTCTCCTTCCTGAGCCTCTCTGTCTCCATTTCTGGTAACCAGCTCAAAACTGATATCTATTTCAAGCCCACTGATTCCCACAGCTACCTAGGATACACCTCCTCTCACCCACCTGCCTGCAGGAATGCGATCCCCTCCTCCCAATTCCTCCGCCTCCACTGTATCTGCTCCCAAGATGAGGTGTTCCACTCCCGAACATCCCAGATGTCCTCATATTTCAAGGACCACAACTTCACCCCCTTCAGTGGTTGGATACGCTCTCGACCGCATCTCTTGTGTTTCCTGCGCCTCAGCCCTCATATCCCCTCCCTGCAACAAGAACAAAGACAGAATTACTCTTGTCCTCACGTGTCACCGCATTAGCCTGCAGATTCAATGCATCATTCTCGGCCACTCCCACCACCTGCAATCTGACTGCACTATGAAGGATGTATTTCCCTCCCCACCCTTATCTGCCTTTCAGAGGGACCACTCTCTCCACGACAACCTCGTCTACTGCACACTCTCCACTAGCCCCAGCACCCCGGCACCTTTCCCTACAACTGCAGGAGGTGCTACACCTGCCCCTATACCTCACCCCTCACCTCCATCTCAGGCCCCAAAAAAACCTTCCACATCAGACGTATGTTCACCTGCACATCCACTAATGTGGTCTATTGCATCCATTACTCCCGATGTGGCCTCCTCTACATCGGGGAGACCAAGCAGATGATCAGAGATCGCTTTGTACAGCACCTATGCTCGGTTCATGCCAAACAACACCTCCCAGTTGTGAACTACTTCAACCCATCTCCCACTCCTTGGACGACATTTCCATCCTGGGCCACCTCCAGTGTCACAACGAGCCACCCAGAAACTGGAGGAGCAGCACTTGATATTCCACCTTGGGAGCCTACAGCCCAACGGTCTCAATGTGGACTTTACTAATTTTGATGTCTCCCCACCACCGATCTTAGTCTCATGACCAACCCTCTTTCTCTCATCTCCACTCCTTGACCTATCCGTCTTCTCTCCCACCTATCTGCTCCTCCCACCTCACTGACCAACCCCCACCAGTGCCTACCTGCACTCACCCATCACCATCCAACCTACCTTCCCCTTCTCAACACCCACCCCTTCCCTCCTCTCCCCTCTCTACTTATTTCAGAACTCCCTTATCCCTCCCCCTCCCCCATTTCTGAAGAAGGATTCTGACCAGCTCTCTGATGAAGGGTCTAGGCCCGAAACGTCAGCTGTTGTGCTCCTGAGATGCTGCTGGGCCTGCTGTGTTCATCCAGCCTCACATGTTATTATTCTGACCAGAAACATCAGCTTTCCTGCTCCTCTGATGCCGCCTGGTCTGTTGCGTTCCTCCAGCTCCACACTGTGCTATTTCTGACTCCAGCATTGGCAGTTCTTACTATCATAGTCTGTATAATTGCTGATCCTGATCTGGAAGAGTGAAAGCCATCTCCACAGCTACCAACAGGAAGCGGGATCTCAAACAGCTACTCTCCCGGAGAATTATCTGCACAGCTATCTCCCTGAAACCTACCGGGGCTATTCTGTACCAGGGGAACCAAAGGCAACCGACCACGACCAGCAGACCTGACGAACAACAACTTCTGAAAACCATCAACATGACTGACAAGGCCTCAGACACATCCTGAGGTGAAAACCGGCTCACAAAACCACCACAAAGTAAGAGAACCCAAGTTCTCAAACCAGACTGAACACTGTCTGAAGTCTTCAGTGAAGCATTGGCTACAGCAAGTGGGAATGGACAGCAGTATTTCAAAATTGTGTTTATCCCCAGTGGTGAGCCAAAGTATCGAGAGCCTTCCTCAAGACCCAAAGTATCCAACGTAGTTAGTAAGGAGGGTAGGTGGGTTGGTGACAGTGCAGGGAACCTCGAGGTCAGGAAGTCTGATTATCTGTGTTTGAAACTACTGTTCAGTTCCTAATAGTAATTAGCCTATGTTGTTAATAACTGATAGTCAATTTCACTGCTTTGAATTTGCCTGTTTAACTCTTGTATTTTTATTCACATTTGTGTTATTTCCCTGATTATTACTTTCTTCCTTTCTTTTCTTGTGATATACTCACCTTTGCATTTCATAAACACAGAAATCCTTTGCCCTGAAACACCTGTCTACTGCCTTCTTCAATTCACATTCCTCATGGGAGGCAATGGCCTAGTGGTATAATCACTGGACTGTTAATCCAGAGACCCAGATAATGTTCTGTGGACCTGAGTTCAAATCCTGCTATGGCAGATGGTGGAATTTGAATTCAATAAAATATCTGGATTTAAGAATCTCCTAATGACTATGAATCCATTATCATTTGTTGGGGAACATCCCATCTGATTCACTAATGCCCTTTAGGGAAGGAAGCTGCCATCTTTACCTGGTCTGGCCTACATGTGACTCTAAAACCACATCAATGTGGTTGACTCTTTAGAAAAAAGACTACCCCCTGGGCAATTAGGGATGGTCAATATGTGCTGCCTGGTCAGTGATGCCCTCACCCTATGAATGAATAATAAAAGAAAATTTCAGTCCACTGTCAGAACTTGGGATCTAGGGGGTGATTCAAAGCACCTAAAAATCAGCAGATTACTGATCGCAAACCAGAATCCCTACACCCATCAGCCAGAAAGATGCCAAGACCCCCTTCTTTCAAGAAGGCCCACCACATTTTGACACTTAAATGGACAGAAACGGGTCTTTTCCAAGATCAAGGGCACATGGATGGAAATTCCGTTGCTCTAAGAGCTGCTGGTCAAACAGAGAGTGGGCATTTGGGCCACAGAATAAAGAGGACAGGATGAGGGTTACTAGGCAGGAGAATGTTGGCAGCAAAAGGCAGGGGGGTGACTCTCAAAAAGCACTTGCCCTCCTGATCAGGCACTGAAGGCCCCATTCGTTCCCCACACTGCCAGAAATCCACATGTAACCGGAAGAGGCTTTGCCTTTTTGGGCTTCCTGTAAGGCCCATCCTCTGCTTACAGCTGGTTAAACCCTTTGAATGAATATTAATTACCCATCTAAGGGCAATTAATTGACAACTGGGTGGGATGATTGTCATTAAGCCAACACGTTATGGAGTTATTTATTGCAGGGCAGAAGGTGACAAGTTTGCATCTGCCATCCTCCAGCCCAAGCATATACCCTCCTGCCTCCGACTTCACTTCGGAGGTGGATTTATAAAATACTCACAGTCATGCTAATCTGTCACAAAATAGAAATTCCTTTTGATGTACAAAAAAATAAATTACTCAAATCTCTGAATTGACATTATAAAGTTACGGATTGTTAGGGAAAGAACTTTTATGCTGATAAAAATTGCTTTTATTATCTTAGTAAAAACAAAGTCAATACCAGAAAAGTTAAAAGCACTAAAACTAGACTTCCGTTTTCACAAAGGAGCATAATAACTGCCCTTGTGGCACATTGATCTGAAGGCAGTTAACAGAATGAGAGTGTTAAACTTGCACATATGTTCTCTGAGATAACAAGGTGTAGAGCTGGATGTACACAGCAGGCCAGGCAGCATCAGAGGAGCAGGAAAGCTGATGTTTCGGGTCTGGACCATTCTTCAGAAATGGGAGAGGGGAAGGCGACTCTGAAATAAATAGAGAGGGCAGGGAGGTGGATGGAAGGTGGACAAAGGAGCAGATAGTTGATAGCAGATAGGCATATATGTCCTCTATATGTTTTAATTCCTTATGGAGAATTGGCTAGATGTAAAAGTATAAATGCAAATCAAGATTGCAGGGAATGTTCAGGGCCTGGCTGTTTCTCCCCCCACTAATTGAGCCATATAATTTTTATAGCATGCAATAAGACCCTTCAGTCCACGGTGTCGATGCTGGTCATCAAGCATGTGTCTTTTCAAATTTCTTTTTCCAACACTTGGCCCATAGCCTTGTGGATATTTTTCATCAACCTGCTCGTAGCTGTTATGACACACCTCTGCAGCAGGTGCAACATGAACCCAGGCCTCCTGTCCAGAGGTAGGGATATTACCATTACACTGCAAAAGCCACCCCAAAGCCTTGTATGCTATGACATCTCAACTGCTCATCTAAATATTTCTTAAATCTTAAGGGTTCCTGCTTCTACCACCCTTTTAGGCAGTGAGTTTCAGATATCCACCACACTCTAAGTGATAAGACATTTTTCCTCAAATTCTCTCTAAACCTCCTGCTCTGTACATTAAAACTTTACCCCCAGTTATTGATCCCTCTACTAAGTGCTAAAGAATCTCCCTATCTACCCTGTCTATGTAATTCATAACTCTGTACACCTCAAAAAGGCTTCTCTGCTTCAGGGTAAACAATCCCAGTCTATCTAGTCTCTCCTCACAGCTGAGTCACTCCAACTTAGGAAGCATCCTGGTGAATCTTCTTTGCACCCTCTCGAGTGTAAATGTTCGGAGTTTTTTTTACACTTTTATCCGTACACTTTGTGAGGCATCAGACCTTGTTACAAATGTGTGCAAATTTGTTTTCTCGTGTTGCATAATATTGGATATGGAAACAAATGTTTTGCTTTTGCCAAATGTCCAAATAAGGTTGACAGTGTACAATAGAAGAATACACTGACCGTCATGGTTACATGGTCTGCAGAAGCTAATTACTTTCCATGTTGTAATATGGTGCACACAATTGTCACAGGTACCATGAAAAATACAAGGCTAAATGTAATAGTTCTAATGCAGCACTAATACTAAAGACGATGTGAAGGCAATAAGGTAGACATCTAAGATAACAAAGTGTGGAGCTGGATGAACACAGCAGGCCAAGCAGCATCTCAGGAGCACAAAAGCTGACATTTCGGGCCCAGACCCTTCATCAGAGAGGGGGATGGGGAGAGGGAACTGGAATAAATAGGGAGAGAGGGGGAGGTGGACCGAAGATTGAGAGAAAACAAGATAGGTAGAGAGGAGAGTATAGGTGAGGAGGTAGGGAGGGGATAGGTCAGTCCAGGGAAGATGGACAGGTCAAGGAGGCGGTAGGTAGGAAATAGAGGTGCGGCTTGGGGTGGGAGGAAGGGATGGGTGAGAGGAAGAACAGATTAGGGTAGCAGAGACAGGCTGGGCTGGTTTTGGGATGCAGTGGTGGGAGGGGAAGAACTGCGCTGGTTTTGGGATGCAGTGGGGGAGGGGGAGATTTTGAAGCTTGTGAAGTCCACATTGATACCATTGGGCTGCAGGGTTCCCAAGCGGAATATGAGTTGCTGTTCTTGCAACCTTCGGGTGGCATCATTGTGGCACTGCAGGAGGCCCATGATGGACATGTCGTCTGAGGAATGGGAGGGGGAGTTGAAATGGTTCGCGACTGGGAGGTGCAGTTGTTTGTTGCGAACCGAGCCCAGGTGTTCTGCAAAGCGATCCCCAAGTCTCTGCATGGTTTCCCCAATGTAGAGGAAGCCACACCGGGTACAATGGATACAATATACCACATTGGCAGATGTGCAGGTGAACATTGCTTGATATGGAAGGTCATCTTGGGGCCTGGGATAGCGGTGTGGGAGGAGGTGTGGGGGCAAGTGTAGCCCTTCCTGCGGTTGCAGGGGAAGGTGCCGGGTGTGGTGGGGTTGGAGGGGAGTGTGGAGTGGACAAGGGAGTCGCGGAGAGAGTGGTCTTTCCGGAAGGCAACGTATCATCCTCCGACACTTCTGCCATCTACAATCCAACCCCACCACCCAAGCTATTTTTCCATCCCCACCCTTGTCAAACAACTACACCTCCGCTCGGTTCGCAACAAACAACTGCACCTCCCAGTCCCAAACCATTTCAACTCCCCCTCCCATTCCTCAGGCGACATGTCCATCATGGGCATCCTGCAGTGCCACAATGATGCCACCCAAAGGTTGCAAGAACAGCAACTCATATTCCGCTTGGGAACCCTGCAGCCCAATGGTATCAATGTGGACTTCACAAGCTTCAAAATCTCCCCTTCGCCCACTACATCCCAAAACCAGCCCAGTTCTTCCCCTCCCCCCACTGCATCCCAAAACCAGCCCAGCCTGTCTCTGCTTCCCTACCCTGTTCTTCCTCTCACCCATCCCTTCCTCTCACCTCAAGCCGCACCTCTATTTCCTACCTACCACCTCATCCCACCTCCTTGACCTGTCCAACTTCCCTGGACTGAACTATCCCCTCCCTACCTCCCCACCTATACTCTCCTCTCTATGTATCTTCTTTTCTCTCCATCTTCGGTCCACCTCCCCCTCTCTCCCTATTTATTCCAGAATCCTCACCCCATCCCCCTCTCTGATGAAGAGTCTAGGCCCGAAACGTCAGCTTTTGTGCTCCTGAGATGCTGCTGGGCCTGCTGTGTTCATCCAGCCTCACATTTTATTATCTTGGATTCTCCAGCATCTGCAGTTCCCATTATCACTGATACAAGGTAGAAATTTAAGTTGTATACTGCTTCACTTCTTAAAATTGTTTTGTGTTTTAGCCCTATTAACAGGCAATGAAAATAATTTCATTCATCTTGAATCAGAAATCACAAAGGAGATATTTGTAGTTGAACATACAGAGGGAAGAGTGTGTAAAAAAAAGCAACACAGATATCATGTTGTTTACTTTAATTTAGCTTTAATTCCACCATATAAAAATTTAAGGGGAATTCTGGAATTGAAAACAAATTAACAACTGATATCATGTTGTGTAGGTTTAGTGTATGAATGTTTAATGGCTTCACATGAAAATTTCTTGTTTGCCAACATAGTGAAAGCGCTCACCTGTGTAAAATAAACAGTTCAATGGCATATGTGCACTGATATCAAACAATACTACTTTCACAGTTTAAGTGTGAGGTGGGAGCAGACCATGACAAATGAGAAAGGACGCTTCCCCACTAAGGTTGTGTCTCCACCTTCCTAATAATATTTGCTGTGCTCTCTTATTAAACTGAAATTATATACAAATGACTCATACCCCACTCACTGTACATACATACAGAATGACAGTGGTGTTCCAGTGTGAGTATAACTTATTCTGGTTGATTGGCTGATCTAATTATGTGGTCAGCACAACATGATTTAAGAAAGAAGCAATTTGTACCCTGAGGTGGGCCGTTTTAGATGCGGGTGTTCAGTACTGCTCACAGCATCTTGTTTATGTGGTAGAACCTAGGTATCCCGTCGTCATTCATTTATGAATCTGTCTCAATAATACTTGGCTCAGGGTTCCTGTGTTTCTGTTGCCTCAGGCTTTTGGGTACATTTAGGGCTGGAAAAAGTGAATTCCGTTCAGCTATAACTCCATATAGCAGAAATGAATGTTTATCACCACTTAGCAGTTGCCTCATTAATGACAAAACTGTTGCTTGTTATTGCTCATTGGATTCATATAATATGATTTGTAATAACATTTTCTGTTTGCTATTCATACTTGATTGTAATATAAAAAATCATTTGACACCAACTGAATTAAGAAAAGCTGTATACAATTATATGGAAATCAATGGCTTTTATATAATTTAGAAACTTCAATACGATTGCTTATTTATAATTTTAATATTCTCTAAACGTTTTTTTTAATTCAAAATTTAATCAAAATTATTTTAAACATCTAAACCATGCTACTTGCATACTCAAGATTTAACAGATCATATGAATATATTTTCTTGAAAAGAATAAAAAAATGTTCTGGTCATGGAATGTTTTTCTCAGGATTTCCCAAATCAAATTGATGCCCGATAAATTAAGTGTAGGCTTTGGTATTTTGGTCACTAATCTGTAACCTCAAGATCCCACAGTCAGAAACCAAATAAAACACAATGGGGGGAGTCTTGTGCCTCTCCCTTAGTGAGTTTAGTGAAAGGGGGCATTTGATTGAGTGGGAGAATGAGGTTGGAATCCTTACCACCTTCCTGCCGCTACCCTAACTGAGTCTGGGATGAGTAGGACCACGGATAGCTTTTACGTGTCCTCCCCAGGCTGATATTTGAGGACATTGAGTAGGTAATTAATCTTGTCACTACTGGTATGAACAAACTGCTCTCGGGGCTTGAGGGAAGGGGGTCTTGTCAAATGAGTTTCAGTGGACAGGAGATGGGGACTCAAAAGTTGCACATTGGAAGGCATTCAGTGCCTGGCCAGGGGAACTGTAATTGGGAAGATGAAAGTTACGACCCCTGCACATGTTTTCAATGTTCTCCTCTGTATCCCCTGTCTACTTATCCTGAGCTTTCATCTTTTTCACAATTCCTCACCTCCTTGGTCTGGAGCCTTGGATGGATCTCATACAGTACCAGCCACTGCTTCTCTAGCTGTACTGCTGAGTACAGAGTAGCTATTCTCCACCATCAACACTCCCAAATGGTGGCAGCAGAATAGGCAGCATCCAGGCTCTGCTTTCCATCTGCTTCTCTTTCCTTTTCTTTCTCCTTTTTTTCCACAGCTGGAGATCTGGGAGACCAGAGCGGTCAGCCTGTCACAGACGGTGGTCAGCTGCTTGCATGCCCAGTTGGAGTTGGCTCAGCCCTGAGGAGAATGAGACTACATGTGGAAAGCCCTTAGTCTGGTGTGACTGTGGGTTATAGAAAGACTACAATGTCTATATTTTAACTTTATTTCTTTATTTCCTAAATTATACTATGAAGAATTGTAATATAGAGCTTATAGCTTTTTCCTTTAATTCCCTGTTTCCGTACCTAATCTATTTTGGTATCTAAGATGGTGCCATGTGTGGTGACATTGTACACTTTTCACTGTACTCCTGTTCTTTTGTACTTGAGTACACATGACAATAAAACTTAATTCTAATTTTATTGGCCTTTGAATAACTGGCAACTTCTGAAGGGTGGGACTTTGACTCCCGGGAAGCCTGCTGCCACTCTGTTAAGTTCCTGAGTGGTATGCAAAATGGCAGACTTTCTTGCAAAGATTAAGGCAAGGTTTTGCCAGTTCGCAAGATGATAGACAAAACTCCTGTTACTTCCACAAGACTCTAGCCCCAATTTGTTTCTCTGGTGTTAATTCAAGTATATCAGGATAACTGCACTGCCTTTTACTAACTGTGCAAATTGATCTTTTACTCCCACCAGAGCAGGCAGTGTGGACCTTGGCTTAAAGTTTCACCTGAAAGACAGTATCTCTGGCAACACTGCACTTCCTCAATTTAGATTATGTCGACAAACCTTGCCATGGGACTTGTACCCTCCATATTCTATATCAAAGGTGAGAGAACAACCACTGAATCAAGCTGACAGAAACATTACTCATCAATGCAGTGTGGTTTACTGATAAAGAAATGTGGAAGGAATACATTTGGCAATTTTGGATAACATTAGTTGAGCTCAGAAAGAAAATATGTTGTAACGGCTAGCAACAAAATGTGGGTTGTTTTCTCCGTATGACAGATCAGTGAGACTAACAGCATCTTTAACCAGTCATAACATCTGTTATTTCCAAGCCTCATCCATGAATTGATGCAGGTTTCACCATTTCTGCAGAGAGTCTTTTCGGTATATTGTAATTCTTTAAGGTGAAAATTCATCTTTGAGTTTCTGACCTCGCGTGATCCTTCTTTATGTTCTACAGTTCTCTGATCACAACCTGCTTAAATCCTCATTATTTATCTAAGCATTTTGAAGAACTGGATCGTATCATTCGTTGATTTTCCTTCACCAAAAAAGAACTTTCCTTTGTCAGTGTAATTTCATAACTTTGATTCCTAAACTTTTTTGTTGTTCTTTCAAATCTCCACTCAACAGATTGGTCTGTTTTCACTGGTACAATACCAAAACTGCACCCTTTTAACATGTAACAATGTGATCAATTCACACCAGGAATATGACCATCTGTAAATTTGATTCCGGTATCAATTTACTCAAACTGTTTCAACTTAAATCGCAGAACCCTACAATACAGAAGCAGGCCATTTGGTCCATTCTGACTCTCTGAAGAGCATCCCATCCACCCCTACCCCATTCCTGTAACCCATGCATTTCCCATGGCAATCCACCTAACCTGCACATCTTTAGACTGTGGGAGGAATCAGGAGAAAACCCATGCAGATGCAGAGAAAACATGCAAAGTCCACACAGACAGTCACCCAAGGGTGGAATGAACCTGCGTTCCTGGCACTGTGAGGCGGCAGTGTTAACCACTGTGCTGCCCCAAATATTGTGATATCTTTTTCTGAAGTCATTCCCACTTTGTTATTCTCTTCAGAAAATGGTGACACATGTAAATATTGAAGAAAAGATTTCCATCTGAATGTCTAAATGTTTATATTTATCCATGTAAAAATGCAATTTGACGCATTCATTGAAATCGATTCCATGATCTTCAATTGCTATCAAAGCCATCAAGATGACCTTGTTCGTGAATTAATGTAAAAAACTAACCTAAAAAACTTATTTCTAACATTGTTGGTATTCCAAATACTTTGGATGTCATTGTCTCATTTTATTTCTCTTGTAGAAAATTTCCATATGGCTTTTAATTGGTAACTATATTGTATGACAGTAAACACAGTCCAAGAGTTGAAACAGAAAATCAATTGGTCTCCGATTTTAACAAGGAATCTGACTTTCTCCATCATGTTTCAAGTCTGCTGAACTGTGCAATTCTTCAAATCATGGAAAAAACAAACTCTACAGGATCTGTGAAAACAAGATGCCAACATTTTTCTGTTATACCTGACAATGGCTTTTCCCATCATGAAAAATAACTCAAATGGCTGCACCAAATGAGCTGAGAAACCTGATGTGCAAGATCCAATACTGTGGGCATTCATCCTGAACAGGAATACACCACCATTTGGCAGCAGTCACAGTCCTAAATTTAACTGCAGACCACATTATTAACTTAAAAAGGAAATAAGCCACAATAGCTAAATGATCACTTCAATGATATTATTACTTTTTTCTGCCTTTTTAATTATTGACAATGTTTCTTTTGAAGCCTTAATCCTCTGGCCACAGCACTTAATTCTCCTTTATTTAGGTTAAATATCTTTCGTACCAAGGTTTGAGAGTAAATTTATTGTGGTCTTACAGGTTCTGACAATGATTTTGTTATTTTAAATGAGAATAGTCCATTGAAGTATGCCATTAGATAATGGGCTGCATTTTTCTGAAATTGCCCCAAGGAGGGCGGATCGAGCTTCAACCTATTGTCTCAATGTCATCATATCTCCTCGCTTGGTTTCTTCCTTTGGTCTCATTAAATCTGCAGGCCAGACTACCATTAGGATCCCTGATAGCTATTGTGAGTAGGGTTAAGGCAAAATATATTAACAGGCAGCATGTGATAAGTAGTATTCCCAGAGATCAATGTTGGAGACTCAATTTCTGACATGCATAACAATGATTCAAACAAAAGGATAGAGATTTCTATGTATAAGTTTGCAGATAATACTCAATTAGGTGATATTGTAGAGTGTGGGGAAGTTGAGGAGATCTATCTCTAATCCAAGACACAACAATCAATCAAAACAACATCATAAAGGTGATAGGCTACAAATTGTGGAGGAGCAAAAGGTTCCTGATGACCAAATTCACCAACCTCTTAAAACCTACAGAATATTTAAAAATTGAATAAAAATTGCTATTGGATTAATGTCCTTTGTCTGCTAGAGACTGGATAACAAAGACGAGAAAGAGATCCTTCAGTTGTACTTGGTCATATCCTATCTTGTTCAGTTTTAGACATCATACTTCTGGGTGTGTTCATGGGCTTGATGGACTACAGCAAAAATTCACCAGCATTATACCAAGTCTTCTGCCCACCACCATTGACATTCTCACTTGCATACTTCTCAAGTCATATGTTCCTTTTGATGGCAACCCTCACTTACATTGGGGTTTGCCAACCAAGCAGAAATCGAGGATTTACCTGGGTCTCCAGCCCCATGGTTCCTCAGTGTTGGGGACTGCCTATAATCCCAACAGTAGCTGTTGTTCCCAAAGGCAATGCTGGGTTTAGACAGCTGCTGGCCATTTCATTTGACCTGCAGCTTTCAGAACATGGGTATTCCCCCTAACAGTGGCAGAAATCTCACCATGAGCCTATTTATGGTTCAATAACAAGAAAATTACTGTGGGTCAAATTGGACAAGCAGAGGTGGTCTAGCCACTGTATTTTTTAAGTCAGTGGGGTTGAAGTGATGGGTTGGGGCTGAAACGTAGTTCTGTGTAAAATTGCGTCCAAGGGGGAAAAGATATTTAAACATCAGGTATACCTTTCATCGAATCGGGAGCACTTTTTCATGTAGGAATATAGGAATATGAAACTGCACCACAATAGAGCAACAGGTGCTGGATCACTGTAAACATTAGAGGATTTAAAGAGGGGGAAAGATTTAAAACTGACCTAAGAGGCAACTTTTTCATGCAGAGGATGGTGCATGTATGGAATGAGCTGCCACAGGAAGTGGTGGAGACTGGTACAATTACAACAATTAAAATGCATCTGGATGGGTACATGAATAGGAAGGATTTAGAGGGATATGGGCCAAATGCTGGCAAATGGGACTAGATTAATTTAGGATATCTGGTTGGCACAGAGAAGTTGGTCTGTTTCTGCACTGTAGATCTCTATGACTTTATCACTTTATGACTCTCAAGTTAAGACAGAGTCTGGAGAAAAGCCAGGCCAGAGATCAGCCATGATCAAATGAACTGCCAGAACAAGCTGGAGAAGGTAAATGACTTGCTCTTGCTCCTGTGATCATGCCAACAAACTTCTTGTCTTGATTTCATCATGTTTTCCAAGATTATTCCATCCAACTTGTATTGTGAAAATGTAACCCAAAATGTAAAACATATCTGAACAAGTTGGATCAATATAAATCAATAAACACAAAATGGTTTATACAGAATAAGAAGAGAAGGCTACAAAAAGATCACAACAATTAAAATGGACAGAAAGCAGAATAATGAAAGTAATGATTTCTCCACGGAGGATTAGTCAGTTGTAAAGCTGAACTTATGTTATTTAATATTGCTGATGAAGTATAGTTTGTTAAGGAAGCACAACTCTGTTGTGAACACCTGCACATGATGACTTGCTGCAATTTCTTAATGATGCATCCCAGAGATTGCAACATGGGCACTGACCTTCTGGTCTTTTATAATATGGGAAGGTGAGGAAAATAATAAAGTTACATTCAAGATTTTTAAAGTCTTGAAGCTCCATTTTGAAATTAATGCCTCTTAAACTGTACTCCCTTAATTTAATCAATATAGATGCTGATGAAATGTGTTATATGTATTTAAAGAAAAAGTTATGACACAAGCAATTTAATTTTGATGAGAAGAAATTTATTCTTTCAGAGGGTTGTGAGTCTTTAAAACTCCTTTTCACAGGACGACATAGGGGCAGAGTTCCTGTGTTAGTTAAGGCTAAAACAGATAGATTCCTGATGAGTCAGAGAATCAAGGGTTATGACAAGAGTGCAGGAAGATGGCTGTGAGGCATATTGAATCAGCCATGATCCTATCGAGTGATGGAGCAGGCTTGAGGGGCCTTATTTCTTATCAGCTTGTGGAGCACAAAATAAAACAGTTATTATTTCAGGTTTCAAGTTCACATGAATTAAGTTATTAGCAATCAGATCAAACCGCTGCGCCAGCTACACAGGTTTCACCTAGAATGTTAAGTGTTATCTCAATATATTTTGTGTTTAACAGTAACAGAGAGAAATAAACACAAAAATTCACATGCTTATGCTATTGCTATTACAATGAAGAATACTAGTGTTGCTTCTTTTTAAGAAAAGGACCCCCATGTGAAAACCATTTCAAAATAATTTGAAATGTACTGCTTTTGTCGAGATAACCTACACCTGTTGACGATTCTCAAATACAAGATCAATATTCAAAATGACATGAATACTAAGAATTCTATTCTGTATAAGCATAAAACATGTCTACTCATGAGTAAAAACTGATATTCTGGAATCTACCTCATGAATAGCTCACTTCTGAATTCTGAAATCACAATCAATAAGTGAATAGCTTGTCATTTAAAAAAAGGATTGTTGTGGTATTTAGATACTTCTGTTCTCTTGTCATTCCTGGAATAGCTTTAAACTTCTATTCCTTGAATGTTAACATTTTAAGTGGTGTCAGCTTCCACCTCCTTTTTCTTGTTCTGAAACATTAAAATTGTTCGTACTTTGACCTCGTTATCAGTGTTGAAGTAGCAGAGCTCATGTATACGTTGCAAAAAAGTTATCGCTTAAAAACCTAGCAAATTAAAGCTTCTTGCCATCCATATCCAGTATCCATTAGGTCTGGACATAGCACATTAACTGGCTCATTATCTGCTTCAAAACATATGGGCTTGGATTTGGGTGGGTCACTGATGATTTCCTAAGGTGCTTGCCTAATTATTGCAATTGTGTTTTCTCATTCACAGCACTAGCTACAGATAACAGTGCCATAACCTTGGAAAATGGGTGTAAAATACTCTGACAATGCTGAGCTGGGGGAACTGCTCTAAAAATGTGTTGATCTTAATAAAGTAATTACCTGCTAAACAGTTTAAAAGAGATTGTCATTCTCCAGTTCACATAAGTTCCCTAAATATCATAGTACAGCCTATTGTGTAATAGTATTTTGCAAAGCCCATGGTTGTCAATGGGGACGGGGTGTGGTATTTTGTTGAGGCAATGGGAGACTTGCTTGCTAGCTGGAGGACTGATAAGAGCTTCATGTGGCATCTTTTCATTAATTCACCCCATTTTGTGCCACTCAGGGACCCAGCAGTGCGTGCCCTTCGTGAACCTCAGGATGGATGACTCAGCTGTATGTAGCTGCTGCCCAATAAAAGGCTGGCAGCTATTCTGTACTCAGCAGCACCACTGGCAAGGCGATGGCTTCTGCCAGTATGACACCTAACCAAAGCCTCAGATCAAAGAGAGTGACCCAGGCCCAAGTGAGCAAGGATTGGTAGGAGGTCCTGGGAAAAGCGGCAGAGGACCAGTAGAAATGGTGGGGCAGGGGGGTGGCTTTCAAATTCTGAAAGAGGGCCTCTCCCCCTAGGAGCTGAAAGCAAAGATGCCAGGGAAGGACAACCTGTCAACAATGAGCCTAGCCACTAACCCACCCTCACCTCAGACATAATCAGGGAGAAGGCCGGAAGATGACAGTGTCACAAGTTGTCCCCCATCGCCAAACTCTCAATAGAGGATAGCCTCAGGTTCCACTCGATATCACTGACTTCACACTGTTATTAAAGATCCACACCCTCAGTGTTACTTAGATTAAATTAGTTGTAACAGTTGAAATAATTACAATAGTATGTTATTTGAAAGCAACACATAAAATACAGAAATTAGTTTGCAAAGTGATTTTCCCCCTCAACATTTCCATAATACTATGGGCTGAGCGTTACCACATTTTGACAATCTGTTATTTACATTGAGTTTCAAGGAGGATTTCACTCTGCGAGGCTATCATACCAAACTCACCTCATTAACTACCCAACATGTGCCTATGGTGTCCCCTCATCCAATGTGAGCCTAATTCTCCAGCACGCGATCGCAACTGCCCAGATATCCCCCAAGAGACTAGTTTGCCTGGCTCCAACTCCATATTGAAAATGCCATGATGCACCCAGACAAACACTGGCATTTCAGAGCTGCTCTGCACAATTGGAGACACTTTCTTTCTCCTATGGCAGACAATGGAAAATTGGTAACCCACTTTGCAGAAAGGTGGTGTTGGTGAACAGGATGGTACGGATGAGTGCTGCTCTCTTCCAAGTGGTCTGCCAAAGGAGAATATGCTACCAGACCAGGCCAGCTTTGTACAAGGTTGACAGCTGGGTAAGGCCAGTCTCTGTGGTCTGGATGAATACATAATAAAGCCATAGGAATGTCAGTTACCTCCTCCGCTCTGCGGGGCAAAGTGTCAATGTCTACTAACCCATACTCATTATATTCACCTTCCAACTCCACTAATCCAGCATGGACGCTGCTTCCATCTTATTAATTCAGTACATCTCACCAGCTTTTCCCCAACAACACCAGCTCTAACAGCTGACCCACACATTCAAGGAGAGAAAATATTTTGTGTGGAGTCGTTGCTGATCAATGTAATCCTTTACAGCACTCTCAAGTAGAATTAGGCAGTAATGCAGACGATTATTAATGTGTGAATAAGACTGATATAAAATCTAATGTCTAGTAGAACTGTTGGGAGATGGTTCTACTGAGAAGTCTTTTGTCATGTTTCTCATTAGAAGACAATGCACATTAAGAAATAAGGTATACTGACAAGCAAACCTCCTACAGCCTGTAGCAATGTCAATTCCAGACACAGCCAAATGACAATCACAGTGAATGCTAAGAGACCGCTTCAGTGTGTAAAAGGACAGCAGGGTAAAGTGCAACCATGCAGAGACAAAAGAAGACCGATGATCCAAAAAGCATGTGGAGCTCAGCTACAGTAAAAAGATGCAAAGGCAAAGATCTTGTCTTTACTAGTGAGATAACAAGGTGTTGAGCTGGATGAACACAGCAGCCCTAGCAGCATCAGGGGAGCAGGAAAACTGATGTTTCTTGTCTTTACTAGTGTTTTGAACACATATAGTGTATTTTTACCAGGCCCTGAATGATGTGGCAAAGGTGAGTGAATTGGGAAAATAAAGCAAAAATCCGCAGATTTTGACATTGAGAAATAATGGTTTGATTTGTTGAAACAGCAGATACAGTGTTTTTGGAAGAGAGCCATTAGCTTCTACTTAGGCTTGTGAATAGTTTCTGGATGTGAGTTTGCTCGCTGAGCTGGAAGGTTAGTTTTCAGACGTTTCGTCACTTTTTAAAAAAATTTTTTTATTTGAAAAAATATACTTTATTCTTAGAATGTACAAAAAATAAAACATTTATACACCTACCAAGTCATGCAAGCTGCTCCCGGTTACCCAGGGGGTACGTACACCAAAAAAAAACAAAAGAAGCAAAATAAACAAAGCAAAGAAAATACCCCGGCAGTCAGCTCCCCGCACAGTCCCTGTTGGCCCGCTGACCAGTTGGGGAAGGTGCCAGCTGGGCCCAGTTACCAGATAGGGCCCTTTTTTCTATTCTGGACGAGGGGTTTCATACGGTGGTCTTACCCCACCGCGCCTTGGCGGCAGCTGCCCCAAGCTTTAGCGCGTCCCTCAGCACGTAATCCTGGACCTTGGAGTGCACCAGTCTGCAACATTCGGTCGGGGTCAGTTCTTTCAGCTGGCAGACCAGCAAGTTGCGGGCAGACCAAAGAGCGTCTTTCACCGCATTGATGGTCTTCCAGGCGCAGTTGATGTTGGTCTCGGTGTGCGTCCCCAGAAACAGCCCGTACAGCACGGAGTGCCATGTCACGGAGCTGCTCGGGATGAACCTCGACACATGCCACTGCATCCCCCTTCAGACCTCCTGCGCATAGGCATACTCCAGAAGGAGGTGATCGACAGTCTTCTCCCCCCCGCAGCCGCCTTGAGGGCAGCGTGCGGTGGCACAGAGATTCTGGGCGTGCATAAAGGATCTCACTGGCAGAGCCCCTCTCACCGCCAGCCAAGCAATGTCCTTGTGCTTGTTTGAAAGTTCTGGCGATGAGGCATTCTGCCAAACGACTTTGGCAGTCTGTGTGGGGAACCACACGACGGAATCCACGCTCTCCTTTTCCCGAAGGGTCTTGAGGATACTACGTGCTGACCACTGCCTGATGGCCTTGTGGTCAAAGGTGTTTCCTTTCAAAAATTTCTCCATGAAGGACAGGTGGTCCGGGACGGTCCAACTACTTGGAGCGTTCCGCGGCAACGAGGCCAGGCCCATCCTTGGCAAAACCGGGGACAGGTAGAACCTCAGTAAGTAGTGACACTTGGTGTTTGCATACTGAGGATCTACGCACAGCTTGATGCAGCCGCACACAAAGGTAGCCATCAGGGAGAGGGTGGTGTTTGGTATGCCCTTTACCCCATTTTCCAGGTCTTTGTACATGGTGTCCCTGCGGACCCGGTCCATCCTCGACCCCCAAATGAAGTGGAAGATGGCCCAGGTGACCACAGCGGCGCAGGTCCAGAGAATAGGCCAGGCCTGCGCCACATACAAAAGTACCGAAAACCCCTGGCACCTGACAACCAGGTTCTTACCTGCAATGGAGAGGGACTGGAGTATCCACCTGCCCAGCTTCTGCTTCAGTTTGGTGATACGCTCCTCCCAAGTCTTAGTGCACGCCTCAGCTCCACCAAACCAAACACCCAGCACCTTCAGGTAGTCTGTCCTGATGGTGAAGAGGATGAAGGAGCGGTCGTCCCAGTTCCCGAAGAACATGGCCTCGCTCTTACCCCTATTGATTTTGGCACTCGAGGACAGTTCAAACTGGCCGCAGATATCCAACAGCCTATTCACCGACTGACGATCGGTGCAGAAGACGGCGACATCGTCCATGTACAGGGAGGTCTTGACCTGAAGGCCTCCGCTGCCTGGGATAGTCACGCCCTTCAGGCTCACGTCCTTCCTGATGGATGCGGCGAAGGGCTCCACACAGCACACGAATAAGGCAGGAGAGAGCGGGCAGCCCTGCCTGACTCCAGATCTGACAGGAAAACTGTCCGATTCCCACCTGTTGCTCGAGACTGTGCTAACGATGTTGGCGTAGAGCAGCCGGATCCAATTGCGGATGCCCTCCCTGAACCCCAATTTGGAGAGGACGTCCCTCATGTAAGCATGAGAGACCCTGTCAAAGGCCTTCTCCTGGTCCAGGCTGACGAGGCAGCTGTCCACCCGCCTGTCCTGCACATAGGCGATCGTATCCCTGATGAGCGCGAGGCTCTCAGCGATCTTCCTGCCCGGCACAGCACAGGTTTGGTCAGGGTGAATCACTGAGGGTGAATCACTGACTCCAGGACAGACCTGACCCGGTTGGCTATGACCTTGGCCAAGATTTTGTAGTCCACGTTCAATAGTGAAATGGAACGCCAATTCTTAATTTCTTTCCTCTCCCCCTGCCTCTTGTAAATGAGGGTGATGATGCCCTTCCTCATGGACTTGCACATTTCCCCTGCCCGAAGCGCACTATGGTACACCTCCAGCAGCTTCTGGCCGACCAGGTCCCACAGAGCGGAATACAGCTCGACCGGTAAGCCGTCGCTCCTGGGAGTCTTATTCCTCTCCAAGGACTTGAGGGCTCTGGTCAGCACGTCCAGGGATATCGGCCAGTCCAGCCACTCCTTCGTGCCGTCGCCTAAGACCTCCGTGAGAGATGACAGGAACGACTCAGAGGCCGTGCTGTCCGTGGGCTTCGCGTCGTACAGTCCGGCATAGAAGGATCTGCTGATCCTCAAAATGTCGGGCCGAGACGACGTCACCGAGCCGCCGTCCTCCTTCAGCCGGCTAAGCACAGAGCTCTCTTTGTGCACCTTCTGAAAGAAGGAAAGCAAGCACGTCTCATCCTGCTCCACGGAGTGGACCCTAGACCGGAAGATTATCCTGGAGGCCTCCACAGCGAAGAGGGCCTCTGCTGGTCCCTCAACTCGCAGAGGTCCTCCGTGACATCGACCCCCATCAACTGCAGAAGGAGCAGGTTCTGCACCCATTTCTGGAGTCGCGACAGCTTTCCCCGCCTCTCTCTCGCCTTCCAAACACCCTTGAGGACAAAGAACCTCTTGATGTTCTCCTTTACTGTCTCGCACCCGTCGCCCAGAGACTCAAAGAGGGGTTTCACGGTTCTCCAACCGGCGTACTCCCTCTTAAGCTCCTCGACGTTCTCTGGGGTCAACAGGGTCGTGTTGAGCTTCCACGTCCCCTTGCCGGCCTGCTGGTCGTCCTGTAAGTAACAGTCAGCCAGCAGGAGGTAGTGGTCAGAGAAGAACACCGGCTCGACGCTGGTGGACCTGACTGCGAACGCCCGTGACACAAACAGGAAGTCTATCCTTGAGCGGATAGACCCGTCTGGCCGCGACTAGGTGTATCTCCGCTGCGCTCCGTCTGCAGGGGTGCTGAAGACATCAAGCAGCTTGGCATCCTGCACTGTGCCCATCAGGAGTCTGGACCTGACGTCCAGTTGACTCGCCGCAACCCGCTGTCTCCTCGCCAGATCTTACATCTGCATTGATGATGCAGTTGAAGTCTCCGCCTAGGACGACCGGCCTGGACGTAGCCAGCAGGGGTGGAAGCCGCTGCAGGATGGCCAACTGCTCACTCCGTACCGCTGGGGCGTACACGTTGATCAGCCTCAGGGGTGCATTCCTGTAGGTGACATCAGCCACTAGGAGGCACCGCCCCCCCACCACCTCCTGAACTTGAGAGATGGTGAAGTTGCGCCCCCGCAATAAAATAGCCAGGCCCAAGGAGCGACAGTCGTTACCACCGACCAGATTGAAGGCCCACAGGTCCAGGCACCGGACCATTTCCCGTACCTGCTGAGGTGCGGTATCCCACACTCCTGCAGAAACAGTAGGTCTGCCTTGACGGTGGTCAGGTAGGCCAACGTGGACACACATCTTGCGGTGGACTTGACGCTGCGCACATTAACGCTCACAACTCATACCCCCATTGTGGGCAGTGACTGCAGTACCCTCCCCAATTCCAAGGTCCAGCCCCTCCATCTGTCCCTTCATGCCCATTGCCTGGGCTAACTGCTGGACGCTCTCTGGGCTCAGGAAACCGTCCGTGCTGCCTTCCGGGTGGCATCCCCTTGTCGGGGGTACAGAGGCAGGAGAGTCCGGCTCTGGGTCAGGCAGGGGACACGCTGTTTCCTCCTTCCCGCCTGAAAGTTCCGGGGGGCCCTCCAGGGCCCCAGCGGCGCATGGCTGGGTATCGGAGGGAGCCTCAGGACGCCTCTCATCACCTGGAAGTGGGGTGCTGCTTTCCTTCTCCCTTGAGATCTTTAGCTTCTGCTTTGGGCGGGGCTCCCCTGAATCTCCCTCGTCAGAGGAGCTCTTACAGCCCGCCTGTAACTGACTCTTCCCGCCTGATGGTTGCGGTGCCTGGGCCCACCAGCGGGCCTTCCTCCGAGCTTTCTGGACCGTCGTCCACTCCCCTGGGTCACCTGTCACCTCCTCCATTGACTCTGGGTTGTCGGGAGGGGAGCAGTGCCTGCAGGGGTGGTTTGCTGGCCTTGGGTCCATCCTGCGGGGCTGGGCCCTCCTGCACATTAGGGGGGGTCCTTGCAGGGCCCTGGTGCCTTCCTCTCCTCCGGGGGGGGCTTGCCCTGCATTGCCCCTGCCAGCGACCTGGGCGTAGGTGGTCCCCCACCGTGGGCATGCCCTATAGAGGTGGCCCCGCTTCCCCGCAAAGGTTGCAGCTTTTTTCTTGTGTGCAATCCTGCAGATGGTGGCTTTGCAGTCAGCCGCCACGTGACCTGACCTACCACAGGCATGGCAGACTCTAGGTTGCCCTGCGTAGGTCAGGTAGCCCTTGCTCCCGCCGATCGCGAAGCTGGATGGTGGGTGTACGATGTTCCCATCCGCGCCCATCCTCAGCGTCACCTTGACCTGCCTCTTACTCGTCCAGATCCCGAAGAGGTCCATGATGTCAGTTAGGTCCCCTTCCACCTTCACATACCTTCCGAGGAAGGTCAGGACATCAACTGCTGGCACACATGCGGGTTGTACATATGTACAGTCACCATACGGCTCCTCTGCGCCGGCATCACGAACAGCGGGACAGCGGTCAATACAGAGAGGGGGCCCTCACCTCCTTTCTCCTTGAAAACCTCCAGGAAGCGCTCGCAAAGCTTGGCACTCCTGAAGGTTACATCATAGAAACCTCCTCCGGGGAAATCCTGCAGGCAGTAAATGTCCGCAGCAGAGAACCCACAACAGCCCAACAGGACCCTCTTCACGAAGAAGGTGCGGTCCACAGGTGCACCTTCATCCACCTTCTTCACGGAAACACGGATGGTGTTCCGGACCCCCTGACCTGGGGCACGAGCACTCGCCACAGCCATCGTTGGAGGCTGGCTGCTCTCCCGAACTAGAGTTAGGCCGAAGCCAGCATTAAGATCCACCG
Organism: Stegostoma tigrinum; assembly: GCF_030684315.1. Classification (NCBI taxonomy): domain Eukaryota; kingdom Metazoa; phylum Chordata; class Chondrichthyes; order Orectolobiformes; family Stegostomatidae; genus Stegostoma; species Stegostoma tigrinum. The sequence goes on along the minus strand of NC_081362.1, from coordinate 44,365,656 downwards.
GTTGCAAGGGTGCACAGCCAACCCGACGTCTTCCTTCCACCTCCAACACAGTCACGGTCTCCTCCTCTCATTCCACAAAAGAGTGGGTCTTTATTTTGTTCCGGATGTAAGCTGGTTCACTGAGCGGGAAGGTTTGTTCCCAGACATTTCGTCACCTTTCTAGGTAACATCAACAGTGAGCCTCCAATGAAGCGCTGGTGTTATGTCCCACTTTCTATTTATCTGTTTAGGTTTCCTTGGGTGGTGATGTCATTTCCTGCATTGATGATGTCATTTCCTGTTCTTTTTCTCAGAGGATGGTGGATTGGCTCCAATTCAATGTGTTTGTTGATTGAGTTCCGGTTGGAATGCCATGCTTCTCGGAATATTCCTTGATAAATAGAAAGCGGGACATAACACCGGTGCTTCACCGGAGGCTCACTGATCATGTTACCTAGAATGGTGACGAAACATTTGAAAATGAACCTTCCAGCTCAGCGAGCAAACTCAGATCCAGAACGTCAACCTGAGCTACAAATCTTCTCAAAACTCTCTTATGAATAGTTTGTAAACCATGTCTCAGGATTTCTGCTTTCAATTCAGACAGGCCACAAGCCATTGCTTGGTCTATTAAATGCAAAAGATTAGTAAAGAGTCCATGAAGAGTGCAGACATGTAGTTGGAGATGGATAATATTTTAAGTATGAATATTGTTCTTTGGACTTGCCTGCGACCACCATAGGGATTGGTGCTGGGTCCACTTTTGTGACTTATAATAATTTATTTAGATGACAGTATATAAGACATGGTTAGTAAGTTTATGGATGACACCACAAATGGTGGTGTAGTGGATGGTGGAGAAAGTTATCTAAGATTACAAAAAGATTTTGATCAATCGATTCAATGGGCTGAAGAGTGGCAGATGGAGTTTAATCTGAATAAATGTGAGGTATTGCATTTTGGTGAAACAAAGGTGGGACATATACAATTAATGGTAGAGTCTTGGGAAGTGTTGTAGAACAAAGAGACCTAGGGATATAGGTGCATAATTCTTTGACGTTTGCATCACAGGTAGACAGGGTCGTTAAGGAGGTGTTTGGCACACTTCCCTTCATTGCTCAGACCTTTGAGTATAGGAGTTGAGATGTTGAGGTTGTAGAGGACATTGGTGATGCCTCTTCGGTCGTAGTGTCCAGTTCTGGTCACCCTGTTTTAGTAAGGATATTATTAAGCAGGAGAGGGCTCAGAAGAGATTTACCAGATGTTGCTGGAAATGGAGAGTTTGAATTGAAAGAAGAGACAAGGCCTTCTGTTTCCAGAGAAAAAGGAGGTTAAGGTGACCTTACAGAAGTTTGTAAAATCACAAAGAGCATAGTTAAAGTGAATAGCTAGGATCTTTTTTCCCTAGGGAAGGGGAGTTCAAGACTAGGGGGCATATTTTTAAGGGGAGGGGAGAAAGATTTTAAAAAGATATGAGGGACAATTTTTACACAGAGAATGGTTCATGTGTGGAATGAACTTCCAGAGGAAGTGGTGAATGTGGGTACAGGTGCAACATTTAAAAGACATTTGGATAAAGTACATGAACAAGAAATGTTTGGAGGGATATGGGCCAAGTGCAGGCAGGTAGGACTGGTTTATTTTGTGATTATGGTTGACATGGACTGGTTGGACTGAAGGGTCTACTTTCATGCCGGTACGTCCAAGGGGAAAAAAATACAGATAAGATTGGGTACGTTATCACATGGTTAAACAGCAAAGTCTGAACAAGGTAACAGGAGATTTTGCCAAAGATATATAGACTTGTACATTATTGATCATCGAATGTTTGACAGCAACAACATCATCATGTTTAAATGTGAATCAAAACGCACAAAAATCTGATGAAAAATATGCTTAAATCCACAAGTACTTCATCAAAGGATGCCCACAATATATTTCATGTAATCCTGTTCTGCTAGAATATTTTGAGCAATGAATACATCTCAGGATGACTTGCTGATTTATGCTGAGAGATTGGTCATACGTGGAGTGCTCCAAATTGATATACTTCAGAGGTTACATCAGAGTCACGCAAGTGTCAGCAAGTATCTTGCCAGAGCATCGAATTCTGTTTGGTGACCAGGGTTCTCAAAATCATTGGAAGAAAAAACATTTCCAAATGCAGCATGCATGTTATCCAGCGATAGGGATTTCTTTATATCCATTCAGATTGTGGGAACATCTGACAATGGATCTTTTTGAACTTAGAGGGAAGAAATTTGTGAAAATGATTGACTAATGACCGCACGGTCATATGTCTGAAACCATTGACTTGTGAAGTTTTATTTCAGATAATGGTCCACATTTTGCCAAAGAATGCTTCAAGTGGGTCACAGAATCTGATGAGTGTATCCCTATGAATAGCTCACCCAGATATCCACAGCTAATGGTGAGGATGAGAGGGGAGGGAGAATGGTAAAGGCATTATGAAAGAATTATGTCAACCAGGCACTGCTGAGTTCTCATACTGTACTGCTTTGGATTCGTCTAGCTGCATATGCACTTCTCATGTAAAAGAGCTGCACAATCAAAATATGGCTGTAGAGCTGTGAGACCTGCAGTACCTTTTTTTAAAATTGTAGTTGCAGTGAAGTTCCACAGCACCAATGCTGGCCTTTTAATCAGCTCATACTCAATCCCAGATATGCAGGTTAGTCCTCCAAGGTTGTGTCACAAAGCTGGAAATTTTCCTTCTTCCCCCTCTCTGTCTTGCAGATTAAAATCAGACTCCATAGTTTTGAGAGATGAGTGTAAGAATAGTATGGCAAATTTCATGCAGATCAAAGTGATTAAAGGCTTTTAGTCAAGCCGGTGGCATGGAAGGTGTCTACTAATCTACCCAATTGAGGACAGAGTCAAAACTTCTTAATCACAAGTGACTAATTAGTTTAGATGGTGGATTAACAAGAAAAGGCAGCTTGTACTGAAAGGCAGAAGAGAGTATAGCCATGACACGTTAGGAGCTACACAGCCAATTCAAAAATCTGCCAAGAAGTGCAAGAATACCTCAATGCACAATCTATAGGTAGGTAGTTGGTACATGGGCATCTGTCAAGCAGATGCTGGAGATCTAAATTAGAAACAAATGGCAAGAAAGCACACACCAAATTTGTTATGTTAGAGGGTGTTTTACTGAAAGATAGAATTGGAACTAATGTTTATAACTTCTACGAGCATTTTGTTGCAGATTTGCACTTTACGTGCATAGGATTTACTTGGGAAACTTCACTGACGCCTGAGCCTCGCTATCCCAGTGTCATCACAAAAGTTAAGATTTAATCAAAGTATGTAAAATCTTCAATCCACCTGTCAGATACAATCAGAAGATATTCACTTAATTCTTTACTTAACAAGAACTACTGTTTGATATAAACAGGTATATTCTGGTTGCAGATAAACAAATGTATGAACTATCAACCAATAACTCCACTAGTTAATTGTCCCAGTCTAACTTTGCTTTTCAAATTCCTACACCGACACAGACAGATAATCAAAAGGAAGGAGTTAAGGGTGAAGGAAAATATACAGGGGAATCATAGTTCAATAGCACTATTTCATATGCTTTGATGAGGTGTTTGTTTTTTATTCCCAAGACTTTTCCTTCTCCAATCTCTTTCCTTAATTTTTATAAATTGTGTTTAATTGTACACTTAAATATAAAATTTACAGCGTGTCATCCGCAAATCACTTAAGAAGGAAGGTGATTACTTCTAGCAGAATGCAGCCCAGTCACTAAAGATGAAAGTCACACGTGTAAAGTTATACATCTATTTCTGTCCATTCTTTGCATATTGCAAAGCATAATTTGTACTCTAATTATAAAGAGTCTCGGTTACTGCTTAAAGGCAACACCTTACAGCAATTGGTGAGAGAAAATAACTGTCTCCAGGCTTGTTATTTTGCTACAGAGCGATAGAGACAGATCCCGTTGCTCCCATTCTAGAGACCTGCTTTTATATTGCTCACAGACACCAGCTGTTTAGCCACCCAGGGGCCAATCAGAGAGTTGTTATCAGGCTGATGATCTCTGTCATCTACAACTAGTCAAAATTAGCACAAACTGATCAGCAATCTGTTGTTGGCCAAATCTTGCTCTGCACACCCACCCCAGTGATGTGCTGTTCTCTCTCTTCTCGCACATTGCCTACAAACATAACATTGATGCCCAGTAACTTAGTTTAAAAGTGCACAATTCTTGTCATGGTGTTAAAACAGTCTTTTTCCCAATTAAGTTCACAACCAAAAGAAGAAGAAAAATAAAGGGATGAACTTTATTCATACGCACAACAATTACAATGTTAGCTTGCGTTCCTATGCCTGCTTACATACAGTTTATACGTCTGTCTTTTTATAGAGGTGTAGATTAATTTCCAATTAATTCCACTACTTTGTATACAATTAAACACAATTACTATAAAATTAACAGCGTGTGTCATCCGCAAATCACTTAAAAGTAGTCAAATAATTAGTTCTAGCAGAATGCAGCCTGGTCACTAAAGATGAAAGTCACACATGTAAAGTTATATATCTATATATGTCATGATTAATTCCATAGGGGTGAATAAATTCCTGTTGTTTTACTCCTAAGGTTGATGAAAAAGTTTGAATTTTCAAATTTTTAAAAAATTCAATACGTATTTGACCATCTGTGAAGCTATGAAGAAGCAAGCCAGCTGGATTTCTTGAATTAGCAAATTGTTTAATTTTTCTTAAAAAGGTCACGTATTTGAAAGTATGAATATTACTAAATGGTGAGGTCTATCTTGAATCCCACAACATAGACACATATAGACGTGAAAGCAAACGCAAGAAATTAGAAGGTGAGAGGAGGTAGAATTAAAAATAAGTTAAAATCCATAATAAATATGTTCAGCTGTTGGTCTTGACTTGTTGTGGGTGCAGCCAAGCTAGTTAGTCATCTAAAGACAGTCTCTTAAATTGTAATCATTCCTTTCCAGAGTGGGTGCTGTGGCATTTGAAATTTCTTTTATGTGTTTTAATTCAATATCAGTGATGTTTTCCAACTTGCAAGTGATAGGGTCAGAGCTTTTCATCAAAAGATATTGAATCAGAGAACTGCTCTCCATCACATTCTACAGGCTGTCTTAATGTCACTGCCTTCTGTAGCCCACACAAACTTATAACTGTAGCTTTTCTTGAGGGAAGAGTTTCAATCAATTGATGGCCGACTATCAGAACATCATGAATATAACCCATGTTAATGAAGGAGTTCTAATCTTTCATTGTTAAAGCTATCAAGACGCCATCAAAATGGTGAGGCATGGTAGAGCATAAAGAGTTTTGGTAAGGTTCATTTTATCTCTGGCCATTTCTCTTGCTTATTATCAGTTCCCACTTCCTAATGCAAATTAATTCCTTAACTGTCATTTAGGCATCCATTTTGAAATTCCCTGTAACGCCTGCAGCTTTTATGTCAGATGGCTATTGCAGCCATTTTAAAGTAGAGTGACTTGGCTCATTTATTACCTAGAACATTTGTTTGGCACCTTAAATCAGTTGACGGATTTAAAGATTAATAGTCCATAGAGTGCAACATCATGACAACAGAAATCTCAGTATTGTAAAATGAGACTCTCCTCAAGGAATGGAGTACATAATTTAAAACAGTTAATTCAGTTATTTTTCAACAGTGAGCAATCATGGAGTCAAATGAGACAGTAGAAAATTGGACTCAATTCTCACCTTTTGCCTGCAGATGATGTTGGAAAGGTGCCACAGCAAAGATTTGTGTCTTGAACTCTGGAGTTGACATTTAGGAATAGGGAGATAAGTTATTACTAGAGATGCACTGTGGCTGAATTAATAACAATAAGGGTCGAATCAGCATGGAAAGTTCTATACAACTTCACAGCTGCTGAGAGATGATGGTACATTTTATCAAATGCTGGCAACAAGATGGTGACAGCAAGTAAGGAATTGCACACCTTCCTTACAGCATATGATGTTGATGACTTTGGTCAGAGCCAGGAGCAAAAGCCAATATGGAGGGATTCCAGCAGGAAATCTTGAAAGATACAGACACAGAGTTGACAGACAAAGATAACATTCCAGGGACAAGTTAGAGCTGGAGCTCTTTTAGAGCTGAAGTTGATGGGAATGAAAAGGCTAAGTGGATTTGGTGTGTGTGTGTGGGGGGGGTAATGATTGATGACAGCAGATTTAAAAGGAAAGCCAACAATACATCACCAAAGAAAATTTAACTATCAAAGTTGAAATAAGTAAAGATAAATTTTAATGAATTGGCTGGAGACGGGATCAAGGTGAGTATCTTGAAGAAGATATTGCACAAAAGTGCATGCAATGCCCTTTTTACAGCTGAGATAATTTTACTGAATTAGGGAGGCAAACTTATTGTTGTGTGGGATCATTTTAAAATACTTTCTGTCAAGGACTGTTGGAGAGCACAAGTGGATATTTCAGAAAAAAAAATTGCAGATTTTAGTATAGGGTGTTGGAAAATTCAGTAAAACTGAGATGCTTTGGCACTGATGATTATATTTCCTCCAATAATAATTAATAAAAACTCATGAGTTGACTGCTGTTATAATATTTCCATTTGTGCTTTGCTTGGCATCTCATTTCAATAAAACACACCTAAGAGTTTAACAAAGTCTCTCATAACCTTAATTTCCTTCAACTCACCCAATCTGGGATCATCTAGATGACATTGTAAAGCTGTAAAATAGTGAGTGCACTTATAACTTCAGTTCCTTAGAGATGCATCCCTCTTTCCAAGATGAATTAAATGCACTGTATGCCCTTCTCATTGTACTTCAACAGGGAAAAAATTACACTGTTCTCCGGAGGTTTCCTACCAACTCTTAAACGTCAAGGCTCGGTAGTCCTTTGACCACTATTTTTAGTACAATGGTTAATGATCTTCCATCAAATAACCGAGTCTGCTATTTTAACAAAATCATTAATTCAGTTTAAATGAGGTAAAAACTTAGTCTGAACTGCATACATGGGAAACTGATACAAAAGCATTAATCAGTCCACTAAAAATAGTGGATGCAGGCATTTCAAACTCATTTTTTCTCAAATCTTTTCATAAAATTCTTCCATGTCTGTGGCTGATGATGGCAAGGCCAGCTGCTTTCTTCCTCAACATTTATTTTGCTGCAATTGAAGAAACACTAAGTTGTAAATTATCACATGAAATAAAGAGCAACACTTTTATAAGGGAAAAGTTGTTAAGCTGAGATCTACTAAAGAACAGAAAAATGATGCACATTATTTGCAACTTAATTTATGAAGCTTCATGTTTTGTAAAATCCCAAATTTCAGCACACATTACTGAACTCAAGCAAACTTGCATTATATACAATAGGGTGTTAGCATGATTCACTTTGTAAAATCTCAATCACTTTGAAACTTGTGAAATATGATTAATACTTAGGTAATTCCTTTATGTTTTTTCTGAACAATTGACAATACTTAATGAAGTCAAAAATGCAAAGGCTGCAGTCAGCAATTCAAATAAATACACAGACAATGGCTCGATTTATTCACAATGAACAAACTAATAACTGGTTCAGGATTTAGGATGCTCTGCTTTCATTGTACAAGACAAATTTCAAGTTTGAGAATGGGTCATACATGTCAGTAACAGTTCCAGTTAAGCGAAATAATGCTTTGGGGTATAGTGGCACAGTAGTTATGTTCCTGTGTTAATTATCTAGAGTACGAGAGTAATAATCTGAATGCATAACTTCAAAATCCACCATAGAAGCTGGGATATTTAAGATTAGTTAAAGAAATAAATCCAAAATGAAAAAAAAATGTTAACATCATTAATGGCAGTGGGAGAAGTGTTTTAAACATCCATCTGATTCACTGACACATTTTAGCGAACAAAATTGCTATCTGGTTGAACGGCCTACTCCTAACTCGAATGTTCTATTCTGCCATTATTATCTGGTCTGACTTTATATGTGACTCCACACCCACAGCATTGTGTTGACTCTTCTGTACGAGAAGGCTTAGCAAGCCACACAGTTATGTTCAGGGGGAATGAGTGAGGACTGAGAAATGCTCACCTTGCCAGGACCTTGTGCATTTTCTAAATTATAAACAACTACTCTTCTGTTGCTTTTTGATTTCTGTCCTAAAAACATAAGCAAACTCTGATTTAAATATTTTTGACAGAATAGCAAACAGTTTGAATGGGAAGTAACCCAGAGGTATGGTTATCTCAATTAGAGATGTTAAAAGCATCCAACTATTTGAAGATCCTTGATCAATTGTGAAGATATTGATTTTGAAAATTATTAGATATTATTTCTTACAGAAACGCACATTCAAGTTTTCTTCACAAAATTTCGCATCACATATAGAAATAGCGAACATATGAGCTGGATTTCCATAGTTGACATGTCTGTGGAGATTTGTTCTACTAATTTAAAGCATCTTGTTAGGATTGATTTTGCAGGCAACATTGGTAAACGCCCACAATATTCAGTTCTTGCTTCTTGTATCACACCGTCTAAAGTGTAGGAAAGTTGAGATGGATAGTTTAAGTCTAGCATCATTTCCACAAAAACAACAGCTTTCAAAGGTCTCAATGGCATGACCTTAACCTGAAAATGTCTTTATGATAACTCTGAGAGAAACTGATGATGGTCTTTGTCATAATATTGCATCTGATTTTATCACTGTGTTACCACTTTTGTTACTATTGAACAGGATCCTCCATTGGCAACAAAGACTGTACATTAAGTTTGTCAACAACTGACCTTGCTTAATGCCTCTGTCAACACTGGATAAATGATAGACTGTTGGTTCTCTGCTTCATTTATTGCAGTTTGAAATTGCCTAATGTTCTGTCAACAATTGTTGCCACATTTGTGTGTACAATAGTCAAAACATTACCGATACCCACGAGTGTATCAGAAGACTATAAGGATCTCAAGGGGTTAAAGCAATATTTTATGGCAAAATGGAACAGAATAGCTAATAGAAAGAATAATAAGCGTGGCTAAACTTATGTTGGCTTATTCCTAAATGGCAAACCTAAATGATGATCCAGAAATAAATCTATTTCCTCTTAATACCACACTCAAGCATGTTCATATCAGACAAAAAAAGACATCTCTGCTGGAATTGTGTTTTAAAAAATGAAAGAGTAAAACTACGCCTTCGGCCAAGAGTCTTGAAAAAATTATGAAGTACAAAATGTGATGTCTTCACAAATCCAGTGGATTTTCTGCTGGTGAAATTGAATTGCATGTACAGATTGAAGTCAATTATCCAACTTCTCTTCCAATCAACTTGGATTTGAGTCACTGTGAATTGGTCACAGTTCATCCCTTCATGTTTTACCAGGTAGACAGAAATGTTGATACTTGAAAACTCCAACTGGTTCCCAGGAAGTTCTACTGAGTAAAGGATTTCAGGAGAGAGGCTTCTGTAGTATCCTCTTTACACTCACTCCTGGGGCTACACAGAATAGAATCCCTACAGTGTGGAAACAGGCCCTTCGGTCCAACAAGTCCACACCGAACTACAGACCATCCCACCTAGACCCATTCCCCTGTAACCGACCTAATCTACACATCCCTGAACACTATGGGCAATTTAGCATGGACAGGTTACCTAACTTGCACATCTTTGGACTGTGGGAGGAAACTGGAGCACTCATAGGAAACCCAAGCAGACATGGGGAGAATGTGCAGACTCCACACAGACAGTTGCCTGAGGGTGGAATTGAACCCAGGTTCCTGGTGCTGTGAGGCAGCAGTGCTAACCACTGAGCCACCTTTAGAATTATAATATAATTCTAAGACTAAAAACAATTTGTTAGACAACCAATAGAATAGAGGCCCTACCCTTTTCAAAGCCAGATTTTCCAATAATTAAGACAATAAACCCCACCACAGCCGGCACCTTCCTCTGCAACCGCAGGAAGTGCTACACTTGTCCTCACACCTCCTCCCTCACCCCCATCTCAGGCCCCAAGATGACTTTCCATATTAAGCAGAGGTTCACCTGCACATCTGCCAATGTGGTATACTGTATCCATTGTACCAGGTGTGGCTTCCTCTACATTGGGGAAACCAAGTGGCTTGGGGACCACTTTGCAGAACACCTCTGCTCGATTTGCAATAAACAACTGCACCTCCCAGTCGTGAACCATTTTAACTCCCCCTCCCATTCTTTAAACATGTCCATCATGGGCCTCCTGCCACAATGATGCCACCCGAAGGTTGCAGGAACGGCAACTCATATTCCGCTTGGGAACCCTAGCCCAAAGGTATCAATGTGGACTTCACCAGCTTCAAAATCTCCCCTTCCCCCACCGTATCCCAAAACTAGCCCAGCTCATCCCCTCCCCCCACTGCATCCCCAAACCAGCCCAGCCTGCCTCTGCCTCCCTAACCTGTTCTTCCTCTCACCCATCCCTTCCTCCCACCTCAAGCCGCACCTCCATTTCCTACCTACTAACCTCATCCCACCTCCTTGACCTGTCCGTCTTCCCTGGACTGACCTATCCCCTCCCTACCTCCCCACCTATACTCTCCTCTCCACCTAACTTCTTTTCTCTCCATCTTCGGTCTGCCTCCCCCTCTCTCCCTATTTATTCCAGAACTCTCTCCCCATCCCGCTCTCTGATGAAGGGTCTAGGCCCGAAAGGTCAGCTTTTGTGCTCCTGAGATGCTGCTTGGCCTGCTGTGTTCATCCAGCTCCACACTTTATTATTTTGGAAACCCCATGTCATGTCTTCCTGGAAACTTTGCCTGACTACTTTTCTAAACTCACCTGATTTCTTGTGAACAGCAAGTAAACCATTAAATATTGGTTTTATTTAGTAGAAGAAAAGAACATTTTATGTCCAGTGAATGTCTAAACAATTCAAAACCTTATAGGCATATTCCGGATAGTCATTAGATATAGGTATGCATTCTCAACATTTCGGGCTCACAGACAGGCTGTCTGTCAGCTCTGCAAATACATCAAGTTTCTTGGTTCTTTATTATATAATGCCATCGAAATCCTTGTTGGAGCTCTCAGCTATGACTTCATATCCAACCCCCCAACTCACAGAACTAAGTTTTGATGAATTATCTTTCCCCCGGCCTGACTCTAGCCCACTTGTCGTTGGAGACTCATACTTGCAGATTCTAAGTATATATCAGACTGTTAAGGTACGTATAATGCCAATAGATGAACTTTGTCAAACATAGGCTAATTATTCGTTATAGAGAGTTCTACGGATGGTTTTTCTCCCCACATGTTCAAGTGAGCATTCTGATGGAATTCTCTGCTGCTTACCTCATTATGGACGCACAACACCCCAACAGCAGGATACCTGAGAGTTACAAAGAGTTATCATCAAACAATAAAGTAACTCCATGTTCTTCAAATGAGACAGGCAAACAACCTTATAGTAAGGGAGACAGGAGCAACCAAACTATTTTGCTGGTGAAAGATATACCTTTTCCACTGGAGAGTGTACTGTGCGCCAATTTTCATAATAACTGCTGATACAAGAATTAAGCTAATGTATACTTATCCTTAGGACCATACCATGTTTTAATTGTATTAGCATTGAGTAAAGACCCACGTCTTTGTATAAGGTCTAGCTTATGTATGCCCCAATGTCTAGAAAGGTAGCTGTAGGGGTTGTCCGTAATGTACCTGTAGACAGAGTTGAGCTACTCCTGGGAAATGATTTGGCAGGAGCGAAGGTTGTAGCCTCTCCAATAGTCACAGAAAGAGCAAATGAAGTCAAGGTAAGGGAGAAATGACAAGAAAAGGTTCCAGAACTTCTTTCTTCATGTATAGCAAGTCAACAAAAAGGTCTGTTGCGCGAGGTCAAATTGGCACCCCAGATGGACATTGATTATTTGTAACTTTCTTTCAGGATTCAGGTAATCTGAAAAAAAGTCTTCTCTGTTGAAGGCTCAGCAAGTTAATTGAGAGTTAAGTAGTGCAATCAGCTCAAGCTTGAAGCAGAAGCAGTGGAATTTCTGGAATGCTGCTGCACTGAACCTGGGATTCTGACGAAGAAGTTGAGACCTTCTTACAGACCTGTAGTTAGAGTTAATAATGTTCACTACACAATGGTTCAGCACAATTACCATCAATAGATATCAACGTTCCAATTTTATGTCAAAAATTTTAAGAAATTTACAAGTAATCTGGGTACAACCTGACTCTCTCGCCGCCAAAACTATTTCCTGACCTGACCCAAATATCCCCTCAAAACACCTCTTTCTCTCACCCTGACTCAACTCAATTTTCTCATTCATCATCACCAACCAGACCTGGCCTGACAATCTTCCCCAACCAACATCCACCCTCTCCACACCTATACACTTTCCTACCACCAACACCCTAACCTGACCCAAACTGAAATTGCTGGGAAAGCTCAGCAGGTCTGGCAGCATCTGTGGAGAGAATCAGAGTTAACAGTTTGGGTCCAGAGGCCCTTCTTCAGAACTGATGGTAGCCAGGATAATGTTGGTTTATGTGCAGAAAATAGGGTAGATGGAGGGGGTTAAGGAGTAAACAATAGTTGGGGATAGAGCCAAAAGAGACAGAACAGTTGGACAGACAAAGGAGCAGAGAACACCTTGGCTAGGAAGGTGAATAGCTGTTAATGGGACTCTTCGTGGCTAACAACGGGCAGTGGGTAATAGCAGGCTATGTGATAACAAGCTCAGATATAGTAAGTAAAAACCAAAAGAACTGCGATTGCTGTAAATCAGTCAGAGAAAGTAAGAACTGCCGATGCTGGTGTCAGAGATATCACAGTGTAGAGCTGGAACATGGCAGGCCAGGCAGCATCAGAGGAGCAGGAAAGCTGATGTTTTGGGTTGGGACCCTTCTTCAGAAAAAAAAGGGTCCTGATCTGAAACAGAGATAATGGGAACTGTAGATGCTGGAGAATCCAAGATAACAAAGTGTGGAGCTGGATGAACACAGCAGCCCAGGCAGCATCGCAGCTGCAAGAAAGCTTCAAGTCTAGGCCTGAAACGTCAGCTTTTGTGCTGCTAAGATGCTGCTTGGCCTACTGTGTTTATCCAGACCCACACTTTGTTATCCTAATCTGAAAGGTCAGCTTTCTTGCTGCTGTGATGCTGCCTGGGCTGCTGTGTTCCTCCAGCTCCACACTGTGTTATATGTGATAACAAGGCTGGTTGCAGGGGTAGGGGTAAGGACACAGGGGATCTCAGGCTGTAAAGTTATTGAATCTGATATTGAGACTGGAGGGTTGCAGGGTCCCCAGGTAGAAAATGAGGTGTTGTTATTCCACCTTGTGCTGAGCTTCGCTGGAGCACTGCAGCAAGCCTGATTCAGAGATTTCGCCAGGGAACACTGCATTGTGTTGAAGTGGCAGGCAACTGGAAGTTCTGGGTCTTCTTTAATGAACAAAACCCAAGTGTTCTGCAAAGTGGTCACCCAGCCTACGCTTCATTTCCCTAATGTAAAGGAGATCACATTGTGAGTAGCAAATGCAGTAGACTAGATTGTTGAGGTGCAGTTAAAGCACTGCTTCACCTGGAAGGTATGTTTGAGCTCTTGTGATCATATCATATAGACCTGAAGAGGTCCTTCATTCCGTTGATCGGTACTGCCAAAAATTCACCTTCCCCCATGGGCCCAAAGCCTTGAATGTAATGAAACTTAAAATATTTATCCAAGTACATTTTAAAAGGTTGTGAGTTTACTTGTCTCAACTCGGGTTACTCACTATAAGTAGGATTGCAGGTGCAGCAGGTAATTAAAAAGGCAAATGGAATTTTGTCTGTCATTGCTAGAGGGATGGAGTTTAAAAACAGGGAGGCTATGCTGCAGCTGTATAGGGTCCTGGTGAGGACACACCTGGAGTACTGTGTGCAGTTTTGGTCTCCTTACTTGCGAAGGAATATACTAGCACTGGAGCGGGTGCAGAGGAGATTCTCTCGGTTGATTCCAGAGTTGAGAGGGTTGGATTATGAGGAGTGACTGAGTAGGCTGGGATTGTACTCATTGGAATTCAGAAGAATGAGGGGAGATCTTACAGAAACATATAAGATTATGAAGGGAATAGATAAGATGGAGGCAGGGCGGTTGTTTCCACTAGCAGGTGAAATTGCCTCAAAATAAAGGGAAGCAGATATAGGGCTGAGGTCAGGAGGAACTTCTTCACCCAAAGGGTTGTGAATCTGTGGAATTCCCTGCCCAGTGAAGCGGTTGAAGCTACCTCGCTGAATGTTTTTAAGGCAAAACTAGATAAATTTTTGAACACTAAAGGAATTTAAAGGTTATGGTGTGCGGGCGGATATGTGGAGCTGAGCCTTAAAGATCAGCCACGATCTTATTAAATGGCCGGGCATGCTTGAGGTGCCGGATGGCCTCCTCCTGCTCCTCGTTCATATGTTCTAAATACCCTCTTAGGCAGTGCATTCCAGACCCACAACCACCCTCTGGGTGGAGTTATTTTTACACAAATCCCCACCAAAGCTTCTTTAAAAGTGCATCGATACATCTGAATTCACACAATTAGTTCCTAGCTCTTTACAGGTAACACAATACGGTATGTGCTGTGAAATGGCAGTTACCAAACACTTCACTGGTAGAGATATACCGAATGAATGATCCCTCAACTTTGCTGTAACCATAAGCTCAGAGTGAGACCTGCATTTGTATTAGTGATACATTTCCTCCTTTTTTCCAATCCAGAAGCAATTCAGAAATTCTAGTAAACTAGGATTAGAGCAATGGGGAACAAAAATAGAAGTTGCTGGAAAAACTCAGCAGGTTTGGCAGCATCTGTGAAGAAAACAAAAAATCAGAGTTAACGTTTCGGTTCTGGTGACCCTTCCTCAGTTCTGCTGAGCTTTTCCAGCGACTTCTGTTTTTGTTCCTGATTTACAGCATTCGCAGTTCTTTCGGTTTTTACAGGAGCAATGGGCCTCACTTTTCATTCAACCCGTTAGGCTGGGGAATGGCACGACTCCGGGTGGAGGACCAGAGCGGAATAAATGGCCTGCTGTGTTCATCCAGCTTCACACTTTGTTATCTCGGATTCTCCAGCATCTGCAGTTCCTATTATCTCGGAATAAACGGTTTCTCCCTGCAACTCCCCGACTCGCGATGGGAAGGAGCTACAAAAGTGACGTTCCCGCCTGTCCAGTTTTTCCCTTCTCCGCATTCCGAAGAGGCGAGGTCCCGGCTTCAGTCATTTTACTTTCACTTTCGCATGGGCTCATTCCACTGTCACAGACATTTGCTGGGAGTAGACACACACACACACACACACACACAAACCAACAACCACTCATACATCACAGGCCGGCATCTGGGGCCCTGGGTATATACAGTGGAGTTCTCTCGACTGCTCGGTGAAGTTGTGTATCGGAGTTCCTTCACTTCCCATCCTCAGGCTGTTTGTAACGTACACGTTTATTCCATTTATCTTCTGCCTATAAAAATGCTGTCTGTAAAAATGTGTTTTTTTAAAAAAACAAACATGCTGTTGAACAAAACGAGACCACTGGAGAAGGCGAGGGAGGGGAAAGTTCTTTCAAATGTGGCTTAAAGTGGAATTTACACAAATTCCCAGCCCTGTAAGCTTGTACTTTAAACTGGTCCGGACAGAGCCACCTTTTCAGTTTCTGTGAAAGAATTATGAATTTTGCAGCAGCAGGGCAGGCTTGAATGCCTCTAATTTATTACTGACCTGCTGGATTCATACGGCCAAGTTTTGTGTGGGCATATTGTAATGATCATTGACGGAGGCTGCACAGTTGGTAAACGCATAAGGGTCATCGGACCCGAAACGTTAACTCTGTTTTCTCTTTCACAAATGCTGCCGGACCTGCTGAGCTTTTCCAGCAACTTTTTGTTCACTTACCTGGGATAGTAGGAACTGCAGATGCTGGAGAATCTGAAATAACAAGGTGTAGAGTTGAATGAACACAGCTGGAAGGGTCTAGGCCCGAAACGTCAGCCTTCCTGCTCCTCTGATGCCGCTGCGTTCATCCAACTCTTCACCTTGTTATCTCTTCACTCATCTAGGGTTGGCCAGGTTTATGGGCGGGAACTGGTTTGCGTATAAAGGCTCCTAATGGTTGAATGTAAAAGATTGTGAATATTTGGGCCAATTGTAATTGTAAGCATGTCTGGAGTTTACTTTGGATTATAGCACATATTACCACTCTCCTGCCTAGGCAGTTGAGTCTGGGAACAACTCGTCAAATAACAAAAAGGAACCGTGTTGTCGAAGAAAGCAGTCCTACAGTGCCAAATCGATGCCCAGATTTTGTGGTAGGCAGAATATATGAGGATATATCAATTAAGGGTTAGTGTTGCATCCCTGAGAAGAGCAATTGCTGGTAATTTATAGTCTTATGGTAATCAAGCTGACAACTCCACAAAGTTGTACCAAAATGGTAGATGTCTTATTTAATCATCAAACTAATCAGTTTGTTTCTCTTATTATTGTTTTCTTGGGGGAGAAAGAAAGGAGCCTTCAACTAGGTTTCTTCAATAAATTCAAAAATAATTTGTTTATTAGAAACAAACATATCCCTTAGACAATAAAATGTGAGGCTGGATGAACACAGCAGGCCAAGCAGCATCTCAGGAGCACAAAAGGTGACGTTTCAGGCCTAGACCCTTCATCAGAGAGGGGGATGGGGTGAGGGAACTGGAATAAATAGGGAGAGAGGAGGAGGCGGACCGAAGATGGAGAGTAAAGAAGATAGGTGGAGAGAGTATAGGTGGGGAGGTAGGGAGGGGATAGGTCAGTCCAGGGAAGACGGACAGGTCAAGGAGGTGGGATGAGGTTAGTAGGTAGATGGAGGTGCGGCTTGGGGTGGGAGGAACGGATGGGTGAGAGGAAGAACCGGTTAGGGAGGCAGAGACAGGTTGGACTGGTTTTGGGATGCAGTGGGTGGGGGGGGGAAGAGCTGGGCTGGTTGTGTGGTGCAGTGGGGGGAGGGGACGAACTGGGCTGGTTTAGGGATGCACTTGGGGAAGGGGAGATTTTGAAACTGGTGAAGTCCACATTGATACCATTCGGCAACAGGGTTCCCAGGCGGGAAGGGTCTGGGCCTGAAACGTCAGCTTTTGTGCTCCTGAGATGCTGCTTGGCCTGCTGTGTTCATCCAGCCTCACATTTTATTATCTTGGAATTCTCCAGCATCTGCAGTTCCCATATCTCTGATACTAAATCCCTTAGACAAGTGGCAAAACTGGTTAGCAGATAACCTGTGATGCAGAATTAAACTACATTACCTGAGACTTAAATGCACACATTTATATCCAAGACAAAACAGCAAAGCTGTACAGAGATAGCATGTCTTTGGGGGATAAAAAAGCAAAAAAACCCTGTCAAGTTTCAAATTCACATGATAAAATGGATTTGCTTTCAATAATTCCTTTGATTTCCTGTCAACAAGATCCAATTGCTGGGTACCAGTTAGAAACCTTGATATTTAAATTTATCAGCTTTCACAAATACTTTACTCAGAAAGAGGGCTTTCTGGTGCAACTGATATCCCAGCTCAGTGAAATCATACAGCAACTTCATTCTCGTACACTGCTGTCAAGCAGTGAAAAACATAGATTGAAGGCTCCTCTATGTCTCTTGGTCCTGCAATTAAGCAGTCAAACCTACCTCTTTGCTGTTCTTAAAAACTTTGGGTTCTTTCTCTGAAAAGTATTTGATTTTCCTTTAGACAACAGTTATCTTTGACCTTTTGACATTTTGCTTTCATGAAATCATTTGATAGAGCTTCTTTAATCCAGAAACGACCAAACAGTTCCATATTCCAGTTTTTCATAGTCCATAAATACATATGTATTCCTTACACATTATGCATGGAAGTAGATCAATCCATCATCTCAGTTCAAACAACCCATGTCTGTTTTGCTTGCTTTAACGTGTAGAATTCTGGATGAATGATCAATTCCTTTGCTGTTTTGGCATTTCAGCAAAAACAATGTTGTTCAATATTGATCAGAACTGTTGACCATGTGCCTTTGCTAATTAGCCAGGAATTTCTGATTGATCGAACTGGTTTTCTCAGTTCAATCTGGCCAAAGGTGACATAATCAAGGCTCACAGCATATTTAAAACTATTGCACAAGAAGTAGGTGTCGCCAATAAAACTGGCCAAGGACATGCCAATACAACCAACCAGGTGGTCGCCTAGGCGGCAGGTTTTGAGGAAGGTGGCAAAAATTTTTTTTGAATAAAAGCATAACTTAAAGCCAGCAGGAACCACATAAAACTTGTCACCAATATCCCAGTGACCAAAGAAAACATTCTGGAGACTGCAAACCTAAGCTCTAAAGAAATTAGTCCCAAAATGGTGTTATCAGAAACCAAGGAGAAAGCATTCCCACCTGCCAGCTTCATGGACCTTGCCGCAGCATGATATTATGTCCAGTACTGTGTCGCACAATCAAACTTAAACCAAAAAGATGCCAAGAGGACTCTGGCTGGGATTTTTTGACAGGGTGCAAATGGGTGGCACAGTGACTCAGTGGTTAGCATTCTGCCTCATAATGGGTGTATAGAGTTTACATATTCCCCCCACATCTGCGTGGGTTTCCTCCCACAGTCCACAGATGTGCAGGTTGGGTTGATTTGATGATGGTAAATGCAGGGTTAGAGGGATATCGTGTGAATCTGGATCTGGGTGGGATGTTTATCCGATTGTTGGTGCAGAATTGATGGGCTGAATAGCCTTTTTCTGCTCTGTAGGGATTCTGTGTTTCTATAATTGGTCAGTCTGTACTTTCATTGAGGGATCAGGCATGTTGTAGTCTGAATGATGGACATTTGGAGGAACACTTCGTTTTGGATTAAATCAATGATTTGTTTATAACGTTGTTTCTGTTGTATAACTGTGACTGGCAGACAAACAGCAGAGCTTTAACACAAGGGCTGCTTGTTGCTTCTGTGTGTTTCTACAGCAGGGTTTTACTTCCTGCTGTGGAGGCATTTCAGTTACTTAAATTTAGTTCACAAAAGGCCAGTTTACCTTCATATGCAGATTTTTTTGTTGGATGCTGGTTTTTCTTCAGTACGATGAACATCCGCACTATGTTGCAAGTTGTATTTTATTGCTGACCTCAGTAAGGGCAGCTTAAAAGCTCCTGGAAGATTTTTGGAAACAGCACATAAATTTCTGTGAGAGTGACAGAAGAAAAGGGAACTTCCTTTTTGATGTCAGAAATAGCAAGCACTGCAGATGCTGGAGTCAGAGACAACACAGTATGGAACTGGAGGAACACAGCAGGCCAGGCAGCATCAGAGGAGCAGGAAAGTTGATGTTTCGGGCCCGGACCCTCGTTTGGAAATGGGGAGGGGGAAGGGAACTGGGAAATAAATAGAGAGGGGAGAGGTGGGTTGGGGATGATAGGTGGGATGGTGATAGGTGAGTGTAGGTAGGCAGAAGTGGGGATTGGTCAGTGAGGTGGGAGGAGCAGATAGGTGGGAGAGGAGATGGACAGGCTGTGTCAGGTCAAGGAGATGGGAATAAGAGGAATGGTTGGACATGGGATGAGGCTGGGCTGGGGAGATTTTAAAACTGGTGACTTCTATGTTCAAGCCATCGGGCTGTAGGCTCCCAAGGCGGAATATGAGGTGCTGCTCCTCTAGTTTCCGGGTGGTGGCATTGTGGATCTGGAGGAGGCCCAGGATGGACATGTCACCCAGGGAGTGAGTTAAAATGGCTGGCGACTGGAAGGTGTTGTCATTTGTTGCGTACAGAGCGCAGATGCTCTCTGAGTCTCCACTTGGTCTCTCTGGAGTTATTTTAAAATGGTCAGGCTGAGTCGGCAGCACAAGTTGTAAAAGAATCATAAGGAAATCAAGCAAATTCCATACATTGAATGTAATACTTGCGTGGAGAAACACATCTAATGAAGCCATAGAAAATAGACAGGACAAAGACTAATTTCATGCTGCATCCAAACTACTCTTCCAATAACAGATATACTGTGCTTGCAACTGCAACACATACCCAACTGGAGAAGTTATTTCTCAATTGCAAGTGGCAGACCAGGATAAGGTCATAGAATCATAGTATTAAACAGCACAGAAATGGACCCTTCGACCCAACTCGTCCATGCTGGTCAGATATCCAAAATTAATGCTGTTCCGTTCACCAGCATTCGGCCCATGTCTCTCTAAATCCTTCCTATTCATGTCCCATCGAGATGGCATTTAAATGTTGTAATTGTACCAGCCTCCACTATTTCTTGTGGCAGCTTATTCAATACACACACCACCCTCTGCGTGAAAAAGTTGTCCCTCAGGTCTGTTTTATAGCTTTCTCCTCTCACCTTCAACCTGTGTCCTCTAGTTTTTGACTCCCCTACGTTGGCAAAAATAATTTGGTTATTCATTCTATCCATACCGCTCATGATTTTATAAACTTCTACAAGGTCACCTTCAACCTCCGCTCCAGATAAAACAGCCCTGGCCTATTCAGCCTCTCCCTACAGCTCAAATCCTCCACCATCATTATAAATCTTTTCTGAACCTTCCTAGTTTCACAACATCCTTCCTGTAGTAGGGAGACCAGAACTGCATGCAGTGTCCGCCACTGCCCAGATGACACATCAACAGTCGGTATCACATCAACAGTCGGTATCACAACAACAGCAAATGACACAGGAATGACATTACCTGGGGGAAACAACATCTCCCAAATGAACAGCCATGACAACAACACGGACACATATCGTTATGAAACCAGCGTGATTGACAGACTATGTGTTCAAAATACTTGCTTAGACACACAGGAGGAACAAATTGCTAGAGTGTAAAATCTAACGTCCATATATTTGAAAACTTGGAAGACTTTAAAACTACATGACAATGCATATTTTTTTTCTTGCTTCTATGTATGGAAAGGGGAAAGTTTGAATTGAAGTATACAAAAGTCCTTCCTCATCTACACAGATATGTGATCTCTTGCCATGAGCCATAGCTGCTCCAGGCAGAAAATTTCAGTAAATATCTTCTTTTGAACACTGCTATATTATTGACATGAAACCCTACTTGCTGGATGGTTTACAATGTCTTTTTTTTCCATTCCACGTGTAATCTGGGTTCTATCATTTCTTCCTCGATTGTATGCAGGGTGAGGGGTGGACAATATTAAGCTCAAGGTTCACCTCAGGGTGGCAAGTGGGCTTGCAGCAGTCTGCTCAAGTGTGAATTACTAATTGCACTTGACTTTCAGAATGACTCTACGAATTAAGTTGACACCTGAAAGCTTTTGAATATGATGTTTGCTTTGAGTTGCTAAGATACTGATTCTTGAACCTCAAGATAACTAGCAAAAAGTTCTATGTATTAGTAAAAATTGAATTTTTGCATTTGTATTTGGGGTTTTTGAACCTATTAATTGGCATTGTGATTAAAATACAGTGATTTTCTGTGAAAAGCCTATTTTCAACTATTTTAATCATGTCTCACCAAGGTAATACATGTAAATATGTAGACTTTTTAAAGCGACTGGAAACATGCTAAGGCCATGCTCAATTGTGCTGATTCACGGCAAACTTTTTTTGCAATATACAAATAAGCTTGAACAGCCATGGTTTTATGGAAAGCAAGGTTTGAGGTGATCAATGGCCTACCCCTGCCCTCTCTTCTTAGTTGTTATGAAGATGGAGAGCCAAAAATGATCAGAAAGTGAATAATTTGTGCCAAAATCAGCCAAGAATTAGTGCTTTCATTCTCACCAAGAAGCTGGCCAGAACGGTATAACTCATTTAGCCCAGTCAAGATTGAAAGAGGTTTTGAAGTCATTCAGCCATTGGAGTTGTATCTGTAGGTGATCAGGGATAAAGTTAATTTACAACGAGAGTTGCTTAGTTTTTCATGCCAATTTTGTCATTCTCCTTTCCTCTCTTAAAAATTGGATTGCTTGTTTGGATATGCATGTCAATGTTTGCCAACGTGTGTCAGCAGCTTTTCAATTCCAGTGGACATTTCCAGACAAGCTGAATTCTGATCTTTGATATCCTCATGCACATCCATCTTGGGTCACTTGATAGTTAGCAGGAAGAGGATTGTTGTCAATTTTTCCTATCTAACTCAGGAATAAGAATGTTGTATGTTGGATCTTTAAAATTACACCCAAGAGTGGGATCAAATTCACAAATACAAACAGTCATAAGTAGGGCATAAATCGGGGATTTCCTGTTTTTCATCTGTCAATTGAAATTACAACAAAGAAATAAAACCAGGACAGTATGGAAATGGCTGCATGTAGTAAGTGGAGATGGCTGCACTTGGAATTTGTGGAAAGACAGACCAACTTGCTCATTTGCTTAGAAATGTGGGTTTGGAGGAGAATGAACAGAATCTGTTTGTAAGAAAAAATAACAAATGATGAGAAACTGGGGCTAGTGAGCGAGTAATTTATTATAATAAAAATAGGAAATGTCTGTTTCTTCAAATACTCATTCATTGTCTGTAACCTTTAAACTGCTCTTGGTACTGTTCTGAATGACCTGTCAAATAATTTGCACTATGCTTCTCCCTGTTGTTGGGCAAAATTAAATATTACAGCCTAACAACCCTTCGATCTATCTATTCCATCAGTGTTCTCAGTCAAAGATTGCTGGTTTGCTCAGTACAAAAATGGATACAAATAGAGGATTTCATCAGATGGTACACTCCTAATAGGAAGTCTTACCAACTGGTAGAAATTCAGGTACTCGTTAAATTCTATGGTGAATAACCAAGCAACTTAGAATAATTGAATTGAATTGTATTCGTTTGAAGTTTCTGATTTTAGGAGAAAAAATTTCTGTCCCAGCTTAATTGTTTTGTAAATATACCATGGAGTCAAACAGAAAATCATTGAATGTTAATCTGACCTCAGTTTTCTTTTCACTGGGCTATAGATTTCTGATTCGGCTAGTTTTTATGATGAATGGCAAAATATTATCGCATGCTACTGACGTTGGAGATAACTGCCCACAAAGATCTGGTGACTTTGTGTGCTGACTTCCTCTTTCCTGACAGAAGTTTAAATGTGGCTGCAGTACAAGGGGACCTCCAGCCATCCAGCTGTTATAATGTCAGTGAATAGCATAAGCAGTCAAACACATTGCGGTATTCTCTTGTACAGCCAACTAGGAAGTTAGAAGTGTTGAATTCCCCCACTGGTCAATTAGATTTAAAATAGTGAAAAAAATGATAGTGGATTATGATAAAAGCTGAAAGAAAAATAAGAATACTTTTAAAACATTATTTTAAAAATGTCAATTCTCATTACAATGGAGAAATTTGACGCAACTATGAAAATAGACTTCAGAGTTGGTGAAACTGTTGAGTTGTAATTATGAAATGAATGTACTTTAAAACAATTCCATCATATTCAACCAGAAGATTTTTTTTAAAGGATTTTTACAATGTGATCAACAGTGTAAAAGTGAAAGTTTGTCAAGCCACTAATTTGTGGAATCTCTGGTACTGGGGTGCAGTGTGGGGAGGGAGAATTTATCATTACCCCCCCCATGGTGGGGCATAGCATTATTGTCAGCAACTATATCTCCAAATTGCGAGTGTATCCATTGCACAAAACAAAGTTGCTGTCGGACCTTCATGGGTATTTCATTATTTTATTATATTCTTTATAATTTTTAGTTTGGAGATCTGAACTGTGAGCTGAGAGCGGAAGATAATCTTTGGACTTTAAACCATAGATTATATTTAACAAAAGATGAAAACAAACAAATTGATATTTGCATTTAAGGTCAGACCTGAAAGTTAATTACAGATTGATTCTTATTTAAAAAGTGCACTATAGATGCTTTGGAGAGGCCTTATGCTCAGGCAGATGGCAGATGTTGAATATTAACTCAGACCACACGGGGAGAAATCAACAGGGAGAGACTGGAGTTTGAACTGGTTGTGTTTCGGTCATAAAGATTGCGCCTGTGAAAGTTAGAGAATGGAGGTTTGATTGTGCTTGCCCTTTCATTATCAATGTCTTGTAACTTTGGAGAATAGAATCTTGTTTATAAGAAGTAAATGAATATTCCTCAGACCCTTCTGAAGGGATTTGCATGCATTGGTGTCATGTGCAAGCATTTGTGGTATCAGAAACCAAGTAAGTACTATGTGTTGGTGAGGTTATAAATCATGGAGTCTGTTTACGTGAACTGGCCAGTTACATCTTATTTATTTTTCCTTTAGATTTGTCCCTTAACTGTGTCTGTTTGTCTCTGTCCTTGTGTGAGAGTGGTGGTTAGAATGAAAAAGGATTGGGTTGAAATCTTCATTCATTGGATTACTTGTTTCAATTTGCCCTCCTAAAGTTACTGTATTATTAATAAATTGTTAAATCTTTTGTTTCAGCTATAAACCCAGAGTGTATCATAATTTCGATTATGCGCAAAATCTGGTACTAGTTATTCAAAAAACTCTGGTTAGAAATCACTGGAGTCAATTTTGAGGGCTTAATTTGAGTATTTAAATTTTTTACTGTGTTGTGAATACAGGGATAAGGAGGCTAATGTGATTTGGCTGGCTGTCTCCAGATTGTAACACAAACTCTGATCACCATCTCAAAGGTTGATCTGTTTTTATAATCATATATCTTAGATATATGTGACCACCACTATTATCACTTGAACTTGATCAGTTATTTTGATAAAAGAAGGCATAAAGATGTGTGGAAAAAGAAACTATGATTTGTTTTATACTTTCATATATGTGAATAAAACATGCCTTCCATTCATTAGGTCTGATGCCACCCAAAGGCAACATGAAAAAGAAGCTTCCTGAGCCTCTTCCTATAGGCTTGATCCTTACAGATTTTGAGAAGAAACACTGGAAACTTGGGAAAATTATTGGAAATGGTGGATTTGGGCAGATACATTTGGGTAAGGAAGCATAATGAACAACTTTTTGTTCTTGGCTGATAAAGCCTAAGCTTTTGAAGGTGGTTTACTTAGAGTGAATAATAATTGGATTGGACGAAGGTTGTTTTGCACAATAAGCTACTTAAGCACATAAGATCCAAATACAAAGATTTTTGGAATTTTCTATTTCAGTTCAACATGTTTTTTTAAAATATGTATCCTAATATTTTAGTGATTCTGTTATTTATTTAAATTAAAATATTCACATCTTGTTCCCTTGCTGAAAACAACAGAAGTAGGAATATGAAGACTCGTCTCATTTTGCCCAGTGCATGACACATTTGTCCTGATTTCTATTTACTCCATTACAGAATGTAGGCATCACTGGTTATGTCCAGCATTTACTGCTCATTCCTAATTGTCTTTGAGAATATGCATGAGCCAGCTTCTGGAGCTGATTTCTTGGCCTGTTGCAGTACATAAATGCACTAACACTGCTAAAAGGAAAGTTGTCCCAGAATTTTCACCCAGTATTGGTGCAAGGACAGTGGTATGGTTCCAAGTTGGAATAGTGCATTGCTTGGAAAATAAGGTTGATGGTGTTCCCATGCATCTGTTGCCCTTGTTTTTCTAGCTGATAGAGTTCGCAGGTAAGGAGGATGGGCTGGCTGAGCAGCCTTGGGGAGTATTGCAGTGCAATCTTGTAGATGGTATGCACTGCTGTCACACTGTATCCGAGGTGAAAGGACTGATTATTTATGGTGGTGGATGTGGCACCAATCAAGTGGGCTGCTTTCCCTATCAGCAAATGTTAACATCAGTTCCGTGTTTGATAATCCCTGAATGTATCAGTGCATCAATTGAAATCAAATGATGTCATTTTGGGATGAATCTTGATTTACATGCTCAGTGATCATGATCCATGAGGCACATTCAAAACTGTTTGTAGCTTTGTTAAATTTATATACACATCTATTATAGGTATCAAAATGTAGTTTCCTGTAGGTTATGGAAGAAGCAAAAGTAAATAAATCTTTGTGCATATTTCCAAAATTTTCCCAAGTGCTTTCCTTACCCCTTCTATTTCAGCCAGCATGTTATACTTCCTCTGATCAGTTTCCTGTGTATCTGTGCCCCTTCCTTCAAAATGATTTCAGTACCCATTCCGCAAGAGTGACCCCGTGCCCACTCCTCCAGAATGACCTCAGTGCAGGATCCGACATTGTGATCAACTCTGTGGAAAAACAAGGGATGAGGAGTAGGAGTACGGGGTGTGATAATGACATAGCCAACAATGTAAATACAAGAGAAAAAAGAAGGCAGTGAAATTAAGTTTTTTTAAAAAAAGTAACATAAGTTGTGAGCTAGTGACCTGCCAATCAATGAAGACTCCTTTAAAAACAATTTCCAAATCAACATTCTCTACCATCTGGAAGGGCAAAGGAGCAGATGCTTAGGATCAAGTTTCTCTTCATGCCACTCACCATCCTGATTGACACCGTTGTTTCTTCACTTTCAGTGGGTTTAAAAAAAACAGGAACTCCCTTCCTTATAGCTTGTATCTACTTGGCCATTGTTATTATGTACCGGAGCCCAGAAAGCTGGAGGGTATTGTGAGCAGGACATTGAGATGCATCACCCCATCTACATCAGCAACTTGTCATCACTGATTTAGAACTCAACAAGCTGTCCCTGACAGGCTCACGCATCCTCACACCACCCTTGCACCCACCTCCCATTTTCCGAAATCAAGACAGGACTGGATAGTTTCATCAAAATTTATTCTTTAAATAATGCTGACAGTGCAGCTCCATTACTAATATTTCATGTGAAAAAAATTACACCTCACTAGGAAATCTAGACCAGCCGTCTGCCTGGATTGAGTTGGCCCTTCTACCCAAAATCTCACCCCTGACACTCTAGGCCAACTCTCTCACTCTTCTACTTGATGTCTCACCTACCTGCAAACTCAGACCCAACTTCTTAACCCCTCCCCACCAAAACTCTAACTATGCCACCCAACTTCTCACCCCAACCATGGACTCCTAAACCTCCCCACACCCACGACAGAATTCCTGAACCGACTTCCAACCTAATGTCCCGATCTGGTCACTGCCTGATCTGGAAAGGGAGGTGAACATGAACTGACTGAGGAAGGAGGTGAATGAGGAAGAGAGGAGGAATCATGGAGAGGGGGCATGGGTGGAGAGGGAAGATGGGTATAAGACAGAGGGGAAATGGGTGAGAAAGAGAGGAGGTGCAGTGAAGTTGAGGTGGGCCCTTGTCCTAGAGAGTTGGGACAGACCCCTGGTCATGGCAGTGTTTGGAGTATCAGAAGCGATGAGGCGGCTTTAGCTGAGGTGAAGTTCTGACCCTGGTCAGCGGCTTTGGGGGCTGCTTCAGCGTGTTTCCGCCTTGGTGTTACAGCCTCAGGAACAGGTTTGGGAACTGTGGAGTGTGGCTACTTAGGATCAGTGAGCCACGGATGGAGCAAGAAATGAAATTTGTTGTAACTTTACATGATTTATTTCTTTTTATGTATGTATATGTAATTAAAATGGTGCTGGCTTATGGTGACTTATACAGATTTTACTGATTTTCATAAATATATGTAACAATATATTACAAACCTCAGAATTCCAGGACCTAGAGCTCTTCTTGTACCCCGAGTATTTATATAAAATCCCTACAGTAAAGAAAGAGGCCATTTGGCTCATCAAATCTGCAATGACCCTCCAAAGAGCATCCCACCCACGCCCAGCCCTATCCCTGCATTTACCATGGCTGTTCCACCTACCCTGCACATCTCTACGCACCACAGACCAATTTACCATGGTCAGCCCATCTAATTTGCACATCTTTGGACTGTGGGAGGAAACTAGAGGACCCGGCAGAAACCACACAGACACAGGGACTCCACACAGTCACCCGAGGGCAGAATTGAACTTGGCTGTCTGGTGCTGTGAGTCAGCAGTGCTAACCACTGTGCCACTGTGCCACCCATTGGATGGCTGGTCGATTAGCTTCTGGACAGTAATAACCCTCCAAATGTTGACATAGCGGATTCAGTGATTGGAATGCCATTGAACATCAAGGGCTGGTAATTAAATTCTTGCTTGTTAAAAATTATCATTGCCAGCAGTTAATGGTGTGTATGATACTTGCCAGTTACAAGCTTAAGTCTTATAGGTACCTTCTAAAGTTTTTAAATGTGAAACAATATTCACCATGACAACAAGCTGGATCGAATGTACAAACAAAATTAATAAACGATGAACAATTTTGTTCATCATTTTCAGTTACTTAAAATCAACTTACTTATGTGTTAGACTGTACGCTCCTCAAAATGTTTACTTATTCTCATAAATCACTTTTAGTTATGTTTGTAAAACGAGAACCTGATTGCCACCCTTAACTATATCTGTGAGTAATTTTCAATACAAGGCAAAGAAAAAACAATTCCATTCCAAACCTTTGCCGAAATGCACTGGATAATGGAAGATTTTGCTTTGTGAAGCTCGGCCAATTAGTTTGAGCAGAAACTTGAACCATAACTTAGTTTGAGTCTGAAATTTGTGACTGGATTACTAATGTCGCCCAAATAGTAAACTATCCCATTGTCTGTAGTTTTGGGTACCCTTTCTGTTTTGGGAGGGAGAGGTAGCCTTTGAGCAGCATTTACAATTGATTCTCCAGGGAGATACCTGAATTTAAGTGACTGAAAGAATGTGTTTTAAAAAGGACCATGCATACCTAATTGAGAAATAATTGTACTTAAAGATTATAAAACAGATGAGAGAAATAAGACTATCCAATAATAAAGCAGGCTAGGTGGACTTACTAGCCTACTCCAAATCGGCTGTTGATATAATTTTGACTGATAATGGACAGAATTAAAACATACATCATGTGGCTCTCTGATGAAGGGTCTAGGCCCGAAACGTCAGCTTTTGTGCTGCTGAGATGCTGCTTGGCCTGCTGTGTTCATCCAGCTTCACACTTTATTATCATGTGGTTCCACTTTTATTTGTACAACAATCCCTATCAGCATGAGATTCAACAAGTATTTCACAGTAATAACTTGATTAAAGTCAAGTTTCTCATCTGGTTATGGATGGACTGCTTCCTTATCCTTTTACAAACAGAGCATTAAAAATACTGGTAGTAGTAGTTTATAGTTGGAGCCTGCTAAATGGTCGTTGCTACATCTCCACTAATATCTTGACTGGGATCAATTAATATTACGTAAAATGAGGGATCTAATTTTAAAAGTTCTCTGCACTGTTTGGTTACAGTCTTATAATATAGTGTTCTGACGTACTCCCCATGAGCAAATATTGTGTGCTTTCTGTTGAGTGAGCACACTGGACTGGAAGATGCCTTGCAATCCATCACTGCAGTGCTTTGGCTTCTCAGTGTAAAACAGTTAGTAGATACTTACAAGCGTATGTAGGTGATTAGGCTGAGTTGGGCAAGTTCCACTTTAGAAGCATTAGAGTATAGTAACTGGTGTCAAGCTTTGATTTCACTGTTAACCTTCAATTGGCAGTCTACTGATGATGTGTTGTATTGATTACTACTTTTGTTCTGATCTTATTGCCTTTATTTAGCGGGTCATAGATCATGCAGCACGGAAACAGATCTTTCGGTCCAACTTGTCCATGCTGTCAGATGGCCTAAACTGATCTAGTCCCATTTGCTAGCATTTGGCTGATATCCCATTAGTTTAAATTATTTATAATATGCAATTTCTTCCAAATTATTTCCAGCTTCTCCTGCAACAGAGAAGGATGTTGGAGATGATGCCGTGTATGCCATTAAAATAGTAAGTACTCTTAGAAATCTTCAAGCTGTGATTTAGTTAAAATTGTAATCAACAGCAAGAACAGATTATATTTATATTGGGCATTTAGTGTAAGAATGTCCCAGACCCTTCAGAATTATTCTAAAATGAATTATAACATCAAGCCACCTAAAGAGATGAGATTAGGTGATGAAAAGTGTGCGAAAGAGGTAGTTTTTAATGTCTTAAAGGAGGAAGATGAGATAGAGGTGGAAAGATGTAGAGTGTATGACGCAGAGTTTAGAGCCTGAATACCTAGAGGCACAGCCAAGGGGGTGGAACAGTTGCAATCAGGAGTGTTCAAGTGTTCAGGATAAGAAGAATGCAGATATCTCAGTGGGTTGTGGGCCTCGAAGAGATTCCAGAGACAGAGAGAGTTGAGGCTATCATGGCATTTTAAAAACAAGGGTGATAATTTTAACACCAAGATGTTGTTTGACTATGAGCCAATGTATGTCCATTAACCTAGGAGTGATGGATGAGTGGGACTAGGTGCAAGTTAAGACTTGGACAACACAGTTTTGAATGACCTAATGCTTATGTTGGGTAAAATGAGAGACCCATCAGGGGTACCACAGAATAGTTAAGTCTAGAGATTACAAATCCATGAATGAGAGATACAGCAGCAACTGAACTTAAATGGAGGCAATGCTGGGCCACGTTATAATGTTCTGGGTGTCCTATCATTTTTTCCCCCTAGATGAGCTATACTTTATTTTAGTGTAGTATTACAAAGACCAAAGCCATCATCTTCAGCCTCCCAAATACGCCATGGACAGAGTCCGGTCAACTTGTCAGCTCTGATGAAGAGTCACCTAGACTTGAAACATTAGCTTGCTTACTGTCCATGGATCTGCCTGACTCACTGTTATCTCCAGCATTTTTGTTTTCAGTACAGATTCCAGCATTTGCAGTAGTTTTCTCCTAAACTGTCCCTTCCTTCTGACCTATGATCACCTGAACATGAGGTGTACAGTCAATGAGTGAATGTATTCCTCCAGTGTCTTACCGAAGTAGTTTTTTTTGTGTGTGAACCTATACAATAAGGGTCAGTAGATTTTATGTCTGTTATAACATCAATCACAGTTAATTGGGATCCTGGATAATAAAATGTGAGGCTGGATGAACACAGCAGGCCAAGCAGCATCTCAGGAACACAAAAGCTGATCTCTGATGAAGGGTCTAGGCCCGAAACGTCAGCTTTTGTGCTCCTGAGATGCTGCTTGGCCTGCTGTGTTCATCCAGCCTCACATTTTATTATCTTGGACTCTCCAGCATCTGCAGTTCCCATTATCACTAATTGGGATCCTGTCCTGATTGACACCCACATAAGTGTAATTTACAATAGTAGTGGTCAGATACTAGTAAAACTTGGAGATGTAATAGCAGAAACTCATAGATATTGAGGTCAATTGTTGTGCGAGATCAGCTAACTGAACATGGATCATGGTATGAACTTTGAAGTCTTCTAGTTTGTATAATAGTTTGATAATATGTAGTTTTTCACTAGGACACAAGCAAAATTAGAACTTGAATGTTACTACTTTTGTGTAATAAAAGTGAGACAGGAAGAGCCATCTGCTTATTTGATGCCCAATTCTGTTAGTTTTCTTATGAACACTCTATTATAAGAAGTATCTCTTGTTTTCAGGAGTACCAGGATAATGGACCCTTGTTCACAGAGCTGAAATTTTATCAGAGAGTGGCGAAGTCTGAGCACAGTGGGTAACTATGATGTAGGGTGCACTAATTGCTCATTGTATTTGTGGGACTGTACTTGTATTTAATTAGGAGAAATTTATGTAGTGTGATGCCTTTGTACAGCTCATTTTAATTACCGCAACAGTAGATTCAGGGTGAAAATCTGCATATCATCATTGTCTTTATTCTATAGATTAAGAATGAGGAAAATAATAACTGAAACATAATTGCAGCAATGTTATTAAGATCATACATAAGTTCATTTTGCTTTGTTTATAGAAAGAATACACAATTATTTTAATGAAGTTTCTCTTTTGAGGTTGTAGACATGCTTGCCAAGCTGGTGGGTTTGGTTGCAAATGTTTCGTCACCCTTCTAGGTAATATCATCAGTCCACCTCCCATGAAGTGTCGGTGTTCTGTCCCATTTGTTATTTAAATGCATTGGTTGGCCGGGGTGATTGGTATTACTTCCAGTTTTGTTTCCCACTGAGAAACAAAGCCAGAAGTAATGCCAACCACCCCAGCAAACCAAGGCATATAAATAACAAGAGGGACAGAACACTGACACTTCACCGGAGGTGGACTGATGATGTTACCTAGAAGGGTGACGAAACATTTGCAACCAAACCCACTGGCTTGGCAAGCATGTCTACAATCTCATCCACAACCCAAGTATCAAGTCTTCTTAAACTTCAAGTTTTTCTTTTGTTTGCATATTTCTTTACCAGTAAAGAAGTGGATGAAGGATCACCAGTTGAGTTTCTTAGGAATACCTGCTTACTGGGGATCAGGGTTGGTTGACCACAATGGGAAAAGGTGAGAAAGTTCCACGTTTATTGCCAGTATATGCCAGACAATTCCTATCTCTTTGAAATGTTGACTTTTCTTGTCTTTACAGCTATAGGTTTATGGTATTAGACAGACTTGGTATAGATTTGCAAAAAGTGCTGGAAGCAAGTGGAAACCAACTGAGTAAAGCAACCGTTTTGCAGATAGGCAGTGGACTGGTAAGTAGTTGGACACGCATGTGATTGGGTGATATATTGTACCAACAGGAGACAGAATCACAGTGAACGCCAGGCTTTATTTGTCACTGTGAATGAACTGAATATTCTACATGAAATTAATACCTGGTAAATGAGACAATCTGGCCAAAATCAGATGGATGAGGACAACTGCTGATATAACCTGGTAGACAAGCTGCTATGTATTTGAACTCTTTCATGGCCAATTTTAACCCCTTTAGGGTTCCAAGTATCAGAGTATTTCCCAAAGAATCTTTTTGATCTTGGGAAGAAATGCATGACATAATATATAAATGATAAGTCTGATCTTTCTATTTTACTGGGCTTTCAGACAAGGCAGGCCATAGAGTCCAATGATTTCCTTCTTCACCATGGGCTCGTGGGAAGGTTCCTGCTGTGTATTATTTTCCAATAACCCCAACTGCAAAGTCAGAAGCAGTGTGATGGGTTCTAGAGGTGAATCCAGTAAACCTGAAAATAATAGCATTGGACTGTACAGCAATTCTATTTTAAGGTATGCAAGACCAGGTTAGAAACCCAAACTAGTCATTTTTTTTAGTTTCTTTTTAGTTTAACTATTTATCCTTGGATGGTAATATGATAGTCTCCTACTTCTCGTGCTGCACTACAACTGAAAGTTGAAAAACTGACAATCTCACTGTTATTCAATTTAATAAACCTGATTAGCAGCAGAAATGGCATTGTGATCTGCCAGATGGCTGTTTAAATTGAATTGATTCAGTCAGGACCTTCAGGGAAGGAAATTTTGTATCCTTGACTGGCCAGGTTTTCATAGACTCCAGTTTTGCACTAATTCGTTAACTTTAAATGATGTTGCAATCAATTCCTTTTAAGGGAGCGGAGAAATTCAGGTATCTGTGAATTTTAGACTTCTCAGATTGTAGAGTGTATAGGAGAGTTTTGAAGATGAAGTTACTAAATTGCATTTTTGTAATGCAGCATCTTAATATTGATTATCTGCAAGGGTACTGCAAATGTTTTGAAAGAAACATCCTGTAAATTGTTGTACTCCTGATCGACTTACAGTTCTGATAGTATTAAAATCTCTTTGAAAATGTGGCTACTTAAAGTGAGGAGAAATGAAAACCACACCAGCTCAATTCAAATGTTGCACATTTATTAATTATCTAAAAATGATTAACACTAGTGAGGGTTAAATGCAAGCTATGTAAGGAAATATGTTTAAACCTTTTATATGTGCTGACTTGCTATCAGCTAGACTTGCAATGGACGTGCTAATGTCAGTGTGGGTTTTTGCACAAACAGAATTAGCCATTGTGTCAGATCAGAGGACCACCAGAACCCTTGCAGCAAAATAGCAACAGGGTTTACTAATTTTGCAAATTTCTTATTACTAAGACTTTGAAAATGAGGCTGTAAGCTAAAATATATTTCAGAGGCCATTTGGTTTGTTCTTGGACATGACTTGTGCAGATACAGTGGGTAGAATCCCTCGCTCTGTGCTAGAAGCTCTGAGTTTAAGTCTTGCTTAGGAACCATTGGCTAAGAAATGTACTTAGAGCATAATAATTAGGTGTCCACTTCTAAATCCTTCCAGCATATACCAATGGTCAGTGACAAGAGCAGTCAAGATTCCTGGTCAGCCACATGATGGAAAGAAATTGGAGCTTCTACAATCAGTACTGACTTTTGTGTGAGGGATAAAAAAAGAAACATTTTAATAAATGTGAGAGATTGTGGAGTTGTAAGATGCAGAGAGATCCGGGCATCCCAGTGCGGAAGATTAGTGTGTAGGAACAGAAAGTAATTATGAAAGCAAATGAAATGTTATATTTATTGGAAGAACAATTGAAGACAAAAAGAAGGGATGTTATGCTTCAGCAGGAAAGGACATTGATGAGACCATATGTGGTAGTCTCCATATTTAAGGGAGAATGTAAATGTGTTGTAAGAAGCTGTTCAGACAAGGTTTACTAGTCTAATCTCTGTAATAGGAAGGTTTTCTTAAGGAAAGATTGGACTGCTGTGGTTGAATCGTCTGGCATTTAGAACAGTGAGAGACAATTTTATTGAAATATATGAAGTCCTGAAGAGTTTTGATAATGTAAATGTGTAAATGATTTTTTTCCCCTTGTTGGAGATTCTAGATCTCAGGGTCATTTATAAAGTAAAGGGTAATCCATCGAAGACAGAGATGAGGTGCATTATTTTCTTACAAAGTGTCATGTGTCAAAGATGGAAGAAGCCAACTCTTCAAATATTTGTAAGGCGGAGGTGGATAGATTCTTGATAAACAAGAGGGTGAAAGGTTACTGTAGTTGGGTGGTAATGTGGGTCAACCAGGTCAGACATGATCTTTGGAATGGTAGTGCTGGTTCAAAAGAATAGCCTAGCCTTGCTTTGTATATTTCTACTGAAAGTTGCAAACCTCAGCATTTCAAACTATCTTGGGAGGTAGGGAGTTGGCTGAGTTAGCTGCATGTTTAGTGTGGATCAGCTCATTATTATATTAGCTTATTATTATGATTATTAATTCACACGCAACATGAGTAATGTAACCTACCGTGTGTAGGAAGATGCATTGTTCCCTGTATCTTGCAGACTGACATCTGTTAAAACAATTCATTTCTGCAGCTTGATATTTTGGAGTTTATTCATGAACATGAATACATCCATGGTGATATCAAGTCAGCAAACTTGCTTCGAGGCTTCACAAATCACAAAGAGGTATTGTACACCATTGTGCTGATAACAGTTATGTTTTTAATTTGCTTAATGAATAAAGGAGAGAAATAAAGATCACAAGAAAATGCTTAAATATGAAAGAAATAAGCTATTTGATGTGACTGATTTCGAAACCTGAGTCACCTTTTTTCAAATGTATGGAAGCTGTTATAGTGGACATAGAACATTTGTAGCCTGTTGAATATATCACATCTCTCATTGCTGGATTCTCAAAGCCTTTACTTCATAAATATTTATAATTTGCAAGTCTTATTGTCACGTTATTTCTTGTACTGTAACACGACACAAATAAGTTGAACTGGAATATGCAGTCTGCTGTGGGGAACTGTTGAATAGAGAGTAAATGGAAAATTATTGTATTTGAAGCAATAAAAAAGTGTAAGAATATTAGTGAAGACAAATGCTGAATCACTTGAATGATGTGAAATTGTAGTTTAAGGAAAATGTGATGTCATCAATGTCGTCAGAAAACTGGAGATATTGCAGCTTATTGTAATACCGTATTTTTTTAGACTGTATTTTAGGAGTGCAGTGGCAAACTGGCAAAGTTTACATTGAGATGTTTAACATTTGTCATCTTACATAAGAATATAAGAACATAAGAACTAGGAGCAGGAGTAGGCCATCTGGCCCCTTGAGTCTGCCCCACCGTTTAATAAGATCATGGCTGATCTTTTTGAGACTCAGGTCCACTTACCCGCCTACTC
This sequence comes from Stegostoma tigrinum, assembly GCF_030684315.1. NCBI lineage: Eukaryota > Metazoa > Chordata > Chondrichthyes > Orectolobiformes > Stegostomatidae > Stegostoma > Stegostoma tigrinum. The sequence goes on along the minus strand of NC_081362.1, from coordinate 44,329,778 downwards.
ACCATAACCCTTAATTCCTTTACTGTTCAAAAATTTATCTAGCCCTGCCTTAAAAACATTCAGTGAGGTAGCTTCAACCTCTTCACTGGGCAGGGAATTCCACAGATTCACCACCCTTTGAGTGAAGAAGCTCCTCCGGACCTCAGTCCTACATCTGCTTCCCTTTATTTTGAGGCGATGCCCTCTAGTCCTTGTTTCACCTGCTAGTGGAAACAACCTCCCTGCCTCCACTTTATCTATTCCCTTCATAATCTTATATGTTGCTAAAAAATCTCCCCTCATTCTTCTGAATTCTAATGAGTATAATCCCAGACTATTCAGTCTGTCCTCATAATCCAACCCTCTCAACTCTGGAATCAACCGAATGAATCTCCCCTGCACCCCGTCCAGTGCTAGTATATTACCTCTCAAGTAAGGAGACCAAAACTGCACACAGTACTCCAGGTGTGGCCTCACCAGGACCCCATACAGCTGCAGCATAACCTCCCTGTTTTTAAACTCCATCCTTCTGGCAATATCAGACAAAATTCCATTTGCCTTTTTAATTACCTGCTTCACCTGCAATCCTACTTTTAGTGATTCATGCACAAGAACACCCAAGTCCCTCTGCACAGCAGCTTGCTGCAATTTTTTTTACCACATAACACATAGCCCATTTTGCAGTTATTCCTACCAAAATGGATGATCTCACACTTATCAACATTGTACTCCATCTGCCAGACTTTTGCCCACTCATTTAGACTTTCTATATCCCTCAGCAAACTTTCATTGTCTTCTGCACACTTTGCTCTAGCACTTACCTTAGTGCCATCTGCACATTTTAACACACCGCACTTAGCCCCCAACTCCAAATCATCTGTGTAACTTATAAACAATTGCCGTCTCAACTCTGATCCCTGAGGCTCACCACTAGCCACTGACCGCCAACCAGAAAAACACCCATTTACCCCTACTCTTTGCTTTAAGACACCACTAAGGCAAGGGACACCTCCGCTCGGTTCACAATAAACAACTGCACACCTCCGCTCAGTTCGCGATAAACAACTGCACACCTCCACTCGGTTCGCGATAAACAACTGCACCTCCCAGTCGCAAACCATTTCCACTGCCCCTCCCATTCTGTAGATGACATGTCCATCATGGGCCTCCTGCAGTGCCACAATGATGCCACCCGAAGGTTGAACAGCACTCATATTCCGCTTGGGAACCCTGCAGCCCAATGGTATCAACGTGGACTTCACCAGCTTCAAAATCTCCCCTTCCCCCACCGCATCCCAAAACCAGCCCAGTTCGTCCCCTTCCCCCACTGCACCACACAACCAGCCCAGCTCTTCCCCTTCACCCACTGCATCCCAAAACCAGTCCAGCCTGTCTCTGCCTCCCTAACCTGTTCTTCCTCTCACCCATCCCTTCCTCCCATCCCAAGCCACACCTCCATCTCCTACCTACTAACCTCATCCCACCTCCTTGACCTGTCCGTCTTCCCTGGACTGACCTATCTCCTCCCTACCTGCCCACCTATCCTCTCCTCTCCACCTAATTTCTTTTCTCTCCATCTTCGGTCCGCCTCCCCCTCTCTCCCTATTTGTTTCAGTTCCCTCTCCCCATCCCCCTCTCTGATGAAGGGTCTAGGCCCGAAACGTCAGCTTTTGTGCTCCTGAGATGCTGCTTGGCCTGCTGTGTTCATCCAGCCTCACATTTTATTATCTTGGATTCTCCAGCATCTGCAGTTCCCATTATCACTAAGGCAGGGGATCCTGGCAAATGGGTCAGGACAGCCTTTATACCATTCCAGGGGCTTGGACATGATCAGATGGCTGCTGTTTGTCCCTAGGAACACCTTGACCTTCAAACATAGTTCAGTCAATATCCAAATTATTTGTTTGTGTTGTTGCTTATGCTCAGAGCTCTTCATAGACCAACCATCCAGTCTAATTGTTCCACTTCCTGAACAAAGTAATTACTAAAAAATGATTCACTATTATTTACGAAAACATCTTCTATTCTCCTTTCACACAGGATAATTTCTACATTTTAGCAAACAACTTGTTGAACAAGTTAAGTAAGAAAGCTAATGTAATTCTATAATGTAGAGGTCTAAAGAAGTATTGCCTCAAAACACTGGATGGAATGTTGTCTTCCTTGGTGTGGTGAGAGTAAGGGTAAGATTGCTCTAATTTCCTACCTTTCTATAATCTCTGGATTACTTGTTGCTGTTGGGATGGTACTGGTGTCCTTCACCATGAAACCTGAAACACAACATTGATTTAATGACTCTGCCATTTCTGTGTTACCCACCACTGACTGGGGCATTAGTATTGGGACACTGGTATCATCCCAGTAGTGACAGATAATGCAGAGGTTGTAGAAAGAGAGGAAATTAGAGCAAGCATCACCACCAGGGAAAAAGTACTGAGCAAACTCTTGAGATTAAAGGCAGACAAGTCTCTAGAACGTGATGCCTTATATCCTAGGCTCCTGAAGGAAATGGCACCTGAGATAGTGGGATCCATTGGTTATAGTATTACAAAATTCCCTGGATGTGAGGAACATTCCACTGGATTAGAAAAATACTAACATAACACTCTTATTCAAAAAGGCTGGGATGCAGAAAGTAGGAAACTACAGACCACTCAGCCCAACATAAAAGTCACTGGGAAATTGTTCGAATCCCTTATTAAGGAAGTAATAACAGATCATTTGGAATGTCAAAATATAATCCGTCAGAGCATGGTTTTATGAAGGGCAAATCATATTCGACTAATCTGCTAGCATTCTTGGAAGATGTTACAAGCTTTGTGGACTATGGTGATTATTTAGATATGGTATATCTGACTTCCAGAAGGCATTTGATATGGTGCCACACAAAAGTTTCACGTAGGAGGCAAGATCATATGGGGTCAAAAGTATTAGTTTGCATGGATGATTGGTTAATCAACAGAAAGCAGAAAATCAGAATAAATGAGTCTTTTTCTGCTTGGTAAGACGTAACTAGTGGAGTGTTACAAGGTTCGGTCCTCAGGTTTCAACTTTTACAAGCTGTATTAATGACTGGATGCAGGGATGGGAAATACCTTGGCCAAATTTACATATGACACTAAAATACGTGGGAAAATGAGTTAAAGAGTCATAGTGTTGTACAGTATGGTACAACTTGTCCAAGCCGACCAGATATTCTAAATTAGTCTAGTCCCATTTGCAAACATTTGGCCCATATTCCTCTAAACCTTTCCTCTTCATGTTCCCATCCAGATATATTTTAAGTATTGTAATTGTATCAGCCTTCCCCCCCACCATGCCACTGGTAGCTCATGTCATGCACACACCACCCTCTGTCTGAAAAGTTTGCCCCCTTAGACCCCTTTTAAATCTTTCCCCCTCACTATAAACCTATGCCGTCTAGTTTTGCACTCTACTATCCTAGGAAAAACACCTTGTCTAATCATCCTTTCCATGCCCTTCATGATTTCATGAATCTCTATAAGGTCACCGGTCAACTTCTGACACTCCAGGGGAAAATAATCCCAGCCTATTCAGATTCTCCCTATAGCTCAAACCCTCTAAACCCAGCAACATCCTTGTAAATCTTTTCTACACCTTTTTGAGGTTACCAACACCTTTCCTATAGCAGGGAGACCAGAACTGAACGCAGAATTCCAAAAGTGGCCTAACCAACGTCCTGTACACTGCAGCATGAACTCCCGACTCTTATACTCAATGCACTGACCAATAAAGGTCAGCGTACTAAATGCCACCTCACTATCCTGCTATTTGCAATGAAGATATAAGAAATTCACAAACTGGTGTGGATAGCTTATGAAACACAGCCAAAATTCAGTAGATGAATTTTAACATTGACAAGCTTAGGGTTATTTTGGTTGAAGGAACAAAAGGTAATGTGTTATCTAAATTGAGAGAACCTCCAGAATGCTTCAGTACGGAGGGATCTAGGTGTGCTCATGAATGCATCTCACAAAACGTGTCTGCAGGTACTGCAAGCAATAAGGAAGGCAATAAAAATAGAATTTGCTGGAGAAGCTCAGCAGGTCTGGTAGTATCTGAGGGAAGAAAGCAGAGGTAATACTTGAGTCCAGTGACTCTTTATCAGAACTGTTAACAACTGGGAAGGAGTGGTATGTCTGATAAGGACAAAGTAGCTAGTGGGTATGGAGATGATGGGCGTATAGGTGAGTGGATACGTGGAGACAGAGCCCAGAGAGAGAGAGATAAGAAGGGTAGGTAAACAGAGAGATAATGGATTGCAGGCCAGGAAGGAAGAAAAGTGGAATAAGTGACAATAAGATGGATGCTTTCACGCTGACGAAAACACTCACTGCTGTGGCTCTTAACTTACTTTCTCAAATTGCAACTTTATTACTTTCTCAGTGCTCACTTACATAAGCACTTGTTTGGAGGCTGCTGGCTTCTCCTGGGTCACATTGCCTTCTTAGCAGATGCTGACCTGAGCATCAAGTTAAGGGTTTCAGCCAACGTGTGTATGAAATTGCTTTCTTCGTGCACAGTGTTGTTAATGCTCAGTTACAGACTTCCAGTCTTTGTAGTTTGGCTTGCTTTTTGGTACACAGAGACAGAGGTAGGCATTTCATCATGGTACAGTAAATCTGTGTCAGCCAAGTGGAAGTGGACCTATTGCTGTACAGCAGTATACCAAATCAAGGTTGCAGCATGTGCCAGCAGCTTCTGTGGAAAACACATTGGATGTGCTTCAAGCAAATGACCAAATCTGAAAGTCTAAGGGAACCTATCCTTAGTAGTGTCAAGTTGGACAATGGTCTGTCAGGGGGTACTGAAACAGTCGGGTAATTAGCTTTTTGGGTTCTTACCCAGGGGATTGTCCGCAGTCAGTTATGGATGTAGTCTTACCTTGTACAGAGGTAAGTGTCTTTGCAATCGGGATTGGACCACGCACAGTCCTACAGCTCAAATACAAGCATTCGGAGGATTTCTGGTAGTTCAGTCTGGGTTTTCACAGAGAAATCAGTCTATCCATAGCCCCTGATCAGTCCTGGGAGTTTGATCAATCATGGTTAAGGTCTGCACATGGAATCCTGAAGAAAATGGGCAAAACAAGTCTGGGGATGGCTTTACCGTATTGCAGTCACTGACAGAATATTTGCTGTGAGAAGGGGGATAATTACACACAGTAGGGTGGAACCTCATAGTGAATGGGAGGGGACTGGGAGCTCTGGAAAATGGAATTTCAACAATTCACACTGATTCTGAGGGGTAGGACCTGGAAAATCCTGATGTAGAAAAGTTGAGAAAAATAACGTTTCTTTCAAAATGACATATTTTTCATCTTTCAGATATATTTAGCAGATTATGGCCTGGCCTTCAGATATCATCCTAATGGAGTTCACAAACAGTATAAGGAGGATCCGAAGAAAGGCCATAATGGGACGATTGAATTTACTAGTATCGATGCTCACAAAGGTGTAGGTAAGAATGACGTCGATTCAGTTACTGTGCAACTACACATGTAGACTGCCAATTTGGAGCAGAATTTATATTATGTGTCTTGTTTATGTGTCTGACAATTTAATCCACCCTGCTGAGCTACAGTGGGCTATCTGCTGTACTGGTTATGAAAGCTTATTGCTAACCTAGCAAGAATTGGTGCCATCCATAAAGCACATACTTTACTCCTCTGGTAATGCAGATCTATAATAATCTTGAAAATAATGATTTTGTCACATCTGATAGCATTACATGGAAACTGGAATTGAATTTGATTTGTTTCTTTTCAAAACCCTTTCAATCATTTTAGCTCTTCTGTCAGGCCCTTCAGCTAGGGATTGTTTTTAAAAGTTTTTCTAATGTAACTCATTTTGGAAGTCTTGGAATAAAATACTTACATTCAAAAGGCAAGTGATCATTTGAGTGTGGCTTGAGCCAAAGTAAAGTAACTGTGAGATAACACTGAATGATATCTCAGCTGAGATATCAATGGAATGCATTTTTGAAATTGATATTGAAAATGCTGAAGTACCCAAGAAAAAGAAGTGAACTGAAGAATTGTTCACTAAAGTAGACAGATCAATTAAAATAGAAGTATGAATCTATCCAGTGCCTAGAGGGCAAAGAAGAGAAACTGGGAGGATAACTATGATTGTTTGGAACTTGGTGGTTCACTTATGAGATTCCTTGAATGTCTTTTGTTGGGGGAAGACTATAAGTTAGTGAAATTGGAAGGGCTTGCTTTAAAATTTGTCTCCTTAATGAGAATGCGGGTCAGCATGACAGTAGTGGGATCAGGACCCTATGGCTGTAGCAACTGGATTTCTAACAGATTTGAAAAGTGATTTTGTACAAACCTTTATTTTGTACTTCCAATTGCATGCTGACACAGATGGTTATTTTAAATAAGAAACAAGCGTATACAGTGTTGTGCTTTCGGCTAATGTTATATATTTCTTTCCAAATCATAATGTTAAAGTGTTTGATGCTTATGTGAATGTTCACAGTTTTAATGACACAACTTCTTATTCAGAAATGCTGACCTGGGATTTTTCAATGTGTGTTGAAATGAAAGGCTGAGACTGAGTCAGTAATTTAGTAGCCTCATAGAATTTCTAGCTGTATGATCTGGTACAATTTCTCATAAATGATGTTTTGAAATGTACTTGAGTACTTAAATGAGGCAGTGATGACTTGACAGAACACATCCCATTGTTCATTGTACCTGCTGGTGTTAGTTTAGAGTCAAACTAGCTTTAAAAACTGCACAGGTTAATTATTTCTCCATAGATTTAGAAAGTAGATATTTTCCTCATCAACTTGCTCAGTTGTTACACACCTCTGGAGCAGGTGGGACTTGAAACCAGGCCTCTTAACCCAGAGATATGGATGCTACCACTGTACCACAAGGGCCGTTTGATTTACATAGCATTTAAAATTGTTTTTGCTTCTGTTAATTACATTTCTATTTGAATTATGCTGAGTCCATGAGGTTGTCTAACTCCCACCTTCTTCGTGATCGTTCTAAATTCCTTGACAACTTGATAATTCAGACAGCTGCTCCTGCCTACCTCAGAAGGAGGAGAAGCACAGCTGATATGGACTAGCCCAAACCCTCTAAAAATGCATTTAGGCAACAGCCTAGAACCTAATTTTCATTATTTTGAAGGTAAGCATAGGGGTCGTGTTCCAGATACAATTTTATTGGTCCAAGTACTCGAATTTAAGAAAAATGCACTTTACTTTTAGACAACAGTTAAATTATAAACAAAATAAAATTTCAATTGTAAATTGAAAATTGTAATTACCTGTAATTGGGCTGAAATGTTTAACACAATTACATATAAAAACTGTTAGTTAACTGTTCCAATAGAGTAACATCCCATAAACACACCCTTGGCAAAGGCAAATTCAGTAAAGTCAACTGTCTCACATGCAATTCGAGCAGCAGGAGGAGACCTCAGCTTTTATCTATGACAGAGAGAGGAATGAGAGCTTCCAGACTCAACTTTAAGACACCAGGAACTGCTGAAAGCTACAACTAAAAATCCTGGTTTGGTGGGAGCTTTACCCCATCCATTCAGGCTGCTTCTTTTGTTCCAACTTTAAAATAGAACCCAAAGCTTTGAACAGACTGTTTTGGTGCCTTTGTCTCAACTGTCTTCATTTTAAAAAAAAGTCAGGACAAAATACATCTCTTAAAGCCATAGACTCATCATATAGCATCCTGCCAAGGATACAGAATTGAACCTTTACAAAAACTGAAGTTGCTGGAGAAGCTCAGCAGATCTAGCAGCATATGTGAAGAGAAAATCAGAGTTAATGTTTCAGGTCCAGTGACCCTTAGAACTGGGCTGAGGAAGGGCCACCGGACTAGAAACATTAATTCTGATTTTCTCTTCACAGATGCTGCCAGATCTTCTGAACTTTTTCAGCAACTTCTGTTTTTGTTCCTGATTTACAGCATCCACAGTTCTTTTGGTTTTTATTTAGAATTGAACCTTTACTTGGTTGTGAAGCACTTGTTCACCACTCTGCTATAAAGGCTGCTTCTTGATGACCACATTTAGATTCTCCATTTAATCTTGCGCTTTAAAGATCAACAAGGTCATCTGTGCGGGATCACAGGAGATGAATGAGGTACTAAACAAATATTTCACATCAATATTTACTGTGGAGAAAGACATTGAAACTAGGGAACTTGGGAAATAAACTGTGATATCTTGAAAAGTGCCCGGATTGCAAAAGAGGAGGTGCTGGAGGTCTTAAAAGGTCGGTAAATCCCCAGAACCTGATCAGGTGTATCTCAGGACATTGTGGAAAGTTAGAGGGGTGGTTGCTTCACCCCTTGCCGAGACATTTGTATCATCTACAGTTTCGAGTGAGGTGCTGGAAGACTGAAGATTGGTAATTTTGAGAAATTATTTAAGAAAAGCTGCAAGGAAAGGCTAGAGATCTATAGAATGGTGAGCTTGACATCAATGGTCATTAAGTTATTGAAGGGGATTCTGAGAAATAGGATTTAGATACATTTGGAAAGGATTGATTGGTGATAGTCAACATGGATTTGTGCATTGGAAACAATGCCTCACAAACTTCTCTTTGTGTCTGTGTGGGTTTCCCCTAGGTTCTTCCCACAGTCCAAAGACATGCAAGCTAGATGGATTGGCCATGCTAAATTGCCCACAATGTTCAGGGATGTGCAGATTAGGTGGATTAAAGGGGGATGGCTGTGGATGAGATGCTCTGAGAGTCGGTGTGGACTGGTTAGGCCAAAGGGCCTGTTTCCACACTGTAGGGATTCTTTGATTCTATGGTGCCCATCTAGATAGATGAAGGTAGAGCGGTAGACATTTTCTGCATGGACTTTAGTCAGGCCTTCAACAATGTTCCACATGATAGACTGGTTAGTAAGGTTGGGTCACACGGGACTCAGGGAGACCTAGCCAGTTGGATACAAAATTGGCTTGGCGGTATGAGACAGAGGCTGGTAGGAGAGGATTGTTGTTCAAACTGGAGGCCTGTGACTAACAGTGTGCCATAAGGATCAGTGCTTATTCCACTGAGGTTTATCATCTGTACATATACGATTTTGATGAGAATTTAGGAGGCATGGTTAGTTAAGTTTGTGGATGACACGAAAATTGATGGTACAGTGGACATTGAAAGAGCTTATCTAAGATTACAATGAAATCTTGATCAGCTGGGCTGATGGACCAAGGAGACATCAGATGGAGTTTCATTTTGATAAATGTGAGATGTTGTATTTTTGGAAGATAAACCAGGACAAACACAGTTAATGGTAGGGCCCTGGGAAGTGTAGTTGAACAGAGAGGGGTAAGGGTGCAAGTAGATAGTTCCTTGAAAGTGGTGTCAGAGGTAAACAAGGTGATGAACTAGGTATTTAGCATGCTTGCCTTAATTGGTCAGAGCATTGAATATAGGAGTTGAGATATCATGTTGCAGCTATATAAGACATTGGTGAGGCAAGTGGGAATTCAGAATGATTCAGTGAGGTAGGAGTGGTTAGAATTGGAGTTTTGCAGGCAAGTCGTCCATCTTTTTACAAATTTTGGATGCTTTTGAGACATAAAGAGGAGCAAAAAAGGAACAGCTCATTTTGTCCTGCCTTATAAAGTAAATGGTTTACATTTTGTATTGGAACCTGACTTTTTGGTATCTCTAAGTAAAGCAGCTCCCTATGAATGTACAAAAGCAAAATGCTTCATATGCTGGAATCCAGAAAAGCAAGGGATGATGGTTGGAGTATATAAGATCTTGAGGGACCTTGACAGGAAAACGTCAACAGGCTGTTTTCTCTTGTGAGAGAATATAGATATACAGGTCATTGTTTAAGATAAGGATTTAAGACAGAGCTGAAGAGAGTGTTTCTCTTTTAGATGATCATGAGTCTTTGGAGCTTTCTTCCTTGAAAGGTGGTTGAAGCAGAGTCTTTCAAAACTTTTAAGACTGGAGTCAATAGATTCTTAATAAACAGGGGCAGGAATGTGAATTTATCAGATCAGTCATGATCTTACTGAATAGTGGATCAGGCTTCAGGTGTTGAGTGGCCTACTGTTACTCCACATTTGTGTATTTATAATGCAGATTCAGGAAGTATCCAATATTTAAAGAAAAACAGGAAAAACTTAGTACATTTAGCAGCATCTGTAGAGAGAAACAGAGTTACTTGCTTGAATGGAAATGTTAATTATATTATTCTACAAGGTGCAATTTGCCCTCTTGACGATTAATAAATCTCCTGAATACAAAGCAAATTACTGTATATGTTGAAAAAACTAAAATTAATAAAAAAAACAGAAAATCTAAGAAATACTAAATTGTCCAATTGACAGAATAGATCATAGAGAAAGAGCTGTTAATCAAGCAATATTTTCCCTTAGATGCAGCTCTTTCAGCAGGCTAATAGATGTCTATGCTCTCAGCCAAATCTCATTAAGTATTCTTGCTGAGAATTGATACAGCTGTGTCCAAGTCAAAATGTTGGTTGACAGCTTTTTCTGTGATCTGTTTGGCCAATCATATGATTGCTAATACAAGATAGGGAGGTGTTATGTGTTTTTAATTTCTGCCATTGAAACATCAAATGATTATTTGATTAACTACACTTCCATTTAAGTTTCAAAGACTTTTTTCAAGAAAGTTTGAAGTTATTAATTTTTTTCTCCAGCTTTATCACACATGCTACTGTTGAGCTACAGTTCACTGGTTCTATATAAAGTCAATACTGCGTGAAAGAGTGTAGAATGCCATAAGTTGGCATGGAGTATATCTGGGCTGTAGGTGGTGAGTGGAAGCCTTAGTTTGGTAGAGGGTTTGGGTAACATCTTTTGGATTTGCCTATCAAAATGTTCCCTCAGAATGACACCTCCAAGAACTGTGAACCATTACACCTCAAAGTTGGCTTGAATACATGAAACTGCAGCAAGTTCATGGTCTGCATAGCCCACATTATTATTCTGCTTTGGTGAAAATTTGGGATTCTAAGAATCCCAGAATTGCTGCTATTTTTAAAGATCAGGGGAGTCTCCCTGTCTTCACAAAATGCAGCCCTAAATCTGAAAAAATAGCAATGTTTGATCCTGTTTGTAGAAGTGGGAGGAGAAAGTTGTAACAATAGCTGCTACAGACAAGTTCAGGTAGAAATATACAAACATCCTCATTTTTTTCTAAGTTTAACTTTTTTTCCATATCATACAATATTACTTTAAATTATGATGGATGATAGGTTTAAGAATATTTTCCAAGCTTCTGTTTAGTGCTTTTTGACACACAGCAGCTCTTCAATGAATGAACATTTTCATTGAACACTGTCAGACTTCCATTTGGTCCTATGAATCAGATTAGGAACGGGGGAAAAAATGCCTTTTGCGTGACATGGTAGAGTACCCCTGATAAAGTGTCATTCAATTAAAATATCTCTGAAATTCAGCTAATCATGTGCAAACAGTTTTTGCTGTAAAATACTATACAGACACTCCAAACCAAAGTTATTTGACCAAAGTGTCATTTAGAAATGTTATGTGCTCAAAATGTAGCTTTAATGCCCAGTGTTGCCACTTTGCTAATTAGTATTGATTGGCACAACTAGTAATGAAACTGAACAAAGGTTACACCCATTTGGGAGACAAAGCTACAAGGAGCTCAAGCTGGGAGTGACATATTCAGGCACCTGGGACTTTGTGAAAGCACAGACAGGAAGGAGAGAGTGGTGGGAGGATTAGTGCTGTTAGTACCAGATGGAATAAGTAGGAAAGCAAGAAGTGGTTTTGAATTGGAAGATGCGGAACCGAGGGGCCCCACCCAGGGTCGAGATTTTTCACAGGTAAGGGCGTGGAACGCCCTGCCTGCCAATGTTGTCAATTCAGCCACATTAGGGGCGTTTAAACAGTCCTTGGATAAGCATATGGATGATGATGGGATAGTGTAGGGGAATGGGCATAGATTAGTTCACAGGTCGGCACAACATCAAGGGCCAAAGGGCCTGTTCTGCGCTGTATTGTTCTATGTTCTATAACATTTGCCTGTTGTTTTAGGCATCTACGTTGGAATTTAGTAGTGGACGTTGTGCCTTTGCCAATAATTGAGCAACAATGCCAGGGCCATCTGAAGTGACGTAATGGATTTGTGTAGTGTTTGTTTTGCTGAGGACCTGTGCCCATATCCATGCCTTTGTTGTCTGCTAGGTTGTCTAGGCAGAATTTAATCCAGGCACAGTGGCTCAGTGGTTAGCACTGCAGCCTCACAGCACCAGGGACCCAGGTTCGATTCCAGCCTCGAGTAATTGTCTGTGCAGAGTTTGCACATTCTCCCCATGTCTGCGTGGGTTTCCTCCAGGTGCTCTGGTATCCTCCCACAGTCCAAATATATGCAGGCTAGGTGGATTGGCCATGCTAAATTGCCCGTAGTGTTCAGGGGTGTGTGGGATGCTTCAAGGGGCAGTGTGGACTTGTTAGGCTGAAGGACCTCTTTCCACACTGTAGATAATCTAATCTAATCAATCTGGAGCTTGCCACCTCCTGGAGAGCCGATGAGAGCCCTTAGATATGTCTGGGGGGAAAGGTCCATTGTGCTAAACTAAGGAAGACTTTAATGTTAACTATTACCTTTTATTTCTTTATTTTTCCACTTATTCTTTGAAGGTATTGCTTAACTTTATAACTCTATTTCTCTTACTACTTTGCACCCAAGCGTTTTGTAACTACGTACCTTTGTACCCCAGATGGTACCATGTGTTGCGATGTTATTCACTTTTCACTGTACTCCTGTACTTGAGTACTCATGACAAATAAAATCTAAATCTAAATTACTACCTTGCGAAATGAGAAAACTTCGAACAGATCTAGCGATTCAAGCCAAGCATCGATAAGATGCTATGCACCATCAACAGCAACAGAATTGTACTCAACCGTAATTTGTAATCTCAAGGCCTGGCATCTACCCCATTCTACTGTTATCATCAAGCTGGGAGGTGAACCGTATACTGTGAAGAGTGTGGGAGGACATGCCCCGAGTGGTACCATAAATGCACATCTACAAATGAGGCTTCAATCTAGTGAAACTACAACACAAGATTAATTGCATTACAATGTAAGCAGCATTCAGGAGACAAAGTGATCCAAAAACAAACAGATCAGATCTAAACTCTGTCATCCTGTCACATCCAATCATGAGTGGTGGAAGACATTTAAACAACTAACAGAAAGTGGAAGCTCCACAAATATCCCAGCCTCGCAAATAGAATGGTCCACTATGTCAGTGCCAAAGTCAAAGTGGAATCATTTGCAACAATCTTCAGCCAGAGCTGCCAAGTGGATGATCCATCCTGAGCCTCCACTGTCATAGACATGAGTCTTCAACCATCTTGTTTCATTCCATGTGATATCAAGAAATGGTTGAAGGCACTGGCAACTGCAAATGCTCTGGGTCCTGGTAACATTCCAACAGTTGTACTGAGCCACTCATGCTCCAGACGTTCCAGTAGAATTACAACACTGGCATTATGGGAATTTGCCCAGCTACGCTCTGTATGCAAAGACAGAATAATTGGCTGGGTTGAATTTACCTATCAGTCCATTTGGATCTTTCATTGAAATGCTGAAGGGGGTTGTTGGCAGTGTTATTAAGTGGCACTTGTACCTGCTGGCTGACACTGAGACTGGTTTCACTGAGACAGGCCACTCAACCCTTGTCCCCTTGCAGCTAGCTTTGGTTCAAACCTGGATAAAGGATGTGAGCTGCAGAGGTGAATTGACAGTGATTATTCAGAGATAAAGGAACCCTAATTAATCTGACATCAATGGGAATCTGGGAAAAAAGCTCTCCACTGGAAAAAGATAGCTTTTATGCATTTGATGAAGATTGAGAAGGAATCGAACAGAACAAATTTTGAGTTCCCAGAGCAAAAGACAAAGGGAGTGCCTATGATGATGAAGGAGAGATAGAGATGTAAAATTTAAAATTACCTGCAGTAATTGTAAAATGTTCACAAGGTGCTCGTGGATGACCTAGTGAAGTGCACCCAAAGATCTCTTGAATCATGAGGAAAGAATTTGCTCCCATCTCTAGCATCCACTATTCATTTTGTCCCATGATTGAAAACTATATATCTGAGATTGTGAAGCCTGCAACACTGTATACAAGAATGGTATAAAACAGGACTACAAGGGTGTGCAGCTTGGCTTGGACAGTTTATTATGGAACTTCTGACATTTAGGGTTTTAAGCCAATTTATACTTTCTAAAACAAAAAGGAGGGATATGTTTTTTATTAGTTGATTTTGTTTTGTTTTCTTTGCTAATCTTCCTGCTGCAGCCACAAGCTAGGTATGATCTCTAGGCTGTACATTGGTCAGGCTGAGGCCTGGTGCACTGCCTTCATGGTAAGGGCAGATATGCCTAAGTCATAATTATATTTTCTAGCCTCTTTATGGGAATTCCTTTGGGGATCTCAAAGGCAGTGAAATCCCTAAAGAAACTCTGACGCTGAGCTATTTGGTTGCTGCAATTAAAATAGCAGCTGGCAAAAATGTGCAATATTTAAGTTTTCATATCTTTAATATTTATTTTTAATGATTAAGGAGATCCAGTCCTAAGTACCTGTTACTTTGAAATATTATTGTTCCATATTCATTTTTAGTTTTGTTAAAGTCAGCTGTTTAGTGTACATGAATAAATTAGTGCCATATTTTGCCCCAGGTAACTGTTCTACCTGTATTCTTAATTAAACCTTAAAAATGTGAACTTCCTCGAGAAGCTCATTCAGTTTATTCAGTAAATAGAAGAGCTGTAAGGGTAAAGCCACTACGGTCTTACAAGACCATAAGGCTCCTCCCTCATTAGAGAGGGACAATGGGTGGTGGTTTAACTTGAGGGTTATCTCACCTCAACATCGAAATATAGAAGATGGGAGCAGAAGGAGGCCGTTCAGCCCTTCATACCTGTTTTGCCATTCATCACAGTCATGGCTGATTGTCCAACACAGTAGCCTAAATCTGCTTTCACTCTGTAACCTTTGATCCATTCACCCCAAGTGCTATATCTAGCAGCCTCTTTGCGTACATTCAGTGTTTTGGCATCAACTACTTCCTGTGATAATGAATTCCACAGGCTCCCTACGCTTTGGTTGGAGAAATGTCTCCTCATCTCCTTCCTATATGGTCTACCCCGAATCCTCAGACTGTGACCCCTGGTCCTGGACACACCCACCATTGAGAACATCTTCTTTGCATCTACCCTGTCTAGTCCTGTTAGAATTTTGTATGTCTCCGTGAGATCCCCCTTCATTCATTTGAACTCCAGTGTAAACAATCTTAACCTAGTCAATCTCTCCTCATATGTCAGTCCAGCCATCCCTGGAATCAGCATGGTGAACCATTACTGCACTCCCTCGAGAGCAAGAACATCCTTCCTCAGAAAAAAAGACCCAAATGGCACAAAAGTGAGGAGAGAGATTGGAGTAGAAGAGTCCTTCATGGTAGCCTGACTCAGTTCAAGAAATAAACTCACACTGTTGGTGTCTCTCTACGTTACAAACCAGCTTTCCAGCCAACTGAGCTATACCAGCCCCCAAGCAGAACAACAGGGTATAAAACCTGGATTCCTGACTGAACAGTACTGCAGAAGTACTTTAAGTGTTATGAAGGCTCATGAAAGTGGCTCACTGTCACTTTGTCAAGCGCAGTTTGGAATGAACAGTAATTGTTGGCCTTGCTAGCAGTGCTCACTTTCTATGAATGAATAAAAAAATGTCAGGATGGCTATTTCAAAATTGCACAAAGTATGAAAGTACTACTATGCAAAATTGAGCTCTGAAAAGCAATAGGAATTGATGCAACCCAAATAAACTGTAAGACAATCTATAAACAACAGGCCTCCTGTAAGATCAGCAGTAAAATGTTTTTAATGTGTTTTCAGCAACTGTATTTGACTAGGCCAGACAATCAAATTATTTCATAAAAACTGAAAGAAGTCGGATGCTCAAATGGACCCGAAATGTTAACTCTGATTTTTCTCCACAGATGCCACCAGACCTGTTGAACTTTTCCAGCAACTTGTTTTTGAATAAAATCATTTCATCAACTTGATTTAGAGAAGCAGTGCTCCAAAGAATGACTTCCCTAATATTTAGGTATTGTGATGACATAAAGTAAAGACCTGCAGGTGCTGGCGATATGAAAGAGTTGATATTTCGACTCGAATTTAACTCTGTTTTCTCTCCGCAGAAGGTGCCAGGTCTGCTGAGTTTCTCCAGCAATTTCTGTTTTGTTTGTTCAAGATGCAATTGCTCTCCATCACAGTACCATGTTTGAATCGAATTATAAGATGTAACCAGGATCCAGTAGACTCAGAATGAGGCATCTCAGTAGATAAGTGAACTTAAGCAGAGCTCCAATCCTTTGACGTTGATTCAGGATTCATGGGCTTTAATGAAGCAGCACCGCAAATAAGTTCTGGCCTGGTCAGCCATTTGAATGAGGTGGAAATGTGTTGATACTAATGCCTTATTTGTGCTCAGGTCAACGGGATAACCTGCAAGTACTGCAAAGTACTTGAAAAAATTGTCCATACAGGTTTATAATCCAGCATTCCGGAAACCAAGGGATCACTGACAACAGAGATAATGAAAACTGCAGATGCTGGAGAATCCAAGATAACAAAGTGTGAAGAGGGATGAACACAGCAGGCCAAGCAGCATCTCAGGAGCACCCTCTCTGATGAAGGGTCTAGGCGCGAAACGTCAGCTTTTGTGCTCCTGAGATGCTGCTTGGCCTGCTGTGTTAATCCGGCTTCACACTTTGTGATCACTGACAACAGACCAGTGTTTCATTTTAATGATTTTAGGAGATATTGGGCCAAGGATTCACCACAATCCAAGTTGTCATTTTAAAAGTTCCTGAACTTTGCAATCCATCAAATGTCCTTCCCTTACTTTCTGGAATGAGGTTGCCCCAGGATACAATTGGACTTTTCACATATGTCTAATATCCAGGCATATGAAGGTTGGGTGAGCATGGTGTTAGCTTGTCCAGTTCAAGTGTAGAGGGATACAGAAAATCAGCCTCAGGAGATTCAGTAAATTCAGAGCACAACCCAATCAAGGGAAAAATAAAGATGATGAGATTAACAATTGTGTTTTCAAATCTTATTATTGCTTAACATGACCTTTTACACATTTTGAAAGCAAATTCCTGTGACATTGAGGAGCTAACATGGTGACTGTTATCTGTTTAGAAAATAGTTTAAAGTTGCTTTTATTTTCTCATTAATTTTCTAATTGCCATCAATACATTGGCCAATTCAACAATATTTGTGTTTAAGCTTTCAAAGTGAGTCTTTTCTACTTATTTAACTGCAGGACCACACTGCTTCTGATTCTGTTTGAATCACGAGAGTTGCTTTGGGCAATGGTCACTGTAATCTTATCAGATTATAACAACCTTTGTTGATTTCAGCTTTTTGTTGTTAAATCAAGGAAGACCAGATATCTCAGTGGGGACAGGAGATTAAACCTGTAATCTTTCTGATCTGTTACCTACTGCTGCCCACAATAATCTCGCACAGTTAGGGAGATGTTTTCTTTGCAACGTTAATTAAGAACATCAGAATAACATGATTTGGGGGAAATTATTACAACAATTTGTTCGTGTAGGCTAAACGGTTTATTAGCATCAAACACAAAGAGGGTATTGAATGGCAGAGCTTCACCATAACAGTTATTTAAGGCTGGATACTAGTTTTCATTCAAAATAAACTTTAAGCATTTTAACATTGTGATAAAGCTGTATCTAATATTATTATGCAAGTTTTTGACTCAAACACAACACCAATGGCAAGGTTTGCAGGATAATCAACTGGGAAGAGAAGTAGGAGAGAACATAACACAAGAACATATGAAATAGGAGCAGGAGTAGGCCATCTGGCCCATCAAATCTGCTCTGCTGTTCACGAAGATCATGGCTGATCTCTTCCTGACTCAGGTCTACTTAACCACCTGCCCACCATAACCCTTAACTCCTTTACTGTACAAAATCTGCCTATCTTTGCCTTAAAAACGTTCAGTGAGGTTGCTTCACTGGGCAGGAAATACCACAGATTCACAACCCTTTAGTGAAGAAGTTCCTCCTTAATTCAGTGCTAAATCTGCTTCCCCTTATTTTGAGACTATGCCTCTTAGTTCTAGTTTCACCCACCAGTGGAAACAACCTCCCTGCTTCTGTCTTATCTATTCTCTTTATAATTTTAGATGTTTCTATAAGATGCCCCCTCATTCTTCTAAATTCCAATGAATACAATCCCAGCCTTTTAAATCTCTACTCATAAGCCAACTGTCTCAGCTTCGGAATCCACCTAGTGAACTTCCTCTGTACCTCTTCCAGTGCCTGTACGTACTTGCTCAACTAAGGAGACCAAAACTGCACCCAGTACTCTAGGTGTGACCTCACCAGCACCCTGTATAGCAGAAAGAAATTCTACTGCAGTGGATGCAAAATTTCATGGCGTTTTCCATAACTATGGAATCAGAATATTGAAGTTATTGTCTTTTGTTTTCTATGGACATCTGTCCACCTCTCAGATATAGACATATTGGTAGAATTGCTACTACAATAGGAAAATCAGTGCAACTACAAAAATAGTTGGTGTGGAACATGGTAAAGGACACCACTGTGGTCATGATCAGAAACAAAGACAGAAATTGCTGGTAAAGCTCAACAGGTCGGGCAGCATCCGAGGAGAGAAATCAGAATTAACATTTCAGGTCCAGGGACCCTTCCTCAGCACTGAATATATAGTCAAGATAAGCCCTGATTCTAGGATGATGGTATGTTGTTAGAACAGCTTATAATACCTGATCTGGAAATGATCACTGCTTTCAAAACAGGGATTTTCCACAGAAGTAATTTTGACCGCTGTTAGTAACGACAAAACTTTGTTAAACCATGAATAGAAAAACTGCTTTTTCTGTGTTTCGTTTTATAGTCCACATGTTGAAGTTCTTGGATGTGCTTTTATTAGAAATTTTAGCAAAATGTGGAAATAAATTATAGAGCAAGTAATGCTAGATGAAAATCACTGACCAATTATTTGTTCTTTACTGCATTGTTGCAAACTAATTCCCCCACACCAAAGAAAAGTTAAAGTAGGTTGCTGAACAGTCAGAAAATATTGTTTTTAGTAATGCTGTATTGAGTCATTGTTGATGAACTTCTTTCATCCACCAAAGCTGCAGAGTCACATTGAAATGGGAGTATTTTTCTGCAGTTAGGAATATAAAAATATGCTTTTGAAGTACCACCTGACACGTGACTAGTGCAGAGGAAATACCTGTGTTCTAAATACTGGAGGCACTGATGGTTTTATTACATTAGAACAAAAGGTGAAGGTGTCTCAGATTGCAGAGACACATGAGGACGACAGCTCACATGACACTTTGGTCTTGCTGACAGTGTACAGTCATAGATTGTATGTGCAAGGCATGGCTCAACCAAATACTCCCTAAGATGTGGTGCTGATGGATGCTAGGCAGAAATTAGGTGTAGCTGCTGTTATTCTAAGATTCTTTATACCAAGGAGAATAGGTGATAAATACACAGGTATCTCTTGTTCACCTACTTTGTTATATTTTCATTGTGTGGTATAATTCTACTATACACCATATATGTGTTTCTGGATGTGCTGATGCAACACATTTTAAAAAATCAGTAAAATAAATGATAGTTACCATCAGTTTAGTTTACTCTTTCAATTTACCCAGCCTTAGACTGAATGACGGCACATTCTCTAAATAGGCGACATAGTGGCTCAGTGTTTAGCATTGCTACCTTAGAGCATCTGGTTTGATTCCAGCTGAGGCTGACTGTGTGGAGTTCACATGTTCTCCCCCTGTCTGTATGGGTTTTCACTGGGTGCTCCAGTTTCCTCCTACAGTCCAAAGATTTGCAGTATAGGTGGATTAGCCGTGAGAAAATGGGGCTGGGGTGTGCTGAGCCTGGGATACTCTTCAGAGGTTTGGGCACAGACACAATGGGCCGAATGGCCTCTTTTTGCACTGTAGGGATTCTGTAACTCTATAAATCTGCCAGTGCTGAATTTGAGGTAGATCAGGATGCTTTGTTCCACAATTCATTATTGCCTTTGTCATGTTTGGTCATAATCTAAACTTCTGAGATGATGTGAGAGAGGCTTCCTTTGAGGTCAAGGGCAGGATATTGGCATCAATATGGAGAAAGCAATAGGTTGGTGAATGTATGTAGAATTTCCTGTCAGCTGATTTAATCTGTTCCCTGCCGTGATCCTGTTGCCAGCTTTTTTCCTAGCTAAATGAAACAATGCACAGCTACATGCCTGCAAGCAGTTGGTAACTTGCTGAGTTATTTAAAAGCCCAATTAAGGCGATTGATCAGAAAATTCCAGGCAGCCTGTGGGCGCAGTGAATGACTGGACGTGGCCTCTCAGAAACAGCCAGAGGAACCAACTTTACAGGATCACTTTGAGGCCCCCCATTGATTACGTTCAAAGTGCTGAAATGGTGATTCATGGCAGCCTTTGTTTCCTTTGCCTGTGATAGCAGCTGGAGCTCCTTCAATACTGAATATTTTACAGCATTGATAACCCATTTGCCATCCTTAATTAGATGATAACTGCACTGTCTGACAACTTAATTGACCAATCCAGTGAAAATTAATATAAGATTACTGCTCCCATCACAGTGCAGGGTGCATTTGATCCTGATGCGGGACAAAACAACCCAAAACAAAATGTCCTGCCCTAAGACTGTAAACTGATGGATGAAGCAATCAATCTCAATTACGATTTAATTTTTAAAAATTTATTTAACCTATTCTTCTAATCAACGTGTTCAGAGATGTTATTACACACTTTTGGAGCAGATAGGACTTGCAATTGAGTTGTTTGGTCCAGGGGTAGGAACATTACCACTGCATCACAAGTGACCCTCAAAGCAATGCCCAAACAGGAACTTGAACCTTGCACCCGGTGATTAAAAGTCTGATGCTTTACCTGCTGGGCTATCCCTTTTTTTTTATTAACCTATTTTCCTAATCAGTCTGCTGAGACATGATATTACAGACCTAAGGTGTAGGTGGGATTTGAAATCACTCTGTTGGTTCGAGTGTAGGGACTTGATAAGGAAACTAGATTCAGAGACTGGAAGCATTCCTGCAATAAAAGAAATTGGTTACAATTGATGGAGGCCAGGTATTTGGTCCGCATCTCTATATTTGTGAATGAGGTGATTGACTTTAAAGGAGCTTTGGACATAAGTTAATTGGAAAACATGAGTAAATTACTGGTGGTGGTTAATGGATGAAGAAAAACACCAAGGTTGATTTGATGATGGAGAAGAAAATGTTTAGTTGTGTGTAGGAGTCCTTCTGGATATAAAAATTAACATGGATAATGTGGAAAACTGAAAGGTATTGAACAGTTTGGACATTTTCTGGATGAAGCAAGGCTTTGAATAAGGTATGAAAGTCAACCATTTAAGATGGGCTGAAGTCTTGTTGCTAATTAGAGACAGTTGAGATTTTGGAAAAATAGCAAAGTGAATAAGAAATGCCCATCTTGAAAAAAATTTTCTCCTCTCTCCAAAGAGAGCTCTGTGAGTCTCTCTCCCACTGCAACACCTGGTCGTTGCCTCTGAAGCTCTTCGAACACATTCTGAAGCAATCCCACTACTACAACCATGTCTCCTTCTCAGTGCCTGTTTATGTGACTGGCTTATCCCTTATAGACTCCAAATAATGCTCAAGTCATCACAATTGGGACCCAATGATGACAGCTCTTATCTACAGCACTTCCAGAAATGGCCATTATGCACCCAGACAGTATGTTTTCAATGGTGCGTCTGTAGAAGTTAGTGAGGGACCTTGTGGACGTGCCAAATTTCCTGAACTGCCTGAGGAAGAAAGGCATTGTTGTGTCATCTTGACTGTCGCATCTACATGGGAAGTCCAGGACAAGTCATCAGTTATCGTCACTCTAAGGAACTTGATGTTCTTCACTCTCTCAACCTCGGTTCCATTGATGTAGATGGGGGCATGTTCTCCTCCTTTCTTTCTGAAGTCAATGAACAGTTCTTTAGTTTTGCCGGCATTGAGGGACACATTGTTTTCACTGCACCAAATCACCAAGCCCTCTATCTCCCTTCTGTATTTTGATTCATCATTGTTAGGTATCCATCCCACTATGGTGGTGCCGTTAGCGAACTTGTAGACAGCATTCGTTTGGAATTTGTCAACACAGTTGTAGGTGTACAGGAGGGGGCTGAGGTTACATCCTTGTGGAGCTCCAGTGTTGGGTGTTATTGTGGAGGAGGTGCAGTTACCTATCCTCACTGATTACGGCCTATGGGTCAAAAAACTCAGGATCCAGTTGCAGAGGGCGGAGTCGAAACCAAGGTCACACAGTTTAGAGATCAGTCTGAAGGGGATAATTGGTGTTGAAAGCAGAGCTGTAGCCAACAAACAGGAGTCTGACATTGTCCAGATGTTCCAAGGTTGAGTATAGGGCTAGGGATATGGCATCTACTGTGGACCTGTTTTGTCAGTAGGCAAACTGTAGGGGATTAAGGCAGGTTGGGAGACTGGATTTGATGTGAGCTATGACCAGCCTCTCGAAGCACTTCGTGATTATTGAAGTCAGAGCTATTGGGTGGTAGTCATTAAGGCACACTGCATGTGTGCTCTTGGGTACGGGAATGATGGTGGTCTTCTTGAGGCAGGTGGGAACTTCGGCTTGTAGGAGGGAGAGGTTAAAGATGTCCATGAATGCCTCCGCCGTTTGCTCTGCACAAGATCTGAGTGCTTACCCGGGGACACCGCTCATAAACAAAACTTTTCACTGTATTTTGGTACACGTGACAACAAATCAAGCAATCAGATAATTAATCAGGAGGGCAAAAAGAGGCATGAGATACTTTTGGCAAAGAGAGTTAAGGAGAATTGAAAAAGATTATATATATTAAGTAGCTGTGGAGAGAATATTGCCTGTTAAGTTTCAATGTGGCTAAGTATGTGTGGGACCATAGGAGATGGATGAGATAGGACATGAAAGCTAGGAAACTTGGGAAAATAAATAGTGATCTTGAAAAGAGTTCATATTGCAGAGGATGATGTATACCAGGTGTCTTAAAACACATAGCAGCTGACAAATCCCATGGACAAGAGCAGGTGTTTCCCAGAACTGTGTGAAGCTCGAGAAGAATTTCTGGGCTCCTTGCTGAGATATTTGTATCTTCAACAGCCACAGGTGAGGTGAGGAAAACTGACAGTTGGCTAATGTGGTGCCATTATTTTAGAAAGGTGGTAGAAAAGCCAGAGCACTATAGACCTGTGAATCTTGTATCAGTGGTAACTAAGTTGTTGGTGAGTATTGAGGGACAGGATTTACATGCATTTTGAAAGGCAAGGATCAATTAGGGTTAGTCAGCATGGATTTGCTTGTGGGAAATCATGTCTGCCTAATCTGATTTGAGTTTTTTGAAGCAGTGACAAAATATTGATGAAGGCAGATCTGTAGATGTTGTCTTTATGGACTTCAGCCAGGCTTTCAACAAGATTCCACATAGTAAACTGGTTAGTATGGTTAGATCGGATCCAATTGGATACAAAATTAGCTTGAAGGTAGGAGACAGAGGGTGGTGGTAGAGGGGTATTTTTTTAGACTGGAAGCCTGTGACCTGTGGTGTGCCACAAGGATCAGTGCTGGGTGTACTGCTTTTCCTCATTTATATAAATGATGTGGGTGTGAATATAGGAGGTAGGGGTTTTTAAGTTTGCAGATGACACCAAAATAGGTGGTGTCATGGACAGCCAAGAAGGGACCTTCATCAGATGAGCCATTGGGCCAAGGAGTGGTCGATGGAGTTTAATTTAGATAAATGTGAGGTCCTGCATTTTGGTAAGGCAAACCAGGGTGGGACTTATGAAGTTAATGGTAGGGTCCAGGGGAGTGTTGCTAAACAAAGAGATGGAGGGGTGCAGGTGCATAGTTCTTTGAATGTGGAGTCCCAGGTAGACACGGTGCTGAAGAAGGTGTTTGGCAGCTTGCCTTCATTGGTCAGAGCATTGATCATAGAAGTTGTGATGTCATGGTGCAGTAGTGCAGGACATTAGTGAGGCAGAATACTGCACACAATTCTGGTCTATAGGAAATATGTTGTCAAATTTGAGAGAGTGAAGAAAAGATTTACAACGTTGTTGTTGAGACTAGAGAGTTTGAGTAATGCAGAGAGGCTGAATAGGCTGGGACATTTTATCCTGGAGCGCCAGAGGCTGAGGTATGACCTTCTAAAGGTTTATAGATAGAGTGAATAGCCAAGGTCTTTTTTTCCTAGGGTGAGGGAGTCCAAAACCAGAGGGCATCGGTTTAAGATGAGAGGGGCAAGAAAGGGACCTGCGGAGTAACTTTTCCACTCACAGTGTAGTGCGTGGATGGAATGAATTGCCAGAGGAAGTGGTGAAGGCTGGTACATCTACAACATTTAAAAGGCATCTGGATAGGTATGTCAATAGGAAAGGTTTAGAGGGATATTGACCAAATGCAGGCAAATGGGACAATGTCAGATTGGGATGTCTGGTTGGCGTGGATGAGTTGGACCAAAGGTTTTTTTTTCATGCTCGATGCCTCTATGGCTCAATATTTTGACTACCTTTTAAACCTCGAGAAGCTGAACGTCGATCACTTTCGAAAGCCTTGAAACTACCTTGATTTTCAAGCTAACCAGAGCTTGTTTAGAAGATATTCTAGCCGTCTACAACTGTCAGTAATGCAGTTTTACCATTAAGTAACCTGATGGACTGTGAGAATTCACAAATTCTATATTTTGCTTTTCAGATCATTGGTCAATAAGGGTGTTTTCTTCTTTTGCCCTTTTTGAATTTGCCGTGCAGAATTTTACTGTCTTGTAGTGTGAGGCTGCATTGGGATTAAAAAAGGATATAGTTTTAATTGCAGATCATAGCCTAGATGTTATCTAGCCTTGTCACTTGTTTTGAGAAATTAGATTTATCTTCTAACAGTATTGCTTTGAGTTCAGTTAAGAAACCTAGTGAAATTGTCTTTTATTCTAGGTAGCAGAACAAAACAGGAATAGTTGGCTATTTTAGTTATTGAACCAAAACATTCATACCAATGATGTGACTTTTCGAATAGTGGGTTTTCATTATCAGCACATTCCTCCCATCACAATCCTAACACAGTTGTCAGGCCAGGGATATTTTACCATTGCCATAAACCCACCAGAATATTTTCAAATTATCCTGTTCAAAGATGTTATTGCATAGCTGTGGAGTAGGCAGGACTTGAACCCAGACCCTCCTGGCTTGGAGTTAGAGACTACACTGTGTCACAAGAGTCCTATAGGTGCAACCATCTTTAGCAGCCTTCTAAATAACCTTCCCCCATTATAAAGTCAGATGCAGGACTGATTTAGAGAACGTTTGCATAAAGTTCAGCTACATTTGGGGCACCTGTCAGATAGTGAAGCAGTCCTTGCACAAAGGCAGAGAGATCTGTCCAAGATCCTCAAATGTAGCAAATAACACTCAGACAAGTACTAGGCAATGATGACAAAAGTAACAGAGAGCATGAATATTTATTTTGATATTCAACAGCATTGCCAATGCTGAGATTCCACATCCAGCTTCCTGTGGGTGGGGGGGGGGGTTACTCTTCATCAGACACTAAACTGGACTAGTCACATAGTAACAGTGGCCACTTCAGCAATGAAGATGCAGAACACTCTTCAGCCAGTGACTTTCCTCATCACTTTCCCAAAACTATCGCCAATAAAACTATCACCAATAAGGAATGTAGAACAACTGTATTGGCAAAAGCTGTTTGGAAAATCCCAGACAAAGCTTGTTTTCCATGCTTGCAAGTTGGTCTTCCTCAGCTTCTACCATTGTATCAGTGAGAGGAAATTTTGTGCTTTTGAAAAGTCCAATAGATTTGGGCAGTTCACTGCATAGATTTAATTCTATGTTTCACATTCAGTTTTGGTTAATAACAACCTTTAAAACTTGAATGTTACTGTTATTTTTTGCCAGAATATGAAGTTATTAATCTTTTTGCTCTCCTGCATTCTCTGTTTGCACATTATGTTGAGCAGTAATAAAATTGCTTATGATACAGTTAGAGACTGCAGTTCTGTGACATATTAGTTTACTTGAACTGATTTTCTTTACAATCTACAGAGTTAACAATAAAATGGGGTAAAGCAGGTTAGTATGCTGTCTGCCCGACTGATGAGTGTCTTAATGGTCACTTTCAGTGTGGAGTAAACATGAATGTTCATGTCAGTGTTCTAATACAGTACACCCATTACACAGACAGACTAATTATAGTGTTGCCCATTATTTTCACATATCATTTGAAGCAAACCAGAGGTCAAGCTTGTTCTGCTTGATTTATCATGGAGCAAAATACTTTATTGTTGTCAATATTACAAGCAAATTACCAAAGAGCACAATGAATAACTTTGTTAATTAAAATCCTGCATTGTCAGCTTTTGTATAATTACTGGGAATTATTACTGTATCTGAGTTCTGTTTGAACTTTTAAACATTGTTAGTGTCACTGGAATGGTAGTGTCTAGATTAATGCACAGACGGCTTTGCAGCCGTATTTCTAGTCACTGAAGCATGTAGTCAATATCTAATTTCTGTAGAGATACCAGTGTATTACCAAAATGAGGCATTTTTAAAAGTATTGTCTATTTGCCAACATACAAGTCAGGACCTATTTTATTGGTTTGATTACTAGAGTCTGCAGCACTGCAATGAAAGTCTGGTCTAGCAGAAATAGCTTTATACTAGAGTATTTGGCAGGAGCCATTTTATGGTTCTTCTGGGTTCCATACTGGAGCAAAAAGCTCCTTTTTAATGAAGTGAATCAAATGCATGCTGTATACAATTTACAAGCATGCATTCTTCTGAAATGCTAGCGCTGAGTTGGGGAACTAGGTGTTCAGAGGCTCGTAGCTTCAAACCTAAACATGCTGATAGCCGTAACTATATGGCATTGTTGAGAAGTCTGCCAACCCAATAGCCACGTGAAATTGTGGCATTTATCCTCATCAATCCTGAAGCCAGGGTTAAAACATTGTGAGGTTCAATCTTGTTCATCAAGTCATAAACTGGCAGAGTTGCCCTATACACAGGTGTAGTTCAAAGTAAAACCATTTCATGCATATTTTCTTGACTGCCCACTGTGGATTTATTTCAGCATGCTGCTCAAAGGATATTCTTACCATTGAAGAACCAAAGGGTTTTCTGCTGAATCACCATACATTGTCAGTTTCATCCTATGGGAGTCTGGTTTGTAATCAGTATTTTGCTGATTTTAGATGGTTCAAATCACCCCCACATCCCTGCTTCTGAGATGACTTATTTAGGGAATGTGAAAGCAAGAAGGCAGTAGACTGGTGTTTGACGGCAAAAGAATCTCTGTACTTATTTAATTACAAAAGGTAAATATAAGACAAGAAATACAAGTAAAAGTATTAAACAGTGAAATTAACACTATCAGTTATATGGAGGACAAATAATGCTCATTGCTTATTAAACACCTTGTGTGTGTTCAACTCACGCTCCAAAAAGCTCCGTCTTGCCCAGGGTGACACTGCAGAACAGTGTCCAGCACCAGCTGCACGTACCCTTCCACCACTGACATTGCTATCTGGAAGCAGAGTACCAATCTGGCATCTCCCAGTGCACTGCCCTCTCCCTCCCTGTTGAAGGACAGACTGGTCTAGCAGGGCTCACTGGCAGCCAGCAGTGTACAGCTTCATCAGGAACAAATACAGCACTGAGGTATGAACCAATTGCAGGGCGTGCCTCGGGGCTATTGTCTCACTCTTTTCACATGCATTCACCTGGGGTCTACCAGAATACCTGCAGCACACCTTACCACGGTACAATCCCACAACCAGGCACCTGGCTGTGCTGGGAAGCAGTCCTCACTGAGAGCACACCCATCTTGCCTCATGAGATTCTAGTACCTACTCCATGTAGCCTCCATGTTCATGCCAAACACACAGCATCTGTAGCTGACATATTTCTGAAAATTGTGGGAGTCTTCCGTAGTGTAGGATTCAACAGTAAGTGGGACCCCACACAATTAGTCAAGAGCAGCCTCCTGTACCAGTCCTGGGCATCATCCATTTACAGGTGCCCAGTCAGGGTGACGTTCCACAGGGTCTTATACCTCTGTGCTCCAGGAGATGGTTTGTTGTCAACCCTTTGTGTCGACAAGGGCCAAGCAGTGGGAACAGTGTGTTTTTTGGGTACATGGGCAAAGGAAAAGCTGGGGAGACTTTGGGGACAGGTATACAGTTATAGTCATGTGTGCACAGTTTGAATGAAATGTGCAGGTTGTGGAGTTGGAATGGGCACTTAGAAAGGACAAGGTGATGGTAGGTTTTCAGTAGCATTTTAATGCTGATGTTGAAAGCCGTCATTCCAATTGTGAAGGAAATGGATGGTGAAAATGGACAGGGTAAATTGGAAATGGAAAGGGAGGTGGACTGCATTTCCAGCAGGACACTTGGCCTTTACAGGGGGAACAGCATTGTCCTACCCATATCATGGGAATACAGGCAAGAAGAGTCCTTAGCCTCTGGCAATTCTGCGGCATTGGTCATCTCGATTACATTCCTTACCACTCATCGCTGGGCACCTCCCCCAGATGTATGCTCCTGTGCTGACAGCCAGCTGAACAGTAGACAATGAGGACTAGGGGTGGCGGATGCTAAGGTGTTGGAGTGAGTTAGTGCTATTCACGCCCCTGCTTTGTCATGATGGATTTGGTGACCATAGCAGCCTGCCCACCCACCCACACTGTGCCTCATTAACAGCTAAGCAATGATGCCACAGGCTGCTACGAAGTGTTTAGACCCTGCTCGGTGACAGGGACAGCCATAATATTGCAGAAACACAAGGGTTCATGAAGTGAAAAAGCTATTCACATATCATTGTGTGCAAAACAAATGATTTGCCTGTCACTTTTAACCACCACATCCTGTAGTGCCACTAGCACAGGTTTCTCCTCCTCTCCCTTCTCTGTGATGTTCTGAACTCCTTCCTCTCTGTAGATTGGTTTTCGGGGTGTTGCCTGCTCCATGCTGGAACGCATTGGCCCTGTAGGTTTGATCAGGTTTGACCTCAGGAACGGTTAGGCCTGAACAGGCCAGCCGTACAGAGGGTTAGGAGGAGAGCCGAGGTGGAAATGCTCAGTCACCAACCCACCCCAACAGGCCCCTGAGGGGAGATTGTCAAGGGGCCTTATTCAGCCAGGTGCTTCATGGCACCACTCTATCTCCTTGTGTGGACTGGGCTTGAGGCCTCCTGTCCCACTCTTGCCCCGCCTTCAGGCCTGAGCATCCAATGTGTGGAGTGATTTGTTATTGACTCTTCAGATGCACCCCACCCTGAGGTGGCGGTGGCTGGGCCTTTGTCTCCAGGGCAGTCAATAACCTGACCATACTGACAGATGGGTGGTCACAAGACTGCATTACAGCTGCAGTGTGTGAACAAAGACACGCAGTGCGTCAGTTTGTTTGCTGCAAATTCTTAGCAATGCGGGCAAGCGCGTTCTGTACATGTGCCAGCTGCTGCTGTTGCTCCTCTCTGTCCAAAATCTCTCAGTGCTGAGACCACAGCCTCACCTTTTGCTGGGGTCTCGGCAAGTATCTGATCTCCTGCAGTCCTCTCACTACAACTGGCTGGGCCATTTCTCCCTCAGTCATACACAGAGCTGTCAGTGTCTGCAACTACCTGTGTGCCCTTATGGCATCATTATCCAACAGGGAGTTCTGGATGATAGTGTCTTTGACATGTTCACACTCCCTCTGAGGGAGACAGGCTAGTCCTTTGGAGGATGGTTCTACCTGTAATAAATATGAGGCAGAAGACATTGCAGCCATGGAGTTTGACACATGGTTAATGTTGCATATGCTCACTTGTGTGTCACCCTCTTGTAATGACACAAAAGGGCTGAATGAGTAGGATGCAAGTGGCTGACACAGGTCTTAGGGCTGGTATATATGGGGGGAAAAGTGTTGAGGATTTCCAGGGGAGTGAGAACATAGTGCAGAGGCTATGCACCATTAATATTCTGCGAAAATGGAGGGGGGTGACAAGTGTTAAGTGAGAGAAGGTGTTGCACTATAACAGAGGGGTGGTAGAGCTTAAGCATTATTGGGAGGTAGATGTGGTGGCACAAATAGTGTGAGGCAACAGAGAGCAGAATGTTGCACATACGCTGGCAAAGCAGAGAAGACCATTGACCCACACTGCTTTGTGATCTTCCTTGTACTGATTGTAGTAAAGTCAGCCAGGTAGATCTCAAAGAACATGAGTTCCCTGATAGGGGCTGTTAGTCTAGTCCAGTCAGGGAGCCCTGGTTGACAGATAAGAACAGGAATGTCAGCGGTTCTGTTCACTCTGACAGCTGGCTCTGAGGAAGCTGGATCAGTGTCAAGGAATCTCCACATGTAAATAAAAGAAGACTTACTGATAGGATACTAGCCTCTGTGGAGTTATTTCACTCCTTAACATGGAGATGGCACTGATCTGTCTGACAATTTCTGGCCACTCTGGCAGAGTCTGGTGGCGTGGCTTTCCACTGCTGGGCCTCCAGAAAGAGCAGTCCTCTCAACTGTCCCATTCACAGGGACTTCTCATGGTGCCAACTTCCCCATCTTTGTCTCTCCTTAATCCTTCCACAGCTGAGCCCTACAGCTTCCAGATGGCAGCACCTCTCGGGGTATGCAATGGGCTTTAAAAGATGACCCTGTTGCAAGGGATGCTGGTCTTAGGCAGGATCTCTACTGAACAGCAATTTGTTTTGTGAATGGTGCGCAGCACGATGGGGTGGAATGTTGGTGTGATTCTCACCATGAGGGCTCAAACGGCAATTAATGCGGTGAGGTTGGTAAGATATGGCAAGAAAACTTGCAAGGCCTTACAGTGTGAATTATTCCATATAACATGATGTGACGTACAGTTTTCCAAAACAAATGTTAAGACTCAGCCCTTTGTTTCTCTTTATCACAACAATGTGCTTAGATGTCATTTGATATATCCTCTGGTCTATAGTGAAAACTTTAAAAATAACTCCAGACACTAACTTACCTTTATGACAGACCACCATCGATTGTCCCATTGCGTAAAGTGAAGGAAATGAGAGGGTGTTTGCTCAGTTGCCATCTAAGTTATTAGGAAATGGAGTATGAATGATTATGGCTACTCAAGAATATTTTGCTCCCCAGTTTGAAATAAGTTTCAAATTCACTGTAGGATGAAGCATTCTGGGGGGATTGTGTGTTGGGGTGAGAGAAATGAAGAATGGAGGTGGGAGCTTGGAGCTAATTGAAGCAATATGGCTGCAAAGAGTTCCTTGAATTAAAAGTCAGACAACAACATGCAATCCCAATAGATCACCACGTTGAGTATCTGACGTGAACTCTTAAATATGTATGTTGGCAAGTGATTGAAGGACATGAGATTTTATATTCACAGCCATTGAAGTTTGAGGCAGGTATGCTGCTGTGGCCTACCAAACCTGTGCCTTCCAATTTTATGAATGTGCAACTTAGAATTTACTGGCAAATTCTCAAAATTGTCCGGGCAGAAGGAAAGTCTTTTTTGAAATGATTGTCTCTTGATTCTGAAAGTAAACTCTGGCATATTCTGGACTTTTTCTTAATCTGGATGAACTAATAATAGTAGAGGATGCTTCCAGATTAAATAAAAATAGAAACAGCGCAAGTCAAAAATAGGCCGACCCAGAGCTATGGGGAGAATGAGAGAGAGACAGAAAGCTTTGGGGAGATTAGGTGGGAGAAAGAGCCATGCTGAAAAGGAGGAGAAGGGAGAAAGAAGGTATTTTTATATGTTTTAAATGTATTAACAAGTGAGCACTGAGTACTAAGCAAACTAAGAGATCGGAAAATTTGAAGTCATGGAGATAATGAGCTACTTGCAAATGAGTGTAGTACCCTCAGTTTATGGCTATTTAAGAGCTGCTGTATGGTGAAGACTGTAATGGATGCAATTGTTATGGACACTGAGTCAGTTATTCTATTTAAATCTGTGATTGAGGCCTCAGATATAGTTTCACAGAGGTAGTAAATCCCTGTGTAAAATAGTTCAGCTTTGTGCATATGCAACAGAAGTACCTTAGCTGTGCCATCATACCATGGAAGGTGCATTTTGGGTAATGGCTTTTTGTGTGTAGAAGTATACGTAACTTATTTTGAAGAAATGCTTTTGCTAATTTACGTATGTTTTTTGAGCTGGTTTAAAATTCTGTGACATCTCGGAAACTAAAGCCTTCCTTGTGTACTGAATCTTTAGGTTTAAACAGGTTGATACTTATTCAGAATATTGCTGAATACTTTGAAGTCTGCTTATGTGCAAACCCTAAATATCAACACAAATATAGAACCTAATGTCACAATGTGATAATGTTACTTAATAAAGAAATCAGTGATAATGAAAACATAGTCATAGAGCTGTAGAGCATGGAAACAAACTCTTCGGCCCAATTTGTCCATGCAAACCAGGTGTCCTAAGTTAAGCTCGTCCCATTTTCCAGCAATTGGCCCATATTCCTCTAAACCCTTCCTATTCATATACCCTACCAGATGCCTTATAAATGTTGTAATTGTACCATCCTCTACTGCTTCATCTGGCAGCTCCTTACATATACACACCACCCTCTATGTGCCCCTTAGGTCACTTTTGAATCTTTCCCTCTTCTAACTGTTCAGTACATCATCAATTTTGGTTACCAATTTTGACAAACTTACTAACCATATCTCCTACATTCACATCCACATCATTTATATAAATCACAAAAAGCAGCAGACAGAGCACTGATCCTTATTGCACAATATTGTAAACAGACCTCCAGTCTGAAAAGCAAGCCTCCACCACCTCCCTCTGTCTTCTATCTTCGAGCCAGTTCTGTATCCAAATGGCTAGTTTTCCCTCTTTCATGTGATCTAACCTTGCTAACCAGTTTACCATGAAGAACCTTGTCGAATGCCTCGCTGAACTTCATATAGATCATGTCCACCTCTCAGCCTTCATCAGTCCCTTTCGTTACTTCAAAAATCTCAATCAAGTTAGTGAGACACGATTACTCACACACAAAGCCAAATTAATCTTCAGTCCTTAGCCAAACAAGTTATTTTGTTCAAGCTCCCTCTTGTGAGCTCTCCAACTACTACTATCAATCAACATTAAATTATTTAATTACTATTTGGTAAGGAATATGATTCCTTTAATCAATGATGCTATCCTTCACCATGGTGATGTAGTCTTAAAACTGTTGCTTTCAGGGTTGGCAGTTTTAGTTGACCATCCCCTTCCCTCTCTCTCACTCTCTCCCCAAATCCCAACACCACCACTAACCACCCAGGTCAAACAATTTGTGGGCACCAACGTGCACAACATAATAGAGGTAAAGTTGCCATGTCCTACCAGACCGTAGGGCTGCTCTCCTATTAGAAACAGAAATGACTGGTGATGGTTTAACCTGAGGGTCACAATGCTTTAGGTGATGGGAGATGTTGAGAAGGACTGTAGCCTCAAATAATGTAACCTGTATGTCACTAAGTATTTTTGATCTGTACATCCTTTGCTTGCTGTGATCTGCCTGTACCATTCATAAACAAAGCTTTTCACCATGCGACAATCAGTCAATCATATAGGGCAGATATGTATGCCTTAGAGAAAATGCAGCAAGAGATTTCTGCAATGCAGCAATTGCTCCACAAGGTGAGATTATCTCATTGAACAATGGAGCAAGCTAGAGGGACCTGTTCTTATTTGTTATGTTCTTAATGACTAGGAGATGTAACATCCCTTTTCACAACTCTGAAACTCATCCTATCCATGCTTCTGAAGATAAAGTCATTTTGACAAAATGATGTAATGCCTTGCCCAAACCTCGAACAATAGAAATGATAATCAGCGTCAGTGCATCAAGGTATTACAATTTCTAATCTAGCTCAAACTCCGTAAAACCAAGACTATGCAAATGGACAAAATAATATACCTGGCGATAACAATTCACATCAATGTCAACATAGTG
Organism: Stegostoma tigrinum; assembly: GCF_030684315.1. Classification (NCBI taxonomy): domain Eukaryota; kingdom Metazoa; phylum Chordata; class Chondrichthyes; order Orectolobiformes; family Stegostomatidae; genus Stegostoma; species Stegostoma tigrinum. The sequence goes on along the minus strand of NC_081362.1, from coordinate 44,295,657 downwards.
GACTGAAATTTTGGTCCAGCACTGGGACCTCAAAGCCGGGCTGACATTCAAGTCCAGATTTTTAATTGAAAGGTCAAAGAGTGACCAAAGGGAGCTCTCACCATTCAGTTAAGAGTAGCAGGGAGTCCCGCATGCTGCAGGACTGTATAAGAATCTGTCCAGCTGTGAAAGAGCTGTAGCCAGTTTTATTGGTGTATGTGTGTGTGTGAGAGAGAGAGAGAGAGAGAGAGACAGCCTACAGCCGCTTTTAGGTCAGCTGAATAGGTCAAAGCTTGAAAAGTGAACTGGAGCTTGCATTCCTTTTCTACAACCTGGAAGCCACCTGTTTTTTGCTGGTTGTGTTTTGCCTACTGCAGGGCACCTGCTGGCAGCAAACCCCCAGTTGATGCAGGAGAAGGGACTATTAATGCCCTTCAGTGGCCTCAGCACTCAAGACTCTTGGTGGGCAACCAACTCATATCTTACCCAGTGTCTTTAAAAATGGCTCAGTGGCCGGATAAATGCCAGCTAGAGGCAGAACTTTCTGTTCCTTGGTTTCGTGTCTGTACGAAAAGGCACTTCCAATAGTGAAGCATTCCTTCAATACAGTGCTGAAGTGCCACTTTAGATTATGTGTTCTGATCCTCAGAATTGGCCCTTGACCATGCCACATTTGACTCAAATAAAAAGAACTGCCATCCTGCCACAGCCAAACATCTCAAAACAACTCAGTTGGATTTAATTTGTTTACAAGATTAGGTATCATTGGATTGGATCAGGTTATCCTATGACGTTATTTTCCAGTAGTTAAGTAGTTTTTGGAGCTAGATACTGTGCAGTAGTGGCGACGTTTGTGGAGGAGGTTATATGATCACATGCTATTATAAGAAATGAAACTCTCAGAATTGAGATTCAATACTGAGCTGCCATTCTATCCTGCAGACAAAATTAGATATTTTTAGTTTTGCTAAAGACTTGCTATCATCAATTCATAGAATTGGTACGGCACAAAAGGAGAGATTTGGCTCATTGAGTTGGTGATGGCATTAAACTAATTAGCTCTGTGCACGAACAGCCCATCCTTATTATGGATAATACAATCGACAAGATGGCATTATGTTTTGTGATATTCCGCATTTCCGCCCTTCTTTCTACCTCTCCAATATATCCTGTGTCAAATAAGGAAAATACTCCAACCTTATACAGGTCCTATACACTGTTTAATGTTCCCAACAATTAATTCAGAGCAATTAATGCTGCACATTCCAATGCTTTCTCTTTATGTTGGTGTAGTTTATGGTTTCTAGTCTATGATGCAGCATTCATAATGGGAAAAGTAGCATGGTTTCACACTACTCTTAATCAGTGAGATTCAGATGTTAGTGCCTTGGACATTTTTGGAGATCCCACCTGCAGAGCAAGAGTACTCCACATTCAAAGGGGGATTCTAGGACCCTGTGAAGTTGTACTTTTGGATTGCAATAGTTTTAAAAAATGCGCAAATATCAATTCGGTAGTTGTTGAACTAGATGTGGAATAACAGATTTAAATCAAGGGGTTATCATTCCACAAAATAAAAGAAGACCTGTAGCCTGAAAAGTCCTCACAAAATGGAGTTACAATACAGGGTAAATTGGTTGTAATGTAGGAACCATGTTCCATGACTGGCTATTTTATCCATGTCAGATTGTAACAACAGATAATAATCCTCCCAAGGGATTGTGTGTTGAGTGTTAAGGTACAGAAGCCGGCTTTGGTGTATCCTAGTAGATTAAGAGTTAGGATAAAGTTCTCCAACATTTATGCTATATAAAATTGCATTTTCAATAAACATCAATTGGTAGATTTAATACAATCAAATGAGTAATTCCTGTGCTCGACAGTTTAATTAATAAACAATTTATTTATTTGAAAGATGTACTGAAAAACCGAACAAATCACCTTAAGTATTATTTTTTGTCATTTCTATTCTACACTAGATGGCAGTTTTGCCATTGCCTCAAACTTTCAGCATTTGTATAGTAAAGGAAAGGCCATCACTGTTTAGTCTGTGAGCGGGGTCTCTGTACGGGTGATTCAGATCCTGTGGACTTCCTGCAACATATGTTAGTAATTTAGAAGCAGACATTTATTTCTTTGTTTTACTGCTGGCTCTTTGAGCAAGTGTTGGTGCTGGATTATGAGCTGTCTGGATCATGTCAGAGGCCACTGGGATCAAGTTCATGTGACAGGCCAGACTAAGGAAGGATGAGGTTAAGGGAGGTAAGGAAACTGACCCCTGCTTTTACTGCACAAGTCACAGCCTGTCTATGAACCACAGCCAAAAACCTGGGCGTTCCAACTCCAATACAGCTGAACAAACAAGACACTTGCCTGCTTGAATTTTACACATTTCATCAACAGGAGTTAAATGAAAGCTTTCTCTATTTTTGCCTAGAGTGACTTTTAATCCTTCATTCTTAATTCCCTTTCCTTAATCACGTTCCCTTAGCCCCATCCAGACGAGGTGACCTGGAAATCCTTGGCTACTGCATGCTACAGTGGCTGTGTGGCAAGCTGCCCTGGGAGCAGAACGTGAAGGATCCTGTAGCAGTTCAAGAAGCTAAAGTCAAGTATGAGTTTTGTAATAACTGTCTCAAGGTTTACTGTAATGGATTCAAAAACAAAACTTGAAAGCTCATCTGTGACTTTAGACAATCCCTTTTCACCTCCAGGCAATCCAAGTATTATTTTCACTTGCAATAATAATTACTTCCATTGTCATTATAAATACTGTAGTAATTTCAAAGTATTTAGTGTTTTTGACAAAGTTACCTGCAAATTCTGTTCCATTAATGTGCACTTAGATATATACACTTTTGAGTGACATTATTTAGAGCACTGAAACAGTATGTAAGTTCTTGACACCGTCAATTTCAGGAACACTGTAGTTTCTTTACATTCAAATAGAAGAACTAAATTAAAGATGATGTTTATTTAAGATATGAAGAAATTAGATGATTTATTCTATGTTCCTTAAATTTGTTATTTAAAGTTGAAAGTGTTTCAAAACCTTTCCACCATTATATTTAAGTTGTTTCGGAAAGTGTGAATAAGTCTGAAATAAGAAAGAAAACAGAAGCAGGTACTTGAGCCTTAATTAGTAGAACAGAATCCTAAAAACAAAAAATCTTGAAAAATTGTCGTAGATAGCATAAGAATTTCAAAGTACTTGGTAGTTGACAGTGGTCGCCAAGATACCTTTAAAGGAGACATTAGCCAGTAGAATTTGGAAAATCGAAAGCAGCTCTTAGAGACTAGCTGCACTCAGAAGGAAGTAAATGAAGATGAAAGCGGGAGGAATAATGTTTTTGAAAACTGGGGAAAGTTTTTATTTAAATAATGTCACAAACAGGTGCGGAGAATAATCATGAAAGCTAATAGAATACTGGCCTGTATATCTAGAGGACTGGAGTATAAGGATGCAGAATTTATGCTACAATTATCCAAAACCCTGGATGGACTTTACTTGCAGCGCTGTGAGCAGATCTGGACCACCACCACACTTTAGGAAGGACATTTTGGCTTTGGAGGGAGTACAATGTAGATTTATACAACGATGCCTAGACTTTAGATGTTAAGTTATTAGGAGAGATTATACTAGTTAGGTTTGTTTTCTCTAGAGTTTAGGAGGTTCTCTGATTGAAGTCCTCAAGATATTAACAGGAAACGACAGGATAGATAAATTATTTCCATTGCTTGGGGATTCTAGAACTAGGAGGCATAGTCTCAGAATTAGGGCCAGATGTTAGAAAGCATTTCCACATGCAAAAGGTTGGTAGGGGTTTGAAATTTTCTCTTCCATCAAACATCAGTAGATGCTGCATCAGGTGTTAGTTTTAAATCTCAGAAAAAATTTGTTCAAACATTTGAGGGATTTTTGCCAAAGGCTGCTTGCAAGGAGTTAGGCCAGAGATATGCCATGATGTCGTAGAATGTTGTAACAGGCTCAAGGGTCCTTTTCCTGTGTTCCCTTGTTCTTATTTGTCCTTTAGATCACTAAAAATGGAAAATAACTCAAAACTCACTAGATGAAGAATTAAATCTGGTAACCCGTGCACGTATCATAGTTAGCATGTATAAACTCCATATCCAAAGTCTTAAAATTGCATTGTGATGTAATTTTTGTGTGTAAAAATTTATTGTTTAATTAGAAGTTATCAAATCTAGAGAGAGATTTTTAAAATATGGATAATAATACATATTATGTGTGATATCCTAAGTCTCTCCAAGCCCAGCATTAATGCAGATAATTACAATGACTAGGTTTGCGGTAAAACATTTTAACATGAAATAGCAAGAAAAGCTTAATTTCATGTTTTTGAAATGAAAATTAATATGCTTCAGCCTTTATGACATTTTTTCTATAATCCGTAATGAAATATTAAATACACTGAAAGACTTATGATAATTAGAGTTGAATTTAAAATATTCAACTTTTACATGTTTTCTTGATGTTCTGAGATTTTATAGCTAACAACCTTTTAATGTCAGAAAGTTTACTGTGACTTACTATAATGCATTTGCTATTCTTCTTTCAGATTTATGAAAAACCTTACTACCTCTGTGCGTCAGTGTTTCCCCTCTGGATCTGAAAGCAGTAAGTGCATCAATGTACAAACACACTAGTGTATTTCTAGTACTGTGCAATGACATTCTTCAGTAGTCTGCTTCAATTTGAATGGGAGTTCCTTTTAGGATGTCCAATAAAATGATTATATCATCCTTTGCTGAGCATGAAAAAATTTCACTGTCCTCCATTTATACCCATTATTAGATAAATTATATCATCTATTTTTGGGGAAAAAAGCATAATTAGCATTTAAAATGCAACTCTATTGATTTGTTTAAGTAGATACCCTAATTAGATTTTAGATTAAAAATGATGACTTGAATGACTGAGGAAAATAAACAATGTTATTTCCCTTTCCATTTCTGTTGATCCTTGAGATTTGTATGGCAGAGAACTCTTTCTCTAAAACCATTGGTAGTATTCATGCTATTTTCCAAAATAATGTAATGTCTTTTACCTCCACCTGTAAAGTAACAAAGCCTCAGTTTAATGTCATATCCAAAAGGTGCTGCATCCATAAGTGTAGGTCTAAACCAGTACTGAATTTGGGCTTTCAGCCTAGTTAACACAGTCTAGCTTGTGCTATGGAACTTCAACTCAATCTTTTAAACTCGTAAATGAACGCAGCCACTGAACTTAGGCTGACACCTCGGAGAAAGAAGAACTCTTACCCAGAATTCTTGTTCAGAATAGTTCACAAATGAAAAAAAATGACAAATAATAGACTGGCGCTGATGTGCCACAAAAAAGTCTTGCTCTGAATCAGTAGACTCCTGTAGCTCTAAGTGAGTTATGCAGACCTACATGAATTCATTGGGTGAGCTATTCCAAGCTTTCAGTCTTCTCAGTTGTTGTTTTGCATATCAAATAATGTATGTTCTTCATTCACCATTTATCAAGAACAAAAAAATTTGGTGCTTAGCATTTGGAAAGGAAATTTAATGACATCATCATTACCTGTGCTGACGCATGTTCTGATACTGCTGTCCCTCATTCAGGCAACTTTTCATTCCAAGTTTGTTAAATATGAGTCTGGCCCTTTTGCAGCTTCGGAAATTCACACCCACCGCACATCTGACTTTGCTTGGGATTCTTGATTTCACATGCAAGGGCAATGTGCAGTTTACAAGCCACAATACAGTGTGCTAGGAGTGAGAGTACCGAGGTGGGTTGGTTAAAAGGCCCATCATCATTATCACCAACAACAGTCTAGCTGCCAGCATTGTTCTTGTGGCTTCTGAACTTTTGAATCTATGAATAAACAATTTAGGAGAAGTAGATTATTTGGCCTTGTTGGGCCTGCTCCACCATTCAGTAAGATTGTGGCTTATCTGATTGTGGCCTCTGATTACATATGAGCAGGTAATGGCCTAGTAGTATTATTACTGTACTATTAATCCACAGACCCAGGTAATGTTCTGGGGATCTGAATTTGATTCCTGCCATGGCAGATAGTGGAATTTGAATTCAATAAAAATCTGGAATTAAGAGTCTAATAATGACCATAATTGTCAGGAAAATCCTATCGGTTTTACTAATGTCCTCTATAGAAGGAAACTTCCAACTGTGTGACTACAGAACCACAGCAATATAGTTGCCTCTTAATTGACCTCTGGGATGGGCAGTAAATGCTTTCCCAGCTAATGAGTCCCTCATGCTGTGAATGAACTTTCAAAAAAAGACATTCCTGCGTACTATCAATAAGCATCAATTCCTTTGTTAGTCAAGAATCTACCTACCTCTGCTGTAAAATTATTCAATGACTCCTAACTTGTAGTGATATCTGGGCAAGTTAGTTCAAAAGATTTACAAACTGGAAGAAAAATAACTTTCATTTCCATTTGAAATGGGAGGCCCCTTATTTTTAAATTTTGTTGTCACATCCAAACTCCTGCACTGTGGTTAAAGTTTAAAGACTATCAATTGCCATTGGCCTTTATACCTGCTGTACCATTTTTTGCCATACACCATCTTCCCTGGCCTCTCATACCCCATCTGGCCCCAGTCATTCCCAAGATCCCTTTTTGCTTCTATGGCACTCAGTACTGACTCGTAACCCCACCCACCATCCTTTACCCTTCCTTTTGCATGTTGACTGATCTATTATCCAACATTGGCATGGCTGTGCTCATTGGAGGAAAGAAAAGTGTTGCAATTCTTAAATTTCTGTGCAGAAGACTACACTATAAGAAAAGCACACTCATGCATAAATATGCATCTTGACACTTCTTAATAGGCTGACACCTGTTGGCACTTCTTGCTAAGCTGGACAGTTCCAGGAGATTTATGTATATTTTGCACAAATTCATCTCCACAGTTCACAGTTCCAAAGGGCACCTGATTTCTCCAGCCCTCTTCCGTCCCTAACCTCCAGGCTTTTGACACCGTCCCTAAGGTATGATACGAAGGAGAGATTGAACCCCTTCTGAATAACCAAAACACCCAGAGAGGCTTGCCTTGGTTTATAATCTGTTAAAAGAATTGTGAAAAGTGATATAACCTGCCTCTTACTCCCCCCTTCCAAAATCTGTTATAAAGGGGAAGTTAAATGAAGTGAACTCCTGACAGTCACTCAGTTACTTGTTGATTACAATTTACTTACCTAACTCTAACAGTGAACAAATTAATGAAACTACTAATAAACCCAGTGATTTCTCCTTAACCACTAACTATTCTCAAATAAAACAAAACTCTGATGGTACACTGTTCCAATAAATACAGGTCTCACTTATATAAACTAAGATTAAAAAAAAAATCTTGATCTCTCAAAATTGCAGCCAGGATACATCTTCTGGAATTCTCCACACCCTCGGAGCTGATCTCAGTCAGGAACACCTTTCTCCATCAACTTCTTGTGTCAGGAATATTAGCTGAGAGTGCTACTACACCTTTAGTTAGATGATAGCTATTCTGAGGACTTAGCGATTCTGTGAAAGCTGATGGGTTGTTAACTCTAGAACTTGGCAGTTGCTCTCACACCAGTTCTCAAATATTCTCTTCTTTTATACCCTTGATGACAGATCAATTTCTTTTAATGGGATTGGTCCTAGGCTGTCAACACCATCAGATTTAAATTTAATTGTTTTTTTTAGTCTCTAAGTTTCTGGTTTAAATTAATTGGTTGATATTAGAACTGATTGCCTGAACAAACTACTACCTGGTTACTAATCACACAGCCTACTGTTTCAATTTCAGGAACTCTTTGTACAGCTGTACTTTTAAAAAAAAATTTCTAAGCCTAGAAAAAGCACATCATCTTTTAAAGGGACCATGTACTCTTTTCCGCCTATCATTTTACAATCATCAAATTCTAACTTCATGCCTTCCAATCCACAAATACTCTACCCAACTTCACAACACCTCCCACCTTAATAAAAATAAATGATTCACCATGAAGAAAATATGTTTTTCTTCCTCTAAATCTTAATGCCATTATTGCTAGATCCACAGGTCATTAATTTAGAATTACACCTTTCATATGGATTCTATATACATATATAACATTGAATACTACCATTTCCATCTGATGTACACATTTTTCTTTTAAACCCACACATCCGCAATAATATTTTCATGACTTGCAACATGTATAATCTATAAAATAAATATCTGTAGCAGAAGACTCCAATGAAATAGTCTCATGTACTTGTCTTTAAATCTTTCCAAAAATGTCAATGGGTTGTGATCAGTGTACACAACTGTCTCTGATACCTTGTCCGCAACATAAACATTAAAATGTTGTAAGGCCAGTATCAAGCTCAACAACTCTTTTTCAATTCTCGAGTATTATTTCTGGTGAATATTGAATTTCTTTGAACAATACTTAATTGGCCTTTCAATTCTACAGTCATCTTCCTGTAACAACACAGCTCCAACCCTATTTCGTGTGTGTTGATAGTGACTTTAAAGGACTTCAAGAAATTTGGTGTGGGTAAACCTGGTGTGGCGGTTAACACTACGTTAAAACTATCAAATGCTTCCTGGCATTGTTCTGTCCACCGGAATTTCATGTTCTTCTTTAACAAATCTGTCAACGGTGCCACCTCGCTACTAAAGCATAAATTTCCTGTAGAAACTACTCAGTCCCAAAAATCACAGCACTTCATTCTTTGAGGAGTGTCTTAGAAATTCCTCAATGGCCTTTGTCTTCACATTCCTTGGTGTCATCCGTCCACATCTGATGTTGTGTCCTTAGAACATCATTTCTGCCTTTGCGAGTTCTGTCATTGCCAAATTTATGACCACCTGGTCTGTTAAAAAGTTCTGCCAAATGCACCATGTGATCTTTCCATGAATAGCTAAAGATTACTAAGTCATCTATGTATATGACACAATTAGTCAATCCTGCCACAAATCTGTTCATAAGTCTTTGAAATGTGGCTTGTGCATTCTTCATTCCAAAGGGGTTACAAATGCAGAAACTTCTTTCACTCCCTCTGACAAAGCTACTTGCCGATAACTGCGAAGTAGGTCTAACTTTGTGATGTAAGTGGCTTGCCCTACTTTTTTTACACGGTCTTCCAGTCTTGGAATTGGGTATGAGTCAGATTTGGTCATGGCATTGACCTTCCAATAATCTATGCAGAACCATTGCATGCTGTCAGGTTTGGGGACCAACATGTCAGGCAAACTTCAGTTGCTTTGACTTGGTTCCATGCTATCTTCTTGGTGCATCTCTTCCTTCCGTTCCTGTGCTGCTTTGAGAGGATTAAGCCTGTAGGGGTATTCCTTTATTGGAACAGCATTTCTTACGTCCACCTCATGTGCTATAGTATTAGTCCTACACGTTCTATTTCTACATCTGTCCTCATTGTACTGCAACGAGCCTTTCAATTCAGTTCTGTGTTCCTGAGACAGATAGCTTACTATCCTATTCCATTTTAAGGACTTCCTCATTATTCAGTTTATTCAGAAGCACATCAAAATACAAATTGTCTGGATTTGATTCCTCACTCTGAGTGCCAATAACTAATACCTGCCTGTTCAGTTCCCATTTTTTGTTATAGCAAGGTTTCAGCATGTTCATATGACATACCTGATAATTGTTTTTTTCCTATGTGGCATCTTGACCAGATAATTCACCTGACTTAACTTCTTTTTAATCTGGTAGGGATCACAAAACGCTTCTTTGGAAGAATCTCCTACCAGTGGTAAAAGCACCAGTACTTTATGAATTTTTGATTTCTTATCAGTTTCTTGCTTCATTATATGCTGTGCAAACTTCAGATGTTGTCTAGCTAATTCACCTATGCTGTTTAATCTTTCTCTCACCTCAGTTACCTAGTCCAGCTATGGGATCTCTGACTTTGGACCTATCAACTTTTCTTTAATTAATTTTAACAGCCCTCTTACTTCGTGGCCAAATATCAATTTAAATGCACTAAACTGAGTTGATTTATTTGAGGCATCACTAATGGCAAACAATATAAATGGGATTCCTTTATCCCAATCATTTGGGTAATCTTGGCAATAAGTCCTCAGCATTGTCCTTAGGGTCTGATGCCAACTTTCCAATGCTCCCTGGGATTCAAGATGGTACGCACTTGATTTAAAGTGTTGGATGCTTAAACTATCCACGACCTTCTTAAACAACTTGGCAATAAAATGGGATCCTTAGTCTGACTGAATCTTCCTTGGTAGTCCATACTGGGTAAAGGAAGAAGCAAATCTTCTACAACCTTTTTTGCCTTGACATTCCATAATGGAATTGTCTCCGGAAACCTGGTAGACATATCCATTATGGTGAGCAAATATGGGTTGTCTTTTTTGGTTTTAGAAAGGGGACCTGGACAATTAATGATAACCCATGTAAAAGGCCCTTCAAATTTGGGAATTGGAATCTAAGGTGCTGGTTTTATTACCCTCTGTGGCTGTTCTACCATTTGACATGTATAACAGGTACGGCAAAATTCAACTACATTTTTATGTAATCCAGACCAATAGAAATGTTTTGGTATCTTAGCCTGAGTCTTCCTCACTCCTAGATGACCTCCAACAGGTAATTTGTGTACTACTCTCAATACTTCCTGTCTGTATGCTACAGGCAGCACAATCTGGGGTAAACCCCTGCCCACGTCCCCTCTGCTGAGGTCTCCATTTCTGTCTTAAGATTTTATCCTTAAAGTAATAGCATTCTGGAATACATTCTGACTCCTTTTCTGAGTAGGCTTTATGATATAAATCTTTTATCGTCTCACCTTTTTGTTATAAATCCAGAACTCTTTCAGAACTAAGCACCTCTGTCTGATCCTCTACCTGCTGAGGTTTTCCTTTACCATTTCGTGAAACTGGATGTCAGCTAATCGGACTTCAAATCTTTTGTCTTTCTCTTTGGTTTTCCCTTCTTGCTTTAACCAATAACTGTGGGATCTTGCCACATAGTCTGGGAAAATTCTAGGATATTTTTCTTTTAACTCCTCAGTTCCCTGATTTTCTTTCAGCTTCTCCACTACAAGGGGCATCAATCCCACCTTTGATCTGGCCAGGTCATTGCCAGGAACAAACTGTAATCCTGGAATAAAGACTCTTATAATCACTCCCACTGTCGCTTCCCCAGTCTTGATTGGACTTGCTTGCCTTATCTTACACAGGGGAATGGTAAATCTCCTTCATTTATTCCACCAGCTATCACCCTCTCGAGCAACATTTCAGAAGGGGTGCAAATACTTTCATCTCTTACTATTATAGACTGACCAGCTGCTGTATCTCTCAATGTTTTAACTCCTTTACCTTCTCCCCCATTCTACCTGAGTAAACCTTACCCATACAGGTGAAGTCTTTGAAGAGATCGGGCACTATTTCACTTCCCAGCCCATGAATGGGCTGTGCACTGTCCTGCAGCTCCTTGACTTCTCTTGTGATTTCCTTCGCTGCCTCAATTAATTCCACATCCTTCTTCCCAGTGCCTTTCTTAAACCACCAGCACTGTGACTTTGTGTGTCTACTTTGCTGCAGTGAAAACACCTGAGACCTTGCACCACTTTTTCACCCTCTTGAATTTCTTTTTTCACGTGGTAAGCAGTGAGATCTATTTTTTTGTTTTTCATTGGAGGATCCCCCTTTTTCCCAACTTCTATTCCTCATTGAATGAAATTTCTGTCAGAAGCTAGATTTCAATTTATGCACTAATGTGTATTCATCTACCTCTCGGCAGCTCTTCTTATCATTTCTAGAAGTGAGTTTTCAAACTCCACCAGCAAAATAATCTCTCTAGGATCCTCATATGTCGTTTCTACCTTTAATGCTCTCATCCATCTATCAAAGTTGCTCTGTTTAATTCAGTCAAACTCAATATAAGTCTGACCTGGTTCCTTTTTCACATTTCTGAACCACTGTCTGTATGCTTCTGGTACCAAGTCGTAAGCCTGTTTTACTCCCTCCTTAGTCTCTGATATTTCCTCTGACAGCACTGCAAACACCTCACTAGCCCTGCCTACCAACTTGGTCTGAATTAACATTATCCACACAATCTCTGGCCAATTCATCTGTTTAGCCAGTTTCTCAAAGGAAATGAAAAAGGCTTCTACATCTTTTTCATCGAATTTTGGTAAGGTTTTGACTTACTTGTATATGTCTCTAGCAGGTCTTTGGCTACAATGGGTGTGCTCATCATCACTCTCCTCCTCACTAAGCCTATCTTCGAACTTCATCTCCATCCTTTTGACTTGACTTTTCTGTGTAATTTGCAACGTCTGAATTTCAAATTCTCTCTCTTTCTTCCATTCTTCTCTCTCATTCTTTTTGTCTTTCCTCTGCTTGTAACTGTAATTCAAACCATCTCAGTTCCCTTTCTTCGGTCTTTTTCCTTTCTAACTTCAATTGTCTAATTTTTAGCTTCATTTTTTCTAACTCCAATGCACTTGCCTGTTTCTATGATATACCTTAATGCTTGACCAACTCCCTTACAGTGTCAGCTTTCTTCTTATCCCTAGTTAAACCCAATTCTAGCCTGTTTGATCAGTCTAAAAGTATATCCTTCCTCTGTCTTTCTTGGCAAATTTAGGAAGCATCTTCAAACCCCAGAACCTCTTTAGCAATGTTAACAGCCATATTATCCCACTTTTGATTTAACCAACCACAAGTAACTGAAATTAACAGGTTTTTCACTGCTCACCTAAGTTTCACTTAAAGATCTAGAACACTAATCCCAAAGTCTGTTTATATCTGCTGGGTCCTTTCGTATCCCGAATCTGTCCAGATCCTTTCAGATCTGTTCAGATCCTGTAAATGAACTGGCCAGATCGCAGACTTGAGCCCCCAGTTTCTAAGGAAGAGGAGGTCAACCACTCCCTGAATAACTTAAATGGAAACTTCCAGAAAGGCTCGCTTAGCCTCGTAACCTGTAAAGAAATGTGAAAAGTGGTATAACTTGTCTCTCACCTACACCGCCCCCAAATCTGCTATAAAGGGGAGTTAAATGAAGTGACCTCCCAACAGTCACTCTATATCTAACTCAAACAATGATAAAATTAACGGAAAACTAACAAACTAAACAGTTATCGCTTACCGACTACTGATTCCCAATTAAAACAGAACTCTGATGGTATGCTGTTCCAATAAATAAGTCCCACATATATAAACCAAAATTTTAAAGAAAACTAAAAATGTAAAAGCTTAATCCCTTGAAATTGCAGCCAGGGATATGTCTTCTGGGTGGCTCTGTGCCCTCTCCATTGATCCTCAGTCAGGAACATCTTTCCCTGTTGAATTTGTATGTAAGGAACACCTTTCTCCATCAACTTCTTATGTCAGGAATATTAGCCAAGAGTGCCACTATACCTTTAATTAGATGATGGTTATTCTGAGAGCTGAGAGAATTCTGTGAAAGCCAGTGATTGTCTCTTTAGAGCTGATGGGTTGTTAACTCTAGTAGATGGCAGTTGCTCTCACACCGATTTTCAAACAATCTCTTCCTTTATACCCTTGATGACCTATCAGTTTCTTACAATAGGATTAGCCCTAAGTTGTCAACACCATCATATTTAAATTTAATTGTTTTTTCAGTCTCTAAGTTCCTGGTTTAAATTAATTGGTTGATATTCAAACTGGTTTCCTAGATAAACTAATGACTGGATTGCTAACCACACAGCCCCGATACAAATTTCAGGAACACTCTGTGCAGCTGCACATTTTCAAAAAAAATCTCTAAGCCTGGATCATGTACTGTTCCCCTGCTATCATTTACAAATATCAAATTCTAACGCCTTGCCTTCCAATCCACAAATACTCTACCCAACTTTGCAACAGTTGTTCTAGGAAATCTGCTTGGATGTCTCCGTTATCTTGGCATTTTAAAAGAAAAGTACTAAGAACAGATCTGCTGTTACCTGGCTTAATCTCTACGCAGATAGTTGAAATGGTCAGCAGCCTTCACGTACCAGGCACACATGAAGCACAGCATGTCCTTGCAAATGTGAGAAATGCTAGGTTTCGGTGCAGGCCTTGGCTTTCCAGACTTCAGCATTTTCATCATGGTGAAAATCAGAGTCTTTTTATATGCTGCAATACAATGAGAACATTTGAAAGTCTGTGACAAGTACTAGTGATTCACTGTGATTTAAGTGGATCGCTGATAGAAGTTATGGCCTGTACTATTGAAGTGCTAAGAATTATAACTAAATGCTTTTGGAATGCAAAAATTGTGAAAAATAGCATTGTTACAAGTGTAGAAGACAGAATAAGGCCACATAGATTGATAATAGTGATAACATCATTTTATTCAAAGATTATGGTCATTACTGGCCCTGAGGTGCTCATTACCATCCCTTGCTTCACTTGGTCTAGTAATGAGTACCTCAGGGCCAGTTATGCCCACACAAGATGATGATATTGCTATATTATTGTTAAGGAGCAACTCCATTTTAATTATAATCACAGTGAGCTGAAAGGTCACTTGCCATTATGATCAGTTTTTGTGTGTGTCCAGCTGAGAAACGATGGATAAAGAGAAAACGTAATGGTTGCAACTCAAAGTTTTTGTACTGACGACAACAGCACTGAATGTTTTACTTAAAGAATGGTTTCCTGAAAGCACATGCTGTGGTCAGCAGAACAAGCATATAGTATACAGGCATGACCGGTCAAAAATATAGAGAAGCTGTTGCAAGATAAATTGCTGAACAAAATGCTGCTTAACATCACAGATACAAAAGAAACAAATGCTTGGCTGCATTGGATTAAAAGAATCATGATAGTCCTATGCCATTATTTTTAGAATATGTTTTCTTGGTTTATTTATTTTTCATATTTACGATGCTGTGGTGTTTTAGATTTGACATTTGGCAGCTTTGGGTCGAAGCTGCTTTCAAATCCCTTGCTCACAATTTAGAATATTTCTGTAAATTAGACGCAGGTGCAAAAGACTTAGGAGCCCAGTCCCCTGTTAGTTTCAACTCGTGATCAATTATTTGCATGTTTAATATCTTTTTGTTATTGCATTGAATCAGATGTCATGGCACAGTCTTGGGCTGACAAGTCTTATTTATGTAATTCTCTAAGGCATTGACAATCGCTTTTCATTGAATTACTAAATGTGGTAAGGTTAGCAGCTCTTATTCATGGGTATGAATGTAAATACTGCCTTACACATTTAAGCATCTAAAATCTTCTTAATTGTACTGACAGTGATATGAACACATCATGGATAACATACTGCCATGTTTCAGCTTGGCAGGAGAATTCACTACCAGAATAAATGGATAGTACTAATTATAACATGCACCTGTTAAGTCAGATATTTGTTTTCCTAATTTGTATCCTTGAATGGTCTTACAGGTGAAATGATCAACTATTTCTCTTATGTGAGCACTCTGAAATATGAAGAAAAGCCACAATATCAGAAACTACGAAACATCTTATTAAACAGCCGATATAAGTGCATGGATTCTCAGTTTCTACTTGATATTGAAAATTTTAAGAACACACCTTCAAATCACAAAATTCAAAATGTAAGCAGCTGCATATTATTTCAGCTTCATAGTATGACAAAATTAACGGAAGGGCACTTTCTGATGTACTTTGTCGCAGTTTATATATAATAATACAGCACAGTGTGCCTACACTTTCACCAGGTTTTTGATTTTGCCTGCTATGGGATCCCCAAATATTTAGTTCCAATTTATTGAGGACCAAAAGACTTTTCTACTTTAGTGAGGTAGAAGAGGGAGTATCCTTTTTGGAATACTGAATGCGGAGATGGTCAATATAATATGCTTCTTAGAGAATTTAAAATAGAATAGTACTTGCAAATGTTCAGGAATGAATGATCAATGAGCAACATGGGGCACCTCAAGAACGTGAGCCTGGAAATTACAATATAAGATATTAATGTTAGGGTCATTAACACATTCATTTGTAATTCCTTTCTCTTCTACTTTAGCCATAGTGTTAACCCGTTTCAATCTTAGACTTATCTGGAGCCGTTAACCTAATAAACTTCTCAAAACTTCACAAAGTAATCAAATAGCTGAACAAGTGGCTAAGGCAGTCAAAGAGTTAGGTTCATGGAGATTGGCTGAACCATTTGGATTTTAACTGTTTGCTATAAATCATGATATGCCCCAGAACTGCGGAAAACATTTTGAGAAACTGCCTGTTATACTTATGGAGTAGTTTATCAAGTTTAAAGGAGAGCTTCCATAATTGAGATCATTTCCAAAATTCACAAGTAAAAAAAGTAATTAACTAGGAACCAATGTTTTTCGATAGTGCTGTTTAGGAAAACAAACTTGTTTAAATAATGTATATTGATAACATCAAGAGAAGGACTGAATCTTTGTGACCAATAACGCATTTTCCTAATCTCACACATTTTTCCTCTCACTCATTCAAATTTGATTATTGTACCTAGCGAGTTTTGAGAAGATTTGTAGCTCAGGTTGAGGTTCTGGATGTGAGTTTGCTCGGTGAGCTGGAAGGTTAGTTTTCAGACGTTTCGTCACCTTTTTTTTTATTTGAAAAAATATACTTTATTCATAGAATGTACAAAAAATAAAACATTTATACACCTACCCAGTCATGCAAGCCACTCTGGGTTACCCGGGGGTACGTACACCAACTAAAGGGAAAAAAAAACAAAACAGAGAAAAAAAGAAACAAAGCAAAGAAACCGCCCCGGCAGTCGTCACCCCGCACAGTCCCAGTTGGCCCCCTGCCCAGTTGGGGAAGGCGCCAGCTGGGCCCAGTTACCAGATAGGATTCTTTTCCCTTTTCTGGACGAGGGGGCTCATACAGTGGTCTTTCCCCACCGCGCCTTGGCGGCGGCTGCCCCAAGCTTTAGCGCGTCCCTCAGCACGTAGCCCTGGACCTTGGAGTGCGCCAGTCTGCAACACTCGGTCGGGGTCAGTTCTTTCAGCTGGCAGACCAGCAAGTTGCGGGCAGACCAAAGAGCGTCTTTCACCGCATTGATGGTCCTCCAGGCGCAGTTGATGTTGGTCTCGGTGTGCGTCCCCGGAAACAGCCCGTAGAGCACGGAGTCCCGCGTCACGGAGCTGCTCGGGACGAACCTCGACAAATACCACTGCATCCCCCTCCAGACCTCCTGCGCATAGGCACACTCCAGTAGGAGGTGATCGACAGTCTCGTCCCCCCCGCAGCCACCTCGAGGGCAGCGTGCAGTGGTGCAGAGATTCCGGGCATGCATAAAAGATCTCACTGGCAGAGCCCCTCTCACCGCCAGCCAAGCAATGTCCTTGTGCTTGTTTGAAAGTTCTGGCGATGAGGCATTCTGCCAAACGACTTTGGCAGTCTGCATGGGGAACCACACGACGGGATCCACCCTCTCCTTTTCCCGAAGGGTCCTGAGGATACTACGTGCTGACCACTGCCTGACGGCCTTGTGGTCAAAGGTGTTTCCTTTCAAAAATTTCTCCACGAAGGACAGGTGGTACGGAACGGTCCAACTACTCGGAGCGTTCCGCGGCAACGAGGCCAGGCCCATCCTTCGCAACACCGGGGACAGGTAGAACCTCAGTAAGTAGTGACACTTGGTGTTTGCGTACTGAGGATCTACGCACAGCTTGATGCAGCCACACACAAAGGTAGCCGTCAGGGCGAGGGTGGCGTTCGGTATGCCCTTTCCCCCATTTCCCAGGTCTTTGTACATGGTATCTCTGCGGACCCGGTCCATCCTCGACCCCCAAATGAAGTGGAAGATGGCCCGGGTGACCGCAGCGGCGCAGGTCCAGATAATAGGCCAGGCCTGCGCCACATACAACAGTACCGAAAGCCCCTCGCACCTGACAACCAGGTTCTTACCCGCGATGGAGAGGGACCGGAGCGTCCACCTGCCCAGCTTCTGCTTAAATTTGGAGATACGCTCCTCCCAAGTCTTAGTGCATGCCCCAGCTCCACCAAACCAAACACCCAGCACCTTCAGGTAGTCTGTCCTGACGGTGAAGGGGATGAAGGAGCGGTCGTCCCAGTTCCCGAAGAACATGACCTCGCTCTTACCCCTATTGACTTTGGCACCCGAGGCCAGTTCAAACTGGCCGCAGATGTCCAACAGCCTACTCACCGACCGACGATTGGTGCAGAAGACGGCGACATCATCCATGTACAGGGAGGTCTTGACCTGAAGGCCTCCGCTGCCTGGGATAGTCACGCCCCTCAGGCTCACGTCCTTCCTGATGGAGGCGGCGAAGGGCTCCACACAGCACACGAACAAGGCAGGAGAGAGCGGGCAGCCCTGCCTGACTCCAGATCTAACAGGAAAACTGTCTGATTCCCACCCGTTGATCGAGACTGCGCTAACGATGTTGGCGTAGAGCAGCCGGATCCAATTGCGGATGCCCTCCCCGAACCCCAATTTGGAGAGGACGTCCCTCATGTAAGCATGAGAGACCCTGTCGAAGGCCTTCTCCTGGTCCAGGCTGACGAGGCAGGTGTCCACCCGCCTGTCCTGTACGTAGGCGATCGTATCCCTGATGAGCGCGAGGCTCTCAGCGATCTTCCTGCCCGGCACAGCACAGGTTTGGTCAGGGTGAATCACCGACTCCAGGACAGACCTGACCCGGTTGGCAATGACCTTGGCCAGGATTTCGTAGTCCACGTTCAAAAGTGAAATGGGACGCCAATTCTTAATTTCTTCCCTCTCCCCCTTCCTCTTGTAAATGAGGGTGATGATGCCCTTCCTCATGGACTTGCACATTTCCCCTGCCCGAAGCGCACTATCGTACACCTCCAGCAGGTCCTGGCCGACCAGGCCCCACAGAGCAGAATACAGCTCGACCGGTAAGCCATCACTTCCGGGAGTCCTATTCCTCTGCAAGGACTTGAGGGCTCTGGCCAGCTCGTCCAGGGATATCGGCCGGTCCAGCCACTCCCTCGTGCCGTCGTCTAAGACCTCCGTGATAGACGACAGGAACGACTCGGAGGCCGTGCTGTCCGTGGGCTTCGTGTCGTACAGTCTGGCATAGAAGGATCTGCTGATTCTCAAAACATCGGGCCGAGACGACGTCACCGAGCCGTCGTCCTCCTTCAGCCGGCTAAGCACAGAGCTCTCTTTGTGCACCTTCTGAAAGAAGAAACGCGAGCACGTCTCGTCCTGCTCCACGGAGCGGACCCTGGACCGGAAGATTATCCTGGAGGCCTCCGCGGCGAAGAGCGAGGCTTGCTGGCCCCTCACCTCGCGGAGGTCCTCCGTGACATCGACCCCCATCAACTGCAGAAGGAGCAGGTTCTGCACCCTTTTCTGGAGTCGCGACAGCTTTCCCCGCCTCTCTCTTGCCTTCTGAACACCCTTGAGGACAAAGAACCTCTTGATGTTCTCCTTCATCGTCTCCCACCAGTCGCCTGGAGACTCAAAGAGGGGTTTCACGGTTCTCCAACCGGCGTACTCCCTCTTAAGCTCCTCGACGTTCTCTGGGGTCAACAGAGTCGTGTTGAGCTTCCACGTCCCCTTGCCGGCCGGCTGGTCGTCCTGTAAGTGACAGTCGGCCAACAGGAGGCAGTGGTCAGAGAAGAACACCGGCTCGACACCAGTGGATCTGACCAAGAACGTCCGTGACACAAACAGGAAGTCTATCCTTGAGCGGATAGACCCGTCTGGCCGCGACCAGGTGTACCTCTGCTGCGCTCCGTCTGCAGGGGTGCTGAAGACGTCGAGCAGCTTGGCGTCCTTCACCGTGCCCATCAGGAATCTGGACGTGACGTCCAGTTGAATCCCCCCACCCGCTGTCCCCACGCCGGATCTTCCATCTGCATCAATGATGCAGTTGAAGTCTCCGCCTAGGATGACCGGCCTGGACGTAGCCAGCAGGGGTGGAAGCCGCTGCAGGACGTCCAACCGCTCACTCCGTACCGCTGGGGCGTACACGTTGATCAGCCTCAGGGGAGCATTCCTGTAGGTGATGTCAGCCACTAGGAGGCGCCCCCCCCCCACCACCTCCTGAACTTGAGAGATGGTGAAGTTGTGCCCCCGCAGCAGAATAGCCAGGCCCGAGGAGCGACAGTCGTTACCCCCCGACCAGATCGAAGGCCCACAGGTCCAGGCGCCGGACCATTTCCCGTACCTGCCGAGGTGCGGTATCCCGCACTCCTGCAGAAACAGGAGGTCCGCTTTGATGGTGGTCAGGTAGGCCAACGTGGACACACATCTCGCGGTTGACTTGACGCTGCGCACATTAATGCTCGCAATTCGTACCCCCATTGTGGGCAGTGACCGCAGTACCCTCCCCAGGTCCAAGGTCCAGCCCCTCCATCTGTCCCTTCATGCCCATTGCCCGGGCTAACTGCTGGACGCTCTCTGGGCTCAGGAAACCGTCTGTGCTGCCTTCCGGGTGGCATCCCCCCGCCAGGGGTGCGGAGGCAGGAGGGTCCGGCTCCGGATCAGGCTGGGGACGTGCTGTTTCCTCCTTCCCGCCTGGAAGTTCCGGGGGGCCCTCCAGTGCTCCAGCGGCACTTGACTGGGTGTCGGAGTGAGCCTCAGGACGCCTCCCGTCACCTGGAAGCGGGGTGCTGCTTTCCTTTCCCCTCGAGACCTTTAACTTCTGCTTCGGGTGGGCCCTCTCCGAATCCTCCTCGTCAGAGGAGCTCTTATAGCCCCCCTGTAGCTGCCTCTTCCCTCCTGATTGTTGCGGTTCCTGGGCCCGTCGACGCACCTTCCTCCTCGCTTTCCGGACTGTAGTCCACTCCCCTGGGTTGCCTGCCGCCGCCTCCATTGGCTCCGGGTTGTCGGGGGGGATCGGAGCCTGCAGGAGTGCTTCGCTGGCCTCGGGCCCATCCTGCAGGGCTGGGCCCTCCTGCACGGCCTGGCCCTCCTGCACATTAGTGGGGTCCTTGCTGGGCCCCGGTGCCTTCCTCTCCTCCGGGGGGGCTGGCCCCGCATTTCCCCTGCCGGCGACCTGGGCGTAGGTGGTACCCCGCCGCGGGCATGCCCTATAGAAGTGGCCCGCTTCCCCGCAAAGGTTGCAGCTTCTCTCTCGTGGGCAATCCTTTGCAAGGTGTCCCTCCTCCCTGCAGTTCCTGCAGATGGTGACTTTGCAGTCGGCCGCCATGTGACCTGACCTACCACAGGCATGGCAGACTTTAGGTTGCCCTGCATAGGTCAGGTAGCCCCTGCTCCCGCCGATCGCTAAGCTGGACGGTGGGTGTGCGACATTCCCGTCTGCGCCCATCCTCAGCGTCACCTTGACCTGCCTCTTACTCGTCCAGATGCCAAAGGGGTCCACGATGTCAGTTAGGTCCCCTTCCACCTTCACATACCTTCCGAGGAAGGTCAGGACATCAACTGCTGGCACATGCGGGTTGTACATGTGTACAGTCACCATACGGCTCCTCTGTGCTGGCATCACAAACAGTGGGACAGCGGTCAATACAGAGAGGGGGCCCTCACCTCCTTTCTCCTTGAAAACCTCCAGGAAGCGCTCGCAAAGCTTGGCACTCCGGAAGGTCACATCGTAAAAACCCCCTCCGGGGAAATCCTGCAGGCAGTAAATGTCCGCAGCAGCAAACTCAACAGTCCAACAGGACCCTCTTCACGAAGAAGGTGCGGTCCACAGGTGCACCTTCATCCACCTTCTTTACAGAAACACGGATGGTGTTCCGGACCCCCTGACCTGGGGCACGAGCACTTGCCGCAGCCATCGTTGCAGGTTGGCTGCTCCCCTGAACCAGCGTTAGGCCGAAGCCAGCATTAAGATCCACTGGTCGCAAGGGTGCACAGCCAACCCGACGTCCTCCTTTCACCTCCAAGACAGCACTCTCGTCCTCTCAGTCCACAAGAGAGTGGGTCTTTATTGTGTTTGAGATGTAAGCTGGTTCACTGAGCTTGCCGGTTTGTTCCCAGACGTTTCGTCACCAGTCCAGGTAACATCATCAGTGAGCCTCCGATGAAGTGCTGGTGTTATGTCCCACTTTCTATTTATCTGGTTAGGTTTCCTTGGGTTGGTGATGTCATTTTCTGCGTTGGTGATGTCATTTCCTATTCTTTTTCTCAGGGGATGGTAGATGGGCTCCAAATCAATGTGTTTGTTGATGGAGTTCCGGTTGGAATGCCATGCTTCTAGGAATTCTCGTGCGTGTCTCTGTTTGGCGTGTCCTAGGATGGATGTGTTGTCCCAATCAAAGTGGTGTCCTTCCTCCAACCCACCAACGCACTGAAACAGCAGCTAATGAACTTAAAAGACCCTATACAGACAACAAATAAAACAAACGTCATCTACAAAATACCTTGCAAGAACTGTGACAAACACTACATTGGACAAACTGGCAGAAAGCTAGCCACCAGAATACATGAACATCAACTAGCCACAAAACGACATGACCCACTATCACTAGTATCCTTACATACAGATGAGGAAGGACACCACTTTGATTGGGACAACACATCCATCCTAGGACAAGCCAAACAGAGACACGCACGAGAATTCCTAGAGGCATGGCATTCCAACCGGAACTCCATCAACAAACACAATGATTTGGAGCCAATCTACCATCCCCTGAGAAAAAGAACAGGAAATGACATCACCAATGCAGGAAATGACATCACCAAACCAAGGAAACCTAACCAGATAAATAGAAAGCGGGACATAACACCAGCGCTTCGTCGGAGGCTCACTGTTGTTGTTACCTAGAATGGTGATGAAACATCTGGGAACAAACCGGCAAGCTCAGTGAACTAGCTTACATCTCGAACACAATAAAGACCCACTCTCTTGTGGACCGAGAGGACGAGAGTGCTGTCTTGGAGGTGAAAGGAGGACGTCGGGTTGGCTGTGCACCCTTGCGACCAGTGGATCCTAACGCTGGTTCAGGGGAGCAGCCAACCTGCAACGATGGCTGCGGCAAGTGCTCGTGCCCCAGGTCAGGGGGTCCGGAACACCATCCGTGTTTCTGTAAAGAAGGTGGATGAAGGTGCACCTGTGGACCGCAACTTCTTCGTGAAGAGGGTCCTGTTGGACTGTTGTGGGTTTGCTGCTGCGGACATTTACTGCCTGCAGGATTTCCCCGGAGGAGGTTTTTACGACGTGACCTTCCGGAGTGCCAAGCTTTGCGAGCGCTTCCTGGAGGTTTTCAAGGAGAAAGGAGGTGAGGGCCCCCTCTCTGTATTGACCGCTGTCCCACTGTTTGTGATGCCAGCACAGAGGAGCCGTATGGTGACTGTACACATGTACAACCTGCATGTGCCAGCAGTTGATGTCCTGACCTTCCTCGGAAGGTATGTGAAGGTGGAAAGGGACCTAACTGACATCGTGGACCCCTTTGGCATCTGGACGAGTAAGAGGCAGGTCAAGGTGACGCTGAGGATGGGCGCAGACGGGAATGTCGCACACCCACCGTCCAGCTTAGCGATCGGCGGGAGCAGGGGCTACCTGACCTATGCAGGGCAACCTAAAGTCTGCCATGCCTGTGGTAGGTCAGGTCACATGGCGGCCGACTGCAAAGCCACCATCTGCAGGGAGGAGGGACACCTTGCAAAGGATTGCCCACGAGAGAGAAGCTGCAACCTTTGCGGGGAAGCGGGCCACTTCTATAGGGCATGCCCGCGGCGGGGTACCACCTACGCCCAGGTCGCCGGCAGGGGAAATGCAGGGCCAGCCCCCCCGGAGGAGAGGAAGGCACCAGGGCCCAGCAAGGACCCCACTAATGTGCAGGAGGGCCAGGCCGTGCAGGAGGGCCCATCCCTGCAGGATGGGCCCGAGGCCAGCGAAGCACCCCTGCAGGCTCCGATCCCCCCCGACAACCCGGAGCCAATGCAGGCGGCGACAGGGGAGTGACAACAGTCCGGAAAGCGAGGAGGAAGGTGCGTCGACGGGCCCAGGAACCGCAACAATCAGGCGGGAAGAGGCAGCTACAGGGGGGCTATAAGAGCTCCTCTGACGAGGAGGATTCGGAGAGGGCCCACCCGAAGCAGAAGTTAAAGGTCTCGAGGGGAAAGGAAAGCAGCACCCCGCTTCCAGGTGACGGGAGGCGTCCTGAGGCTCACTCCGACACCCAGTCAAGTGCCGCTGGAGCACTGGAGGGCCCCCCAGAACTTCCACGCAGGAAGGAGGAAACAGCACGTCCCCAGCCTGACCCGGAGCCGGACCCTCCTGCCTCCGCACCCCTGACGGGGGGATGCCACCCGGAAGGCAGCACGGACGGTTTCCTGAGCCCAGAGAGCGTCCAGCAGTTAGCCCGGGCAATGGGCATGAAGTGACAGATGGAGGGGCTGGACCTTGGACTTGGGGAGGGTACTGCGGTCACTGCCCACAATGGGGGTACGAATTGCGAGCATTAATGTGCGCAGCGTCAAGTCAACCACGAGATGTGTGTCCACGTTGGCCTACCTGACCACCATCAAGGCGGACCTCCTGTTTCTGCAGGAGTGCGGGATACCGCACCTCGGCAGGTACGGGAAATGGTCCGGCGCCTGGACCTGTGGGCCTTCGATCTGGTCGGGGGGTAACGACTGTCGCTCCTCGGGCCTGGCTATTCTGCGGGGGCACAACTTCACCATCTCTCAAGTTCAGGAGGTGGTGGGGGGGGGGCGCCTCCAAGTGGCTGACATCACCTACAGGAATGCTCGCCTGAGGCTGATCAACGTGTACGCCCCAGCGGTACGGAATGAGCGGTTGGCCGTCCTGCAGCGCTTCCACCCCTGCTGGCTACGTCCAGGCCGGTCATCCGAGGCGGAGACTTCAACTGCATCATTGATGCAGATGGAAGATCCGGCGTGGGGACAGCGGGTGGGGGGATTCAACTGGACGTCACGTCCAGATTCCTGATGGGCACGGTGAAGGACGCCAAGCTGCTCGACGTCTTCAGCACCCCTGCAGATGGAGCGCAGCAGAGGTACACCTAGTCGCGGCCAGACGGGTCTATCTGCTCAAGGATAGACTTCCTGTTTGTGTCACGGACGTTCTCGGTCAGATCCACCGGTGTCGAGCCGGTGTTCTTCTCTGACCACTGTCTCCTGCTGGCCGACTGTCACTTACAGGACGACCAGCCGGCCGGCAAGGGGACGTGGAAGCTCAACACGACTCTGTTGACCCCAGAGAACGTGGAAGCTCGACACGACTCTGTTGACCCCAGAGAACGTCGAGGAGCTTAAGAGGGAGTACGCCGGTTGGAGAACCGTGAAACCCCTCTTTGAGTCTCCAGGCGACTGGTGGGAGACGGTGAAGGAGAACATCCAAGAGGTTCTTTGTCCTCAAGGGTGTTCAGAAGGCAAGAGAGAGGCGGGGAAAGCTGTCGCGACTCCGGAGAAGGGTGCAGAACCTGCTCCTTCTGCAGTTGATGGGGGTCGATGTCACGGAGGACCTCCGCGAGGTGAGGGGCCAGCAAGCCTCGCTCTTCGCCGCGGAGGCCTCCCGGATAATCTTCCAGTCCAGCGTCCGCTCTGTGGAGCAGGACGAGACGTGCTCGCGTTTCTTCTTTCAGAAGGTGCACAAAGAGAGCTCTGTGCTTAGCCGGCTGAAGGAGGACGACGGCTCGGTGACGTCGTCTCGGCCCGACATTTTGAAGATCAGCAGATCCTTCTATGCCGGACTGTACGACACGAAGCCCACGGACAGCACGGCCTCCAAGTCGTTCCTGTCGTCTATCATGGAGGTCTTAGGCGACGGCACGAGGGAGTGGCTGGACTGGCCGATATCCCTGGACGAGCTGACCAGAGCCCTCAAGTCCTTGGAGAGGAATAGGACTCCCGGAAGCGACGGCTTGCCGGTCGAGCTGTATTCCGCTCTGTGGGACCTGGTCGGCCAGGACCTGCTGGAGGTGTACGATAGTGCGCTTCGGGCAGGGGAAATGTGCAAGTCCATGAGGAAGGGCATCATCACCCTCATTTACAAGAGGAAGGGGGAGAGGGAAGAAATTAAGAATTGGCGTCCCATTTCACTTTTGAACGTGGACTACAAAATCCTGGCCAAGGTCATAGCCAACCGGGTCAGGTCTGTCCTGGAGTCAGTGATTCACCCTGACCAAACCTGTGCTGTGCTGGGCAGGAAGATCGCTGAGAGCCTCGCGCTCATCAGGGATACGATCGCCTACGTACAGGACAGGCGGGTGGACACCTGCCTTGTCAGCCTGGACCAGGAGAAGGCCTTCGACAGGGTCTCTCATGCTTACATGAAGGACGTCCTCTCCAAATTGGGGTTCGGGGAGGGCATCCGCAATTGGATCCGGCTGCTCTACGCCAACATCGTTAGCGCAGTCTCGATCAACGGGTGGGAATCAGACAGTTTTCCTGTTAGATCTGGAGTCAGGCAGGGCTGCCCGCTCTCTCCTGCCTTGTTCGTGTGCTGTGTGGAGCCCTTCACCGCCTCCATCAGGAAGGACGTGAGCCTGAAGGGCGTGACTATCCCAGGCAGCGGAGGCCTTCAGGTCAAGACCTCCCTGTACATGGACGATGTCGCCGTCTTCTGCACCGATCGTCGGTCGGTGAGTAGACTATTGGACATCTGCGGCCAGTTTGAACTAGCCTCTGGTGCCAAAGTCAATAGGGGTAAGAGCGAGGTCATGTTCTTCGGGAACTGGGACGACCGCTCCTTCATCCCCTTCACCGTCAGGACAGACTACCTGAAGGTGCTGGGTGTTTGGTTTGGTGGAGCTGAGGCATGCACTAAGACTTGGGAGGAGCGTATCGCCAAATTGAAGCAGAAGCTGGGCAGGTGGACGCTCCAGTCCCTCTCCATCGCGGGTAAGAACCTGGTTGTCAGGTGCGAGGGGCTTTCGGTACTATTGTATGTGGCGCAGGCCTGGCCTATTCCCTGGACCTGCGCCGCTGCAGTCACCCGGGCCATCTTCCACTTCATTTGGGGGTCGAGGATGGACCGGGTCCGCAGGGACACCATGTACAAAGACCTGGAAAATGGGGGAAAGGGCGTACCGAACGCCACCCTCACCCTGACGGTTACCTTTGTGTGCGGCTGCATCAAGCTGTGCGTAGATCCTCAGTATGCAAACACCAAGTGTCACTACTTACTGAGGTTCTACCTGTCCCCGGTGTTGCGAAGGATGGGTCTGGCCTCGTTGTCGCGGAACGCTCCGAGTAGTTGGACCGTTCCATACCACCTGTCCATCGTGGAGTAATTTTTGAAAGGAAACACCTTTGACCACAAGGCCGTCAGGCAGTGGTCAGCACGTAGTATCCTTGAGACCCGTCGGGAAAAGGAGAGGGTGGATCCCGTTGTGTGGTTCCCCACGCAGACTGCCAAAGTCGTTTGGCAGAATGCCTCATCGCCAGAACTTTCAAACAAGCACAAGGACATTGCTTGGCTGGTGGTGAGAGGGGCTCTGCCAGTGAGATCCTTTATGCATGCCCGGAATCTCTGCACCACCGCACGCTGCCCTCGAGGTGGCTGCGGGGGGGAACAAGACTGTCGATCACCTCCTTCTGGAGTGTGCCTATGCGCAGGAGGTCTGGAGGGGGATGCAGTGGTATTTGTCGAGGTTCGTCCCGAGCAGCTCCGTGACGCGGGACTCCGTGCTCTACGGGCTGTTTCTGGGGACGCACACCAAGACCAACATCAACTGCGCCTGGAGGACCATCAATGCGGTGAAAGACGCTCTTTGGTCTGCCCGCAACTTGCTGGTCTGCCAGCTGAAAGAACTGACCCCGACCGAGTGTTGCAGACTGGTGCAGTCCAAGGTCCAGGACTACGTGCTGAGGGACGCGCTAAAGCTTGGGGCAGCCGCCGCCAAGGCGCGGTGGGGAAAGACCACCGTATGAACCCCCTCGTCCAGAATAGGAAAAAGAACCCTATCTGGTAACTGGGCCCAGCTGGCGCCTTCCCCAACTGGTCAGGGGGCCAACGGGGACTGTGCGGGGAGACGACTGCCGGGGTGGTTTCTTTGCTTTGTTTTTTTTTCTGTTTTTTTTTCCTTTAGTTGGTGTACGTACCCCCTGGGTAACCCGGAGTGGCTTGCATGACTGGGTAGGTGTATAAATGTTTTATTTTTTGTGCATTCTATGAATAAGGTATATTTTTTCAAATAAAAAAAAAGTGACAACATCTGAAAACGAACCTTCCAGCTCAGCGAACAAACTCACATCCATTACTGTACCTCTCACTCATTCATTTACCCTCACACTCAGTTTCTACTCATTCACTCATTCTCATTCACCCACTCACTCCTCCATTTATCCTCCCTTTCACTTATACATACTTCAAAATAAAACACACACCTTTCTGATGCTGTAACATGCTAGGTCCGTAATGATATTAACTGATGTTAATTGAGCTTCAGCAGACTGTCAGAATCATAAGGTAATCTGCTGCAATACAGCTGATCTTGTCATCAGGATTAAATTCTTAAACAATTACAGTCAAACAAATTAACAGAAATAGACAAGGAATGTAAACTGGCATTTGGATAATTGTAATCCTGAATGACAGTTGAACTTTTAAAAGGTGCCCTTATTACAACATTTATTCCTTGTTCTCATCGGTAAAGAACAGGCTGCATATGGTTCAGTATCTGGAACTTAACAGTGATTGGGGCAAATATAGACAAGGGTGACACTTGAATATCAGTTATCATTAAAAAAGATAGCAGGTTCAGAAAACCTGACTTTAGAGTGATGGCTACAGAAGTGGAAAATGCTGAATAAATATGAAATTCAAAGGTTTTTCAAGGAAAGAGCAAAAGTTTTCCCAATATAGATTAGAAAATAAGTATCACATTCCAGGGTGATGTAGTTAAGTGGAGAAGTTGAAAATATTAACTTAAATTAAAACAGACCTGACTAGATCGAAAATGAATTTTGAATTAGGTAGTTGGGTGATGCTTCTCATACAATCAAAAAGGATTGGGATTCAGCTGATGTGAATTTCTTTTAGGTTAAATGCCTGCAGGAGCAAACTCCAGTGTAACAAGCTGGCTTTCATTTTTTCTGGAAATTGTCTAAAGGTCTGTGGTCTGTGTACAGCAGGATGTCTTCCAGTTTTTGTATAAGATCTCATAGCACTTCTCTATCCACATCACCTCTGAGTTAATTTTTTGATACTGTCTTTCTGTTTGTGAAAAATATAACTTTTTTTTGTTTTATCTTTCTGTTTCAAAACAGGCTGTGGTGTGTTCTCCTAAACCCCCTGTTTGTGGAGTCCAATTTTTACAGCATCTAATTTATAATCCCTGAACTGGTTGCATTTGATCTGCAGGACCAATCGTCAACTGCAAAGACATAAATCCACAGCCACAGGCCCAAATACCTGGCTGTCCATAGCTAACCCTCTGGTCTGGAATTATTCTACTAAGGGCTGCTTCTAACACTTCCACACAGTGCTATTTGCTTCAAGCTTGTGTAGCATGTTCTCAGTGGAAGCTGCTGGCACGTTCTACAGGTGAGACATTGTTGAAACACAGCACTGAACAATGGCATGTTCAACCCCTTGACTGATCAGTGGTCTGAACATGACAAGCAGCCCACCTACCCCTCAGTGCTAAAAAGCAATGCAAGGGGCTGGCAGCCTCCAGGTACGCAGAAGGTCAGTGGCAATAAGAACAGAAGCTAGGAGTTGGAAGATGTAACATATATCGATACACTAAATGTGTGCTTCTTGCTGCGTGCATAGTGAAAAAGCACCTGTTCTAAGTATCCCTGAGTGAACTCCTGATACGATGTGAAGTTGATTTGAGATCGGGCTGAGGATCGAGGTTGGCTGATGGTGATTTGTGAGAATGAAGGGTGGAAGTTGACAATATCTGTGGGGCATGCAGGGACATTGTGAGTGAGAGCAGAGTTGGACGAAAGCCTGGAGAAATTAGTGATTAACTGCTGCTGCCAGGTTACTGCTCTGACCTTCACGTTGGGAACTGGTACTGTCTGGTTTCTTAGGGAAGGAGGGGGGAATTAGGAACTACAAAGAAATAAGGTAACTTCAGCTAATGACAATATGTCTCATTAATTAGATTCCAACATTTACATCTAAAGGGGAAATTGCATTTTTTTTTGTTTTGGTTATGATAATTTGACTTCCTTAAAAAAATGTCTCCACATTTTCTCAACTTTCTTGCCATTGCTAACACTGCTCATGGGAAAATTCCGTCCACTGTCGGTTGTTCCTTTGTGTAGGGTTATTGTTCATAAAAATATGGGAAGTATGACATACCAGAAAGACAAAGCGTTACCTTTTTTCTTTAGAGTTGCTGCAAGTTCCTAAAAGCAGCCAACTGGCTTATGCTGTGTTTCCACCAGCCATTTTATATTCAGCAAGACTCTATTTCAAAAGTTAAATGAAAGCATAGTTCCTTTTTTTAAAACTTGGGATCTCACTTCATGCCTTGTGGACCTGAAATTAGTTATTTAAAATTAAAGAGTCACTTTTTTCCCCGAATTTCTCAGGAAGTGGTGCAGTACTGGACCATGTAGACCAAGGATGTTCCGAGCTTGATTCCTGGGACAGATTAATGTGGATTGAATAAAGTGTGCTGGTGAATACGCATAAACAGTCATTAAGTGAAAACAGTATTAGGTTTAGCTGCAGTACAGTGTGAAACCTTTTAATCCATGCAAAAAGGTGGAAACAGCACATGATTAGCAAAGCTAAACAAGCCCACAACCAGTGAGACAAATCAAAGACCTGTAGTCCTGCCACATCCAGTCTTGGGGGTGTTGAACGTTTAAACAGCCAATAGGAGGAGGATTTTCCACAAACATCTCCATCCTCAGGATTGGGGAGCCCAGCATGTCATTGCAAAAGATGAGGCTGAACATTTGCAACCAACTTCAGCCAAAAGTGCTGTGTGGATGATTCATTTCAGCTTTCTCCTGAGGTCAGCACCATCGCAGTTGCCAGTCAGACAATTTGATTAACTCCGCATTGTATTACAAAATGTTCAAAGCACTGGATACCGCAAATGCTGTGGGCTGTGACCATAATTAAAAAGTACTGAAGATTTTTGCTCCAGGATCAGCCATACCCCTAACCAAAGTGTTCCAAAGCTGCAACATTGGGATCTACCCAACTTTGTGAAAAATAGCTGATGTGTATCCTGTCCATAAGAAGCAAGACAAATCCAACCCGTCTGATTACTACCCCATTGGTTTAGTTTTGATTATCAGCTCAGTGATGGATGATGTCATCAATAGTGACATTTGAGTAACATTTACGTAGGATTAACCTGTCGTGGGTTCCAACAGGCCTATTTGGCTGCAAACATTGGCCCAATCTTAGACAACAGAGCTATATCCCAGAGGTGAGTAAAGTGTGACTGTCCTTGACATCATGGTAGCATTGACTGAGCATGGCATCCTGAAGCCCTAATAAAATTGAAGTTTGCTTGCTATTGGCATTAGCAAATCCATCCCTGCCCGAATTCATACCAGGCACAAAGAGAGATGGCCCAGTTATTAGAGGCTAAACATCTCAATCCCAGGACACCTTGACAGCAGTGTCTAAAGTCCATCCAACTTCAGCTGCTTCACTATTGACCATGCCTCCATTGTAAATCACAAGTGGAGATGCAAAGTGATTGCACATTGGACCATTGTAGAGTCCAACAGTGATTCTACTGTGTCGGTTTAAGTAGTACTCAAAATTCATCATCAGTGGATGTTTAATCTCAAACACAGTGACATGTCAAACATCTTGACTGTTCAGTGCTCCAAACCACGACAAGCTGCCCACCTCTCCATCTGTGCTAAAAGGCAGTGCATGCTGCAGGGGCTGGCACCCTCCAAGTAAGCACGAAGTGAATGGGCACTAAGAACTGGAACATGAGTCATCCTTATGCTGAGCTGTCTCTTTAAGAACACTGGCTCCAGAATTTTAAGTGGCTCTCACAAGCCTCTGGGCAGCTGTTGCCAGCACTGACTTCTAACTCCTCTGGTACAGAGGTACCCTGCACTCAGTGTAAACTTAAATGGGTGACAGCAAGAACTGCAGATGCTGGAAGTCAGTGTCAGTACAGTGTGGAGCTGGAGAAACACAGCAGGTCAGGCAGCATAGAGGAGCAGAAAAATCGATGTTTTGAATTGGGACCCTTCATCTTTATTTGGCAGCTTGTACATTATCAGAGTCTGATTGTCTCTATGTTTGCTTCTATGTCTTATTCTTTTGTGATGAGTTCTAGATGAAAGTGAAGTGCTCACTTTGTGTTAACTTCGGCAAATGTGTGTTTGCTATTTTATTTGGGTGTATGATAAATCTAACTATGTAACTTTGCCAACGCATCACATCATACTCATGAGATAGAAAACTTGTTCTTTTTCTAGTTGTAGATTCCTTTACTGTGAATCTTGACTCTGGACTGTCTTACCATTAACTTCATACATTTGCTTGTATTTATGTTGTCTCTGGTGTGCTCCCAGTGTGCTGCACATACTTGCTGCTTGGTCATATCTTATTGTAACCTTTTGGTTCTACCTCCAGTACTAGTGTATGTATGAACATATGAATTACAAACATAAGTAGACCACTTGACTCCCAAGCCTGCTCTGCTATTCTATAAGATCATGGCTGATCTGTTACTCCACATTCTCAAATACCCAACATAACCTTTTTGGCCCCTTGGTAATCAAGAATTTATCTACCTCTGTGTTAAAAATATTTAAAGGTTCTGCTAAGACCACTTTATAAGGAAGAGAGTTCCAAAGGCTAATGATCTATGTAAAAAAAAAACTCCTCATCTCTGTTTTAAGTGGGAAAGCCTTACTTTTAAGCATTGACCCTGAAGTTCTAGATTCTCCCACCAAAGGAGATATCCACCCTTTCAAGACCTTTTAAGATCTTATTTGTTTCAATTGAGTTACTTCTTGCTTTACTAAACTCCGGTGGATACTAGCCTAAGATTATCTATCTGTTAAGCCATGAGTCTGGTAAATCTTCTCTGAACTGTCTTCAATGCATTTACATTCTGCATTAAATAAGGAAATCAACACTATACACCATATTTCAGATGTAGTTTCACCAGTGTCCTGTATAACTGAGGCATAACCTCCCTCATTTTATGCTTATTTCCATCACAGTAAATGATAAAACCTCCCTTATTTTATATTTATTTCTGTCACAGTAAATGATAACCTCTGTTAGCCTTCCTAACTACTTAATGTACCTGCTTAGTAACCTTTTGTGATTCATGTATTTGACACCTAGATCCCTATGCATCTGTGTTCTGCAATGTCTCACCATTTAGATTAGAGTAGATTAGATTCCCTACAGTGTGGAAACAGGCCCTTCAACCTAACAAGTCCACACCGCCCCTTGAAGCATCCCACCCAGACCCATGCATCCCTGAACACTACGGGGAATTTAGCATGGCCAATCCACCGAGCCTGCACATTTTTGGACAATATGCTTTCAATAATTCTGGTTGAACTGGACAATTTCACAATTTCCCACATCGTACACCATCTGTCAAACCTATCTATATCATTTTGTCCCCTCCTTATGTCCTCCTCGCAACTTATTTTCTTACCTTCTTTGTGTCATCAACAAATTTAGCAACTGTACCTTCCAGCCCTTAATCAAAGTCATTATATGATTTGTAAAATGTTGAGGCCTGCATCACTTGTTACAGCTTGTCAACCAGAAAATGAACCATTATCTGGCAAATCTTCTATCCATATCAATGTTATCCCTACACTGAGCGTTTGTTTTCCTCAATAACCTATGATGGGACACCTTGTCAAATGCCTTCTGGAAATCCAAGTAGAGAGGTTCCATTGGTTACTTTCAGTCACAGCATGTGTTATTTCCTCGAAGAACTCCAAGTTGGTTAGGTATGATTTCCTTTCACAAAACCAGGCTGGCTTTGGCTGATTTCCTGCAATGGTGAGCTCAATTTTCTTTTGCCCCTTAGTCTTTGCACATGTCTTAGAAGACAGGACAGCTTCTTAGAGAATGTGGGAGACTGTGCTTCACGCATAGCTTGTTCTCTGCTTATCAACAGTAATGTTAACACTGCTATCTGCACCCAGTGCTTTTCGGTGACATCATTCAGCTAGAATAGCTTTATATTTTCTGCCATCTTTCAGCAAGCAATGTGTTAATATACTGACTTGTCTTCTGAAAAAATATTAAATAGTAAGTTTTGACTTTCATTGAAGCTATGGCAATGTCTATTATCCAACTAGATAGCTCATCATTGGCAAATCACAGTTCTGATCCGTATCACCGAACTTGCTGATTAATTGACCAATTGATTCTCGTGATTGCCTGTAAGCTGTTAGCTTGAATTGATGCATTCTGAAGTTCACCTTTTATCCAAACATGATCCTCCAACATATTCCATGGCAGGTCCTTCTGATCCTCCCTAGACAGGCCTAAAATGTTGACTTTATGGAATCCCTCTTTTCCAAAGGTTATATTTATTTTTA